>NC_047674.1:25459461-25816961 GCF_011762505.2 Arvicanthis niloticus | reverse complement strand
AACAGTATATACACACACACACACACACACACACACACACACAAAGATATTCACAATATGACACAAATACTTCCCACTGTGTTTGAATTACACCACTCTCTTCTTGCAACTTTGTTTCTACCAAATTCTAATTTCTCATCAACCAGACAGGGCGTCCTAGGCCTCTTCCAAAAGGGAATTGTAAGGGAGAGAGGTAATGCTCCCTCCTAGCTCCAGAACTCATGGCCTCCAGAGCAGCACAAGGTTTCCAGAGACTGTGCCAAGTGATTCCCTGTAAGCAGGAGTCGGTTAATACACTTCCATTCCTCATTCAGACAGGCAGCAGAGTCAAAAGGAGAGAAAAAAAAAATAATAGCAGCAGGCAGCAAGCACTGTCTTCTGCAAATACTCAGTAATAAATTGTTCTTTCCACAGAGCACAAGGCGGATTTTTCTTCCTACGTTTCTTTCCTCCTTTGCTGGGGCGCCAATGGGAGGCTGGCTTTCCCACCTGGCCCTGGCTGCCTGTGCCCATAAATTTGCCTATGCAATGCCTGTTTACGGGTCGCTGATGGAACATGGAGCTGGTGCATTTTGCAAGTGCTGGGTAGATAATCATGGTAATTGATGTTTGGAGCTGTGAGCTCCTAGGAGCACAGGGTCTCTTTCTCCCAGTGAGGCCCTGCTCTCTGTTATCAGTCCAGCCCATAATTAAATATCACTCTTTTACAATATGTTTCAGGCTCCTTAATGAGTCTAAAGCAGAAAGAGTCACCTCTTTCCCCTCTGAGCTTTATTTGCCTGTCATTAAACAATGTTATTGAGCTGCCTTCTTTCCCTCTGTTACCAAACCCGCATCATTTCCGTTTTATAATTGCACAATTAGAGCCAAGGCTTCGCTTTCATACATCAGCAGGCCCTGCGTGTGCGTGCGTGCACGCGTGTGCGTGTGTGTCTGTGTGTCTGTGTGTGTCTATGTGAACAAGAGAGAAGGAAATCAGGTGTTCCTATAGACCACTCAAATGCATCTTATTTTCAGTAACTGCCGTGTTTTGCAAAGCAGGAAGCAATCTACAGTGAGTCATTTTCTTCTATCAGACACCTCCACCAACCAACACGCTGACTTTCCCAGTGACCTTGTGCTGTGAAGCCCAAGGTCCAACGTGCTCATTGTTACTGGCTTGCATAATCCCACGCCCCTCCCCCACGTCTTTTTTTTTTCTACCCCAAGCAAAATCCAGTCATTTATATTCAGAGGCTAAATGGCCTTCTTTTTGCCCCCAAAGCTGGCAAGCTGTATAACACCAGTAATTCCCTCTAACAAATTTCCAAAGAGTCCCTCCCTTTACACACACGTCCCCCTCATTTCACACCACACACACACACACACACACACACACACACACGCTTGTGTGCACCCTCCCCCCCACCCCCATCGGCTCTAAGCAGTGCATTAAAAATCTGAAGAAAATCCATTCCCACTCTGCTGCGTTGCTTTCTTCTCAAGTCGTGAACCCATCACAGACTTTTCCTAGCTCTGGGTTGCCACGGTGAAGATTTACAATGCCGGTTATTCATACAACTGCCTTCTCTTCTCTCCCCCCCCCCCCGGCCCTCCCCCCTTCCCCGTTCTTCGCAAATCCCTTGGGCGAGGGCAACCTTGATACTGAGACTCGTAAAATTCACGCAGGCTTATCATCCTTGGTGAAGGCTCCAGGCTGCCTTCCACATCCCCCCGCCAGCTCTCTTGCCATGAAGGCTGTGTGGGCCACAGACTTTTATCTTACCAATATGTTGGGGCTGGGGGAACAGAGAGGGATCACTACATAAAATATAAAAGAAAGCACACAGAGACCCACCCCCTACACACAGAAACACACACCCAAAATAAAATCAATGTTTCACCAATCATTTATTAATTTTAAAAATTATGTTTCGGTCTCTGGTGTCCACCATTCACTGGATGTGGGAACGCTGAATTTAAAAATGACCCAAGTTTGAATGCAGAACTGTTAGGGTGTCCACTGATGAGCACCCCAGGCTGACAGCATAGACCATGTTCACTCTGCTCACAGAAGCCCAGAAATCTCACCACCTTCTTTTTCTCCTAATTTTGACTAATTATCTGCCCCACCCCCAATGAATACAGAGAAGGGGAAAATACCAATTTTAAGAGTGAAGGTGTTTGACTGCCTTAATCTGGCCAAATGATGTTTGTATTTGTGAGTTCAGTAGAAGTAAAAGATTTTTTTTATTTAAGAAATAAAATAAATGACTATTCTATTATTAAAAATGAAATTTTAATCATAGAAAGTTTCTCTCTGTCTAAAAGTAGATTACCCTTATGGTAACACAGTACAGAACTATGTCTTAAATATCACCAAAAATGTTTCTGTGATGTTTTCTAAATGTTTGTAACGTGATACAATAGCAGGTTAGAACTGGATAAGTGTTCCTCTGAAACCTTTTTTATAAAAAATTTTATAAAATTTCAATTTTGGCAAATTGAAATACAAGTTTGTCTTATAACTGTGGGTTTTTTTTTTTTTTTTTTTTTAAACCTTCTTTTTACTTCTCAAGAATAAAAACCTGTGGTGGTCGCCTATTTACATTTTCTCATGCGTGGTCTCGCTTCCTGCCAAATTAACTTATTCAAAATCGACGGCAACCCAAGAATATTAAGTAAAAAAAATATTAGAAATAAGGGATTCACAAATTTTGCATTGCATGCCATTCTGAGTGGTAGAATTAAATCATGCCACCTCATCTCACCCCTACCCCCAGAATAAGGATCTGTCCTTCATCCATTGTATCTGCACAGGATACACTCCCCCTCCATTAGTTGCTTACAATTCATATTAATTATCAGATCAACTAGCATATTGTCACAGTGCTCATAACATTGATCTCACTCATCAGTGGTGCTAAGGTATGAGAGCAGTGATTCTGGCAAGTTCATCCAAACGTATTGTCCTAAAAGCTCAGATTTGTAATGTTGTAGTTGTTATAGGTGTAGGAGAAGAACTGAGCCAGCTACTTGTATGTTGTGCCCAATTTAAAAATTATGTTCTAACCTAGGTGAACACAGGTAGGAATCAGCATAGCCAATCTAGATGTTAATACTATAATTGGATTCTTAACGTATCTTTGGTGAGGGGGACTTTTTTTCCCGTAAGTTCTGTATTTTGGGTTGTGATTTGCATATTCAGGATGTGAGGACTTTCATGGCTACCTTCTTCACACCCAAATAATGCTATGTCTTCTGTTCTCTCTATAGGTCCTCTATAAGCCCTGCAGGTGCATAGTCCACTGAGCAGACAGACTGGAACACCTAGAGGTCTTCCTCTGAGGCAGCCCATTGGGTTTCTACAATGATTACCTGTATCCTTATAGTAACTTAATTTGAAACATTGGTCACTATGTCATCATGGGTTATCTTCAAAACCATGTTAAATTCTGAGAGAAGCTGGAGAACTTTCGTTTCTTCAAATACTGGAAGCAATGTGTTAGTAAAGATAAGTCCAGGCCTAACAAGGTGGCCTGGCTTCTCAAAAAATGTGTGACTTTGAGCCTTTGTCCTTTTGGCGTGCATTTCTCCCGTGTTAAACATGTAAAATATGCTGCCTCATCTTAAGGGACCTGCCTTGAGGAGCACGACCCAACCATAATCTAGTTAAATATTGATAACAGCTAGTTTAGAACAAACACACTCCATTGTCATGGATGTGACTCAGCTGTGGTCTTCATCACTCTGTGTTCTGGACTCTTGGTCCCTCTTTAGGGGGCTGTAGAATTACTTAAAACATGTCTACAAGAGCATCAGGTCCACAAAGAGCTCAGAAGATCTAACATTCTGAGCCTGTATTCCCAGACAAACAGAGCACAATAGAAGCCTAAAAGTACTTTCACTTTATTTTGTCTTTCCTTTCTGGTCTAATCCAACTCCTTTGGGCAGAAATTTCCTCTTCCAAACCACCTCTTGCCCCAGTCCTTTCTGTGGCCCATGGCTACCATTGGTTCCCAGCTTCAGTGCTTGAGCAGATGAGCTCAGATACCTTCTTTGGCTCCCCATTTCCACATCGGAAACTATCTAACCACCTTATCAGAAGAAAAAGAAGTAGATACTTCCACTGAGGTCTTCCAGAGTCATCTGCGGCTGCTCCCAAACATTATAGTGGACAATTCAGCTCACCTTACTTAACTACTGGGTGTTAGAGTTGGGCAAATGGACTTGCCAAATCACTACCAAATACAGGTAGTCATCTCAATCAAATCCTCAAGGCTCCAATGACCACAAGCATCAACATGCAGGCACTGTAAAACAAGCTGGGATATACAATGTCAATTTATTCTCCTTGCTTATTATTAACAATCTGCTAATGACTTGTGCAATAGATCTGATGGCTTTCAAGAGTTTTTGACCATGAGCTACAGAAACATATGCTATGGAATAGAACAGGACACACCTGTGTCATATTAAGAGACAGAAAACTCTTGAAAACAACACACCTTTTTTCATCTGTGATACAAGCTGGTATTCTCTGGCTTACAGGTAGCAACTTTCCATTCCTCCATAGATCATGTTGAAGTATGAAAGTCATGGATACTGGCCAGTAGAAAACACATAGACTTCCTGTGTCTCCTAGATTCCAACCTATAGATGGAACTACAGACTAGGACAGAGGTTCACCTCCTACTTGCATTCAGCAAGAGGCTATTGCAGAACCGTTTACCCACATCTGGCAGCACTAAAGCCTGGGAAAGGTAGGCTGTGGTACAAAAAGACACTGCACAAAACATTGAAGAGGGAAGTCTGAGGGATGCAGAGTGTTTTCAGTCTGCATCTACTCAGGTCAAAGGAAGCCTGCCATGCAGGTATGGGAAGGCAGGGAGCAGACCAAAGTGAGCTTGCTCGTTTTAAAACACAATAAACTAAACAGAAATGGGGAAGGAGATTGAAAGGTGGTTTGGCTGTTGAGAGTACATATTGCTCTTTAAGAGGACCTGAGGTCTGTTCCCATCACTTGAGGCAGGTGACTCACAACCACCTACAACTTCAACTCCAGAGGAGTCAATGTCTCTTAGGGTAGCTCTACTCATGTGAACATGTACAAACATATACAACAAATGTGCACACACACACACACACTACATATTTAATAAAATAACATCTTAAAAACAAAGATGACATCAAAGAGCTATGACTAGATAAAATGGTTATCTTCCTATCTGTAAAGTAGTGTTGCCGTGTCCAGCAATGAGGGCCGAAGCCATATCCTATCTCTGACTCTACTGAAAAAAAACAAAAATCCATCTTGATCCATTCTCCAAAGCTCAGACTTTGGGAAATAATAACTGTGCCACCTGGGAGAAGAGCACTGCAGTTTCTCCTCCTAGAGCACAACATCTCAGCTGCCATCATCCTGACTGTTCAGTAAGGTAGGATGAGCAGATGCTGAGGTCAGAGCCTCCCAAAGGCTCTTGCAGGCCTTACTCCCTGTGGAGTTCATTGGTCAATCTGTCTGACTATGTGCCCTGATGACCTGTATTCTACCAGGATAACAAGATAAAAATGACATTTACATAAATGTTTTCCATCTTTTTCCCCAGACCTCTCCTCCCAGCATGCATGCATGTGATGTGAACATGTATGAGCACGCACGCATGTGCGAGCATGTGCACAGACACAGACAGACAGACAGACAGACAGACAGACAGACAAAGAGAGACAGAGAGAGAAGATAGTGCCAATTTTGTGTGTGTAAAAGATTAAATTTGAACAGGGAAAAATTTTATTCTAAATAATTTTGTTAATCTGTAGTGTAATCTCATGATGTAGTTGTCTCCTTTTTTTCTGTTGTTTTATTTTTAATTACCCTTTTTTAAAAAACAGAAAGTGTTCTTTAAAAATAGTGACCATTTTGATGAATATTGATTTCAAAGCATTTTACAGCTTTGCAAAAATAACTGTATTGAAATGGTTTTTAAAGTAGTTTTTGTAGATGTCATAACCCTTTTCTGATGGGATGTGGTCATATTTACAACTAACGGGATTTTTTTAAGAAGCCAAAAACCCTTATGTACCACTTGATGCAAACAAGTTAGAAAGACTGGACAAACATTTTTAAAAGATTTATTTATTTTTTTTTATGTATGTGAGTGCACTATCACTGTCTTCAGACACATCAGAAGAGGGCATCAGATCCTGTTACAGATGGTTGTGAGCCACCATGTTGTTTCTGGGAATTGAACTCAGGTCCTGTGGAAGTGCAATCAGTGTTCTTAACTGCTGAACCATCCTTCCAGCCAACTGAAAAAAAAAAAAATTGCTCAAGGAGATGAAGGCATGTAACAGGCACACAACATATCTTCTTTGCTCATTTGGTCCACTCTTATACTAGTCCCTTACAGCATTCTCCCAGAGATGTCTTTTCTGCCCTGTTCTCCAGTCCGTGAGCCCATTGAGATGGAAGAGTTACTGTCCAAAGCAGCATCTTTGCTGCAGATCCTCAGGCTGTTTCAATTTTGAGGCATCCTGGCCATGACCCAACAGCAGCACTCAGCACCTGACAACATGGCTCTCTTGGCCTTATATTTTCAAGGCTTTCGGAGATTTTACCCAGAGCAGCATCTAAGGACCCGGGCTTTCCCATAGCTGTGGTCTTTTCTCTGTCTACAAACAGCTTCCTCCAGGGGACTTTTCCATCTGCCTTTCTGTTTCTTATGCCTAGTGCCCAAATCCCCTAATTCTCTGGGCCTATGCTTCCCTTCCCAGCTTCCTTTATAAATTGGTAAGGAGGAAGAAAGGAAGCATATTTGGTAAGACAGAGATGTACTTAGATATCCACTCTGATATCGAGATAGCAGTGGGCAGGGGGGACATAGTTTAATGCTAAAGTGACACTGTACATAAAGGTTGCCCGTTCTGTGGGTTTACACAGCTCTGAGTCTTTATACAACAGTACCACTTGCAACAGAGTAAGAGATGAGTTAAAAACTAACAAAGCCCATATATGGGTTTCTAACTATATGGAAGCAAAACCCAGCTAAGCAAGCATTGTTCTGGGTCAGGTTCCAGACAGCACCTTAGAGGCAAATCTTTCATCGAATATTCCCACAAGGACTTCAGGACTTCATCCATGGGGAAAGCTGAACAGTCCTCTGAGAGGGGAGACACCACACATGAGCTAGCCATGAGGTATGCCTCACCAGTGTCTCTTCAGCCACCACCTAGTCTTTGTAACCTAGATGTTAGCTCCTTGTCGCCTTCCACACTCTTGTGTGGATTTCTATTTTTTGACACTCAGATCTTTGGCTGGGCCCAACCTTCTGGATATAATTTTCTTGACCAAAATTATTGTTTTCATTCCTGGAAGCCCTTGCAGGTGGCCTTCTCTCTGAACTTGACTGGCACCTAGTCGTCCCATCTTCCTGATGCCTACCAGGAAGACTGCCTTCTGTGACTTGAAAGCTGGAACATCCTTCTTAGGGATGTTGAGAGGGCTCCCTCTTCTGTGTGTCCATAGCTCCACAGCTATAACTCTATATTATTTTCATTATATTACATTATGAAAAAACTCATTGAGTTTATTATAGTCTATTTCACATACCACATTTTAAAAAAGTGGGAGTGCTTCTTCTAGTCCTAGAAATAGATCTGTGGGTTTATCTGAATTAAATATATGTTTACACAATAACTGTACAAATGGTGGAAAACTACATTGCCAGATTTACAAACTTTACATGACCAGATTCTACAAAATGTTCAAATCCCTCCCTCCACATGTATCTAATCAACTAACTACACAAAACTGATATAAACTTGATTTATCATTTGTCTGATTTTAAAGAACAGTCATTAAATCGAATATAGATATAACTTCTAAATTTAGTACCTCAATCACTGAAAACACCTTGAATTTAACTTAATTACTGAATATTGAATGACAATGTCATATTACAGAGGACCAATTCACATGGAAAGCCTACTAGATGTTTATTGTAATTACAAGACATCTTATTTGAAATAGTTAAATAATAAATTAACAAAAGATGTAAAGTCAATAATAAAATGTACACATTGTAAACTAATGAAGATATATATTTTATTTGCTTAGAATTTTCTTGCTGTTGAAAATGAAAGATGTACTTCTATTCGTGTACAAAACACTAAGAAGTACTTCAAGGAAGAAATTTTCTTTCTAAAAATTATTAGATTTTGAGAATGTCCTACAATATTGTGACATCTCCCCATCTTTCCAGCTCTCTCCCACCTCCCTTCCTCTTCCATGTAACTTTGTGTCATTATTATTAACCCATCAAGACCAATTTTTTCTTAAAGATTCTTGGATCTTTGGGCATCCACTGGAGTGTGGTTAACTTACCAGGGGCTATACTCACAGAGAAATTTCTCTTTTTTCTCTCTCTCTCTCTCTCTCTCTCTCTCTCTCTCTTCTAACTCCTCCTCGTCTTCCTCGTCTTCCTCCTCTTCCTCCTCTTCCTCCTCTTCCTCCTCTTCCTCCCCCTCCCCTAGTAGGTAACAATTGACCACAGCTTCTCAGTTCAGGGGATCCAACTCCCATCTCCATGCTGGGATTTGGCTTGGCTTGAGCTAACATGGGTCCTATACCTGCTGTCTCAAATGCTATGAGCTCATAGGTGCAGCTGTTCTAGGTCTCCTTGTAGCCAGGTGCCACCTCTGGATCCTACACCCCTTCTTCCTCTATGAAACGATCTGTGCCTGAACTGTGGGAGGAGGGACTATGGTGTTTATGTTCCCTTTGGGGTTGATCATCTTTCAGTTGCTTATTCTGTGTATCTTACCAAGTTCCAGGTCTCTATGTGAACTGCCATTTACTTTAAATGAGACTTCATTGATGAGACCTGAGAAACATGGATTAATCTATGAGGATGATGAAAAGTCATTAAGAATTGACTTAATTCCATGTCAAATGTAACAACCGGTAGTTGGTTCTTCTCTGGGGTATATGACCTGGCCAGTGTAGCCATGGGTTCTTGACCCTGTAACGGCTCCATGCATAGGTTTCATTTGCAGAGCTGTCTTAAATCTACTCAAAAGGTGGTTGCTTTCTCCATGATGCTCATACCACTACTGTACCAGTAGTCATGTTTTCCTTGGCAGCCCATTACTTTAGCCAGGCTCACTTCTGGGTAAGACTAATAATTACTTGCCTTTGGTCTACAAAAGTTAGCCAATAAGGACAAAGATCCAGATCAGTAGCTGCTTGGTTTTCTCATGTTCTATAACTGAACAATGTAGAATATTCAACAATTAGGCTCTTGTCAAGTTCTACAGTGTAACTAGGAGTACTGATAAATAGCCTGTACTGTTTGGGTGTCTATGGAACCTTTGACCAACAATTCCAAAAGAAGTATCCAATACTAACACGCAGCTGTTAATTTGTTAGTCTCTGGTGTCTAGTAGGGACACTGTTAGCCCATTTATATAGAAATTCTACTTTAATTCATTTTATGTGTGTGTATTCTACTATTGGAAAAGCTTGGGTGGGTATGTGTATGTGTGTATGTATGTATGTGTGTGTATGTATGTATGTGTGTGTATGTGTATGTATGTGTGTGTATGTGTATGTATGTGTGTGTATGTGTGTGTATGTGTATGTATGTGTGTATATGTGTATATGTGTGTTTATGTGTGTATGTGTGTATGTACGTGTCTATGTGTATATGTGTGTATGTGTATGCATGTGTGTGTATGTGTATGTATGTGTGTGTATGTGTGTGTATGTGTATGTATGTGTGTATATGTGTGTTTATGTGTGTATGTGTGTATGTACGTGTCTATGTGTATATGTGTGTATGTGTATGCATGTGTGTATGTATGTGTATATTTGTGTGTACATGTGCATATATGTGTGTATGAGTATGTATGTGTGTATGCATGTGTTTGTGTGTGTAACAGTAATTAGTTTCCTTATGACTTCTAATATGTAGAAGAAATAAAACTGCCACAGAACATCATGCCATTTCACAGCTCTGTCTGTTCATTATAATGTCATGCTTTCTTTCCGTCGTTTTCTAGTCTTACTCTTTATAATGCTACTGCTATCCTCGGCGAGACAGGGCGATGCTATAAGCTGTGAATCAGGAGATGGCCAAGAATTCTGGATTCTGTCAGGAATAACTGCTCCACTGGATGCTCCTCTCCACAAGCAGACAGCAGAGACTTGACAGCTATTAATAAGTAACCATGTCTGAGCTACCCAGCTGAGGTGGTTAGAAGATGTTTGAAATCAATGCTGTCCTTTCTTCATGCCACAGACCTTGCAAAGGTTATTCAAACAAGCAAAACCAACAACAACAACAATAACACCTTTGGCTTGGGAAATGGCTCCGTGGGTAGAGAGTTTACCATGAAATCTTGGGGACCTGATTTCAGATCCCCAGTGCCTTGGTAAACCTGGTGTGCTAGTGCACATTTATAATCCCAGCTCTGCTGCAGTGAGATGAGAAGTGGATATAGGAGAATCCGTAGAAACTCATGGACTGGCTAACCTCTGGGCTGTCAGCTCTTTGCTTCAGGAATTGAGCTCCTTGTTTTCAGACTTATCTCATCTGGTACCCGCTGATCCATCTTGCTTTAATATATAGCAATACAACTCACATTTGAAGTAACTCTATGGTAGAATGATTAATTTTTGTTTTGATTTGCTTTTTTTCAACACAAAGTTTCTCTGTATATAGCCCTAGCTGTCCTGGAACTTACTCTGTAGATGAGTCTGGCCTCAAACTCAGAGATCTGCCTGTCTCTGCCTCCTACGTGCTGGGACTAAAGGTGTGCACCACCATTGCCTAGGTGATACTGGTTTGATACAGTTTTAACCAAAAGAAGAAACGGAAGAGAATGTCCAGATTACAAACCTCTCTGACCCCCCGACCCCCAAAATTGTTAAATTGATCTTTCTAAATGGGTACTGCAGATGCACATCAAGACTATTGGTCAATGGAATTAAAATTTTAAGAATTTCATTCTTAAAACAACAACAAAACAGGATTCTGCAGTTTTGAGTTTCTTTATTATCTTATATCTTGCTTTGAGTTTTATCCCCATGGAATTCTGGGAGCAGAAGTCATAGGTGGAGGATGGGGTACCAGAGAGGAGGGACTCCTCAGAGGAGTCCCCGGCCACACTCCCAAGTACAACTTGAGTGCTCTGAGGCTCTCCAGGTCTCAGCCCACTACTTTAACCCTAAATCACCTCACATTGTATCTATGAACGTTTTAATTGATGAAGAACATGGGAGAAATCTCCAAGGAATTTAAATTTGCCATCCAGAGAACAAAGAACCCACTTCTTCCCCTTCCCTTCCGTGTCTTTCATGAGGTCCCTGCATTCTAACGCAGTTAGAATTTAGTAACGCAGTCTGTCTTTTCTCCAAAGCATATGAGTGTAAGCTTTAAAAATAGTTTGGATCAGAAATATCTTTTGTAAGTGAAGAAACTGAGGTAGGGAGTGACTAAGCAGTTTTCTTGGGACACTCATGACTAAGCACAGGCTCACATGGCCTTTGGGATTTAATTTATTCCACAGAAGGGCCAAGTTCCAGACTATGCAACTTGCACATGAAAAAGCCACCCAAACAAGACTACTTTCCTGAATTTTAAATAGAAAACTTAAATTGCTCACAAGTAAGCACAAATTTCCCAAGTTTGACTGTGTAAGATCCTTCAGAATAGGCACAAAACGGACAGAAAACCAAGAGAGTGGGAAATCAGGCGCACACACACAAAAAAAAACTCTTTTTAATAATATTAATGTTATATTGTATAATAGTTTGTACCTACTGCAAAATGAAGTAATCTTTAGCTTCTATATATATATATATTTCTTAGTCATTGTTACCAACAATTAATAAAAACATAATTCAATACAAATATTTTCCTTCCAAAAGTTTTAAGATGAATCATATAATTTAAAATAGAAGTAATCCAGACTTAACCCACAAGCCTTAAAAATTTGTTTTCTAAATACCACAGATGTGATCAAACAAATCCTCATGAGTTTGTTACATTGAAGCACTGTACATATGAGTGGGAAGTGATGGCTCAGTTATATTTTAAATTCTAGGTTGTCCCTTGCCAACAGAAACATAAGAAACATTTTACTAGGACTGGATACTTTAGGGTCCCAAAGATATGGCCTCAGCCACTCAGATCCCTGTGACTGTCAGAAAGCTAGCACACATGGAAATAAGTCAGTGGTTGGAAGTAAGAAAAGTTTAGAAACTACAGACTCAGCCAGGTGAGCAGAGACACAAGATGAAAGAAAAGAGTTGCCAGCATGCAGGGAGGGTAGAAAGCTCTTCATAGAAGGAAGAAACTTCATTGGCAGCTTGTGAAAGACTGGAAGCTAGATGGACAGTCTTCTAATGAGCCAGGCATGGGGAGAGTACACAGAGGCTCTCTTACCGGCAAAGAAGCCGAAGCAGCTGTCACAGTGCTTGCTAGATATCAGCATGCATGGGTCACATTGAGTTTTTAATTTTTATGTTGAGATTTACATACTTGGGGGCATGTTTGTACATCTGTAATAAATCCAACTGAAAACATCTTTGGATGTTTCTGTAAAGAGGAAAAAGATTAAAAGTTTCAAGGACTTTTTAATTGCTCCCCACTGGCTGTTACTATTTACCTACAAAGGGAGTTTTCTTTCTGGGGCTGAAATTGTTCTGACTTAATATATGTGATTTTATATTCTCGGTGGTTGTTCATAAACAATAACATAGTTATATATTTTTAAATTTTCTGAAATAGAAATTAAGCACTATGAAAAGAAAAATAGTCTACAAAGCATAGAAATAAATGTATCCAAATTGGGACAAATGAACTGAATGCATACAGAAGAGAATCCGACTCTGTAATTGGGGTTCTACTATGCATTCTCACCCAATTTAAGAGAATAAATAAAATATGTTTTTTGAGCACTGACCTGTCTATAAATTTAAAATGTCAAGGTTTATCATAATTTTATAGTATATGATGGCTTGCAAAGAAATGGATATATGCAAACATTTCCCCAAATATATCACTGAAGGCAATATTAGCAATGGTAAGATTCTCTACCAAGAATTCTTTCTTTCCAGAAAAAATATGAATGAATTAACACCATAAGCATGAAGTGGTAATTTTATGATAATCATTTCTACATTTCATAAGGCATCAATACTTTGGGGCATTGAGTATATGCTCTTGTGTGTGTGTGTGTGTGTGTGTGTGTGTGTGTCCATAAATGCTCTTTGTGTGTCTGCTTCTTATATACAGGCAGGTTTCATCTTAGCAAATTCCAAATGAAGAATTAAATGTTCTTGACATTCCGTCTAATAGACAGTGGGTGGCACCATCTTAGGCAGCACATGATGGAGGTTTGAATTTGGCAGTATTTTCTTTATTTGGTCTACAAACTCTACCCAAATTTGAAGGACTTTCTACATTAGTAATTAATAGGGCCCCATTATGCTAACTATCATCCAACTTAGGACATCTTACAGGAAAGATAAGAGATGAATAATTTGAAGTAATTTTCTTGTAATCATGCCAATCACTTGAGCAAAGTAGTTATTAAAGGAAACGGTATTATGATGAATTATAGGACATCTCACATTGAATACCTTTTCTTATCAGCTACTTATAGTCTCTGATGCTTGCAAAGGAGCAAACAAGTAGAAGCCTATTCCGAATAACGCTCCTGTTATTGTAAATAGAGGTTTGTTTAGTAAACCCTGCATTTTAATAAGGCATGAAAGGCAGCCTTTACCTTACTTCTGCCCAGTTCTTCTACAAGAGCCGAAGTTCATGGGCTTTGCTCTCCCTTGGAAGGAAAGTATATCAAGCATGAATCACCTTTGATGACAAGAAACCCTTCCAGTTCAGATCTGCTGAAGTGATTAGACATTATTTATCTAATTAAATGTTCAAAACACATCATTATTGAAAGGAATAAATTTAGTACATTTGTTGAGCGGTGTTAACTGAAATGTAACTGCACATCATTTGACTTTTTAACATTTTATTATATCTATTAAGTCTTTCTGTGCTTAATTAAATCAACTTATTTTTTACAGTTAATTTAATGTGATTTCATTTTCGTTACGGAGTCTGAATCAGATATTACAGAGAAAGCCAACTGTATACACAAATTAAGCTTTGAATCCTCAGGTGTTCTCCTGCGTCATTCAAGTTTGCTGGCTCAGAATGTGCACCATGATTTCAAATAGATGTTATTTTTTTTTTCATACCGAGGAAGGCTCTTTCCTGATCTTTGGTATTATTTTTTAAACGCAGCCGTTTCTTTAAGAGTCGAGAACAATCGTGTTAATATTATTTTGCATCCTAGATCACAGCTTCGTGTTAATATTATTTTGCATCCTAGATCACAGCTACCACCACCATGATCTAGGTCAGGGAGCCACATTGTTAGCACTTGGGGAAGTAAATAAAAGCAAGAATGTGAGATCATAGTCAAGGCTTGCTGCCACACCGGCCATTGGACTTCTTAGTTGTTCTTCTAGGAATGGCGATCTTTAAAGATCAATGCCGCGGCTCCTCACAAGGAGTAGATAATGAACAACAAGGACCGACCAACGGGAGGCACAGAACACACTTACTTCATTCTGACTACTGTATTCAAATGAGCGCCAGTCTGTGATCACATTAAGCAGCACTCTTCGTGTCCCAGGAACCCTAAACTATGAAATGGGGTTAGGAGCGGAACAAGATTAAGGCTGTAATGATAGGTGTCAATCAAGTACTGTGGATAGTGGCACCCAGGGTGGAGGAGAGCGGCATTTTGGAACATTTAAATCTGCACTTATAATCTCAGATGGAGGTTATGGCTGAAAATAAACAGGGGAGGAACATTCAAAGGTTGTAAATTCTAATTAAGCACTGAGATCAGCTTGTAAAGCTTCTTCTTTTTCTTCTCCTTTTTTTTTCTCTTTCCCCCAAATGTTGGGCTGTTTCAGATTCTGTCAGCTTTCTACTAAGAACACTGAAAAGGAAGGTTTTTAAAGTCTCGTCTGACTAGCCGCATAGAGAATTTAAAAGATAGCCAGAGACATGATTAGGGGTTCTGTATTCCTCGACAGTGAACAAATGAAGAGGGAAAAAATGTGGGTTTTTTTGTTTTTTGGGTTTTTTTTTTCTTTTTAAAAAAGCAAACAAAGTGAACTTGTATGTGCTAGGTACCCTTCCCTACCTCTTCAAGGTCCAGGGGCATCACTAGCCAGGAGTCCATCCCCAGGCTCCAGGTGCTCATTCTGGTTTTACTCCCTGGCCACTTGGACTGGCTTTGATTCTCCAGGGTAAGTGTTCATGATCACAAATTTGGCCAAAAGATTTTTCATTACCCTCCAACATTTCTTTTCACCTCCAACCTCTAGGCAGGACCCTGGCTTTCCCTTTGGAGCCAAGAATATAAAGACACGGGGCCATCGGGCTGACCCAGAGGGCCCTGCTGTCAATCACAGTCTCGCCATCTCTGCTGCCTTTCACACCAGGCAGCTGGACCCATCGCTGTCAACCAGGTAACAACCCCCAGACAATAGCGGCCTGAAAGCCTGGTCTAGACACTCTTTTAGCCACTTACTCGCTGCTCTTGGCAGCTGTTGAAGCATAAATAAGCAGTTTGTAATCAGAAAGCTGACATCATCGCAGCGCGGCTGAGAGGGGAGATTGTTCCTGGGCACTGAGCGGGTTTTTTTGTGTGTGTGTGACAACAGATTCCGGGGTGGGGATGCAGATTTGTGCCATGCTAAGCTGGTCTTTCTTTGATTTACAGAAGACAATTGGATCAGGTCCCCAGCTCCAGGGAACAGCAGGATTATTTTTTCACGTTCAGCTCCTGATGGCCAGTCACATCGAATAATAAACTGGGTACCAATGGCACATGAGCTCGGCAAAGGTGGAAGCATAGCAGGGTGGATTGAAAGTTTGGATAGAGGAGGTTTGCTGGGCCACGAGGTAACTCCTCAGCCCCTGGCAAGAGACCATGTGATGGTTTTGGTGGGGTACACACAGGCGGGTTGCTACTGCAGGAGAGTCTGCCCGCCCTGCAAGATGGATGGTTTCATGGAAAGCAGAAGAGAAACAGAGCATGCTTATTTCTGCTTCCCGTGTATGAGTCTGCCTGTGTGTATTTCAGGATCAAGGTCTGCCTTTCAAAGTGACTGGCAGCTATCCTCAAGAAAGCAGGAGGTATGAACCATCCACCAGAAGCATTGACCCCCACTCCATCACCTCCACAGCTGAGCAGACCTCTCGTAGATTTTCCTGTTTTCCCCAAGACTGGCTTTGCCACTAGAAAGAAGAGAGGTAGTCTATGTTATTTGCTTATCATAACAGATTTCTTATAATTGTTTGAGGTTTGCTCCCAAAGGACTGAGGGCTTCTTGGGTTTCTTTTAGCACTCGGGTTCTGATTGCCCTGATGTCTGCTGGTGACACAGGACTCAAACTCTGTTGGTCCATAGTGGCCGAATCCATGCCAGGACACCACAGACCTTCCCACCTGAATAGCCCATTCAGGTAGTTTTGCCCATCTCCAATTTCCTCTACCAAAGAAAAAGAAAAAAAAAAAGTCCAGTTCTACAAAAATATTGCCGTCCCATCTCCCCGAGGGGCTCGGGTATTAGTTTGTTCTAAGTAGCTCATGATTTAGAATACAAAGGCATTTCCAGAGTGCATGTTTAACAAAATGACATAGCAGATAATTGAAATTTATTTGCAATTTTCAAACTACAATAAACACAATTCTCCTTTTCTTTCATTAATAATCGCACGGCTAATGCATAGCAATCCCTCTGCAGCTTTTACAAGCAAACTTGAGCTGCTGCACTGTAATAGCTGGAAAAGTTAATGTAGCTTGAACGAGGTTTCTAATTGTCCCTGTCTCTGTCATATTTGTCTACTTGAATGGTCCTAAATACCACAGCGATTAATTACTACAGAGCAGGTATTACAAGATGTTATCATCTTTCCCCAACCGTCTGGGTGAATGGAGAGAAGGGGAGATTGTTACAGTGTTTCATCTCTGCTCTTCCTGTAAGACACTTTAACCAGAAGATTTAACGTGTCAAAGTTAACAGCGTTTCTAGCAGATATTCACATTCTAATTAAAGATTAAGAACGTAGTACATTACACTGTGATTTGTCATACATGGCTTGTTAAATAGGAAACCTACCGGGATTCCCTAACATTTTATAAACATTATTCAGGGCTTTTAATGTGGGCAAAGTGAAAGATTGTTCAACTGCATTGCAGCACAGAAAGCAGGTCGCCCTCAGTCCCTCCCCCACCCAGCTCCCAATAAATAACAAGATGAGACAACTTAGGCTGTTGGGAGGCTGGCTTGCAGTGGAGGTTCTGTTCGAGCCATGAATCACCTCTGGTTAGTATTTGGTGGTAGAGGGAAGATCTTTATTATTAACCCCAGGATCCCCCCTTTTTTTTCTTGTTCTTTTATTTTTTTCTCTTCTTTCTTTCTTTCATCCATCCATTCATTCTTCCTTCCTTCCTTCCTTCCTTCCTTCCTTTCTTTCTTTCTGTCTTTCTTTCTTGATTTTTTTTTCACTTTTGCTTTTGGCTGCCAGCTAAGTAGAGGAAGGTAAGAGTCTTTGTTTGAATTGGAGTGCCAAAGGACAGAATAAAGATGAAACAGTATTTCAATATGCAGCCAGAGCCTACAGCTGCTTCCAGGAGCCCTGATCGTACCAGTTCCGGTACTAGTGGTACAGGACTGGTTCACATTCAATGACTGCCTGCGGAATAAATTAATGAGATACTGAGCATTTGCATATTCACGGATGCTTACTAGGTAGAAAGCAAAGGCCAGGTGCGCTGAATTTGGGGGTTAGAAGATTTGCTAAGAAGTCACATCTTTCTCTTCCTCAGAAACAGGGTGCCCTAACAGTAAAATCAATAGTAAGGCAAAACTCTTGCTTAATGAACACACTGAGTAATTATAGCAGCAAGGCAAGGCAAGGAGGATATGTCTAGCTTGCAAGCCCCAGTGAAGCCAACATACTGCCCTAGTTATAGAGAGGCCTAGATGCAATAGTTCAGGGGCACAAAGAAAACATTTCTCTCTCTCTCTCTCTCTCTCTCTCTCTCTCTCTCTCTCTCTCTCTCTCTCTCTCTCTGTCTCTCTCTCTCTCTTTGGATTTTAGGTTTTAATTATGCTGGTGGCGTGCCATGGTACCTAATGCAAAATGATCAATTGAAGGAGACCTTTACATTTGTAAACATTATTATTGACTGGTTGCCAATCTAAGTTGGAACAGGGGAAAGCTGTTCTGAGAAAATTACAGGCAAACCCAGACGGTGGGTTGGGGGGTATGAATCTGGGCTGTTGCAGTAAGGAGTGTGGGTCTCCCCATTTCCTCTGCTAGTGACTGCAGCCAGGATGTAGAGAAAGCATATTATTTAAGGCATTTGTGTCTCACTGTGGAGCTAAGTTTCTGTGCAGCTGTAGGTCCTGGCTTGGAGGCTCCCTCAGAACTGAAGGGCACAGAACATACTCTTCAGGTCCTCAGGACTATTATAACACCGAAGAGTGACCGTCCATGCTTTTCAGAGCATTGTACAGTGGGGAAGGCTGTCTCAAAATTTTAATATTTTGCTTTTATTTTATACAGATAGATTTTTTTTCCTTCCAAAATTGCTTTATTTTCTCTTTCAAGAAAACAATGGAACAGCACTCGACCTCTAGGAACTGATTATCGAAATGAAAGTAGAATACAATAAGTAGTTTTAAAAAAATGATGCCTATTTACTAACAAGTCCCACTCTGCCTTCTTATTTCACAGGACCCCTTCCTGGCCAAGGCAGGCAGTAACCTTCCTTAGAAACAGTATGTATACACACTGCAAGTGTACATGCATAATAAACAGATACCCACAGATTCCACAATGGGTGTTCTCTATACAGCTGAGTCTTTTTACTTCATTTAAAAATATTACTGCCAACATCTAAAGCTCTTTTTAAAAAAGAAGACTTTCCCCCCATATTTACAAATAGTCTCTGAATATGAATTATTTAAGTGCCTTCCCAGGGAAAAAATCAAAGAGGCTCTTAGTACCCGTTTCAGTGCTGCTTAGAACTTAAGCTTTTAATTTATTTTATCAAGGCTCAGAGGGTACAGTAATTGTCAGGACAGGCCCTCCACCCCCCTCAAAATAATCTGCACATGTTTGAAAATTCAATTTCTTTTTTCACATACAAATTTTGGTGTGCTCAGAAATACACAGAAATCAATTATTTCTGTGGTATAATTACATCCAGGAAACTACATATCCTCATAAACTAAAGGAATATAGATTTATTAATATGTATCGATAATATCACTTAAGGATTTTTAAAAGCGTTTTTCACCTTGAAAGGACCTGCTTGAAGCCTACACAGCAGCGAAATCACTGTAGTCCAGGGTTTTTTTGTCACACACACAGAGCACAGATTTTTTTGATTATGTAGATTTCTTTTCCTACTGCAGTTTCATATGCAAAGCATGCATCGGCTACATCCATGCTATCTCCTAAAGCAGTCATTCTGAAACCCAATCTGGGGACAGTGCAGACTAAATAAAATTTCATTTTGATTTGGCCTCCCGCTGCGAACGGGACTGCTTTGTCTCAGCCGACAGAACCAGCAAGCCAGAAAGGTATGTGGCGCTTTGCATGGCTGGTGGTGTGTCTGGAGGCTCAGGATCGCCTCTGCTCCTGGCTCGCAGCTCTCCCACTTCCTGCTCCCCTTTTTCTCTCAGTGCTGTGTGCCTTCTACCTGCCGGGCAGAGCGGTGGCTAACCCGCACCAGTTGTTGACTTTGGCATCTGTTTAATCGCTCCCGTGGCTGTTTGCATACCCCCACCCCACCCCCCACTGTCTTTGTTATTGTTACGCTTTGGTTTTTTGTTTTTGTTTTCTTTTGTTTTGTTTTCTCCTCTGCCTCTATTTTCTGTTTTTTTGTTTTGTTTTGTTTTGTTTTTTGGCTTTTTCTTTCTTCACGTTGGACTTCCATGTTTCTCAAGGTGTTGAATACTAAAATACTGAATGAAAGAGAAATTGTGTACGTGCTGTGCTGATGCTCCAGAGATTTTACTGGAGTATTTGTCATGCTGGATTTTATTGTAAATTTGAAAATGCATTTAACAGCTTTGAAGGACTTTAGCCTTCATGGCCCTTTGGAGTCGCCTTAGCAGAAAAGGAACCAAGGAATCGCCCATTTTAGAGAAAGAGAGAAACTATCAAATAAAGAATATCTTACATGTGGACTGGATTGTTTACCATCTTGGTATGGTGTGTGTGTGTGTGTGTGTGTGTGTGTGTGTGTCCCCTCAACTGCATTGTGGTGCTTGCCTTCGTCCCCTGCTCAATATGGTCTCTTTTGAACAATGACCTTCACTTAGAGTCATCTCTGGAGAGGCTGATTGTGTCAAAGCTCTTCTTAGACTTGTCCCACCTTTCCGAGAGTGGATTGGCGATCAAGGGACAACCCGCTGTGATGTTCTCAGAAGCTTTTCACACAGTGGCAGAGTGCCAGGGGGATGGCCATCCTGGGAACTCAGTTTTCAAGTCCAAAGGTCTCCTTGGAACTGTCACTGCCTTTGACCGATTCATAAGGTGCTGTGAGGGAAAGATGTGTTTCTCCCTGGTTTACATATTGGCATATCATTAATCTAAATTAGATTATAGCAAACTGGTTAAAATGGATACAGAGTAAATGAAAAATAAATTGCCTAAGAGGAGTCCAGGGAGTAACTTCATTGTGACTCAGGAGTTCTGCATAAGTAATTCCACCTAGGAGATGGGTGAGTGGGTGAAAATACCAAATAGCTTCACGGGAACCTCATCCCCTCACCCAAGGAAAAAAAAAAAAAACACAAAATAGGTCTCGTCATATACAGGGTCAGAATTAACTTTTAGAAAGCCCAAATATTGCAGTGTCCCAGCCAAGGGCATTCTGCGTCTACTTGATGTGTTATTGACATTCCGAGGTGAGCTCTTTGCCCCTGTAGCACAGCCACATCGTGTTTATGTTGTGGCACCTCCAGGTTTGCTTCCTGCTTCTGCTGAGGCAGAGACTTGAGTGCGGAGGAGACAGACCCACAGCCCAGCCATTTGTGGTGAGGTTCCCTACTGTGTTACTTTGTGGAACAAACAGAATAAGAAAGTAGAAGTTGAAGATGTTAGAGAAACAGTAGAACAAATATGAAGCCAGATGTTATTTGGTGTAGACTTCACCATGTATGAAGAAGAACACGAAGATGCTGGGCCTTACTTGAAGGTTTGGCACAAGAGACGTGTGGTGCCTGACACCAGTGTGTATCTTTCTGCTATATGCCTGACTATGAAAGCTACATGGTTATTTCATAGCTGTTCATAATGAACTACAAGTTTGGCTTTGTTTCTAAAAGGCCACTTATTTAGGTGCTAAATAAATTTTCTTTAAATTAGCAACTATTAAGCAAGAATGCCTTCTTGAGAACCGAAATTTAAATAGATATATTTAAAATATAAAAAGTGTAAGACATGGAAACACAAGTGTCTATATTTTGAGTATGCATAAGTATATAGATATTTAGAAATAATGTGCACATGTATATGAATATGAAAAGAGACTGACTTCTTCATTGAATGAGAATCACCAAGATCATATTAAGCATAAAAGTTGATAAATGTATCTAGTATATCTAAACTCTAGTTCACTGGGTATATGTGATACGCACCAAGGGTTCGTACTAAGCAACAGAATATTATTAATTGATATGTTCATTTTGGACTCATCTGGACTCTCTCTTCAAGAGAAAAATAGTATATAATATGATTTAAGCAACCATGGAATTTTTTGAGGGGTGCTCAGTGAAGAAGCAGTCAGGATGATGTACCCCATCTCCCTTCATGATATCTGCCAAGCCGGAAGCATACCACCCTCTTAGTTCATGTGCTCCATAGACATGGCACTTCTGTGTGTCTGCCAGCCCTGAATAGAATATACTCATTGAAAGAAATGTTGACAACTCTAATGGAGTCTCTAGTGGCACATTCCTATTTGTTTTGTGAGGAGCATTTTCTAGCCCTGCACATTTTGTTATCTAGGCCTGTTTTAATACAGAAGGACAGCTAACAAGAGTTTCACATGCAGTCTGACCTAAAGGCCGAGAATTCAAGAAGCCGTCTCTTGTACTGTCAGTCTTGGAGATAGTGGTGGTCAAGGACGCTCAGTGAAGAAATACATGAACGGAACAATGCTGAGGGAGAAACTGAGGGAGGAAACAGAGGGCACATGCATCCCATGGTCCCTCTCTTAATGCTACCTGGGTGATATCATTTGTGAGAGAAAGAGATTTAAAACTCACAGATCCTCACCTGTGGACCCCAAGGAAGTTCCCAGGCCTGTGTGCTCCCCAAGGAAATTGGTTACCGTGGTATGTGCAAACTGTCCAAAGAGAGCATCCAATTCACAAGAACACACACACACACACACACACACACACACACACACACACACACACAGCCTAAGCACCAGAACACACACAAAGCCTAAGCACCAGAAGGAGAATTATGACATTCTAGGAAGCAATCAGTATGAAAACCATAATAGATGTTTGGTTGACTTACATGCAACTACTTCCTAGCTATAAAAGAAAACATCCCAGCACAGAAACTAGAGATAGACTGATTTTTCAACCCACAACATTTGCATAGAATTCATCTTATATTTCCATACATGAGACCAGTGGCTAAAGAAAAAGACAACTAAAATACTGGTCCTGAGCTCTGGTGAGGCACCATTGAAAAAAGAAGCTTTTAGTAGTATTCCTCAAAGCATCATCTGGTCTTACAATAAAGCAAATTACACTATCTTAATACAAGTAATTATATTCAATAAAAGGTCATTTACTACAACTGCCATGACCATTTAAATCTGAAAAAGAACCATAGTATTTACAAGTATGTAATAAGAGACAATATTCTAGATCCATTAGCTCTGCGAAGAAGCATTCAGACATTTTCTTTACAATTAGACAACCTTGAAAAATTCCCACAGTTCAGGTGACTAGGGCAAGACTAGATAGAGCTAGTCTCTGAACAATAGCAAGCCCAATTTTGCACTTGAACATGGGACTTGTGTTTGATTAATCAGAACAAAAGTGTAGTGAGAAGCCCTGCAAACCACAGCTGAAGTTTACCAGGAGATGATCGTAGATCACAATATTTTATCTCATGGGAATGTCTAGCAAAATTTAAAATCTGAAATAGAATGACCCTAGAGATATATGGACATACCATCTAAGAATGGAAGAGCTGTCTCTGTCTTCTAGTCTTCTAGTTCACATGGGGTAAGGAGTGTTCTTGCCACATGGTTAAGTAGAGGGAGGACCTTGGTCTGAGTTTCATTGGCTACTCTTGGCTATGTAAAACATACTGTTGTCACTAGGCCAAATGGCCCCGAGTGAGCGTAGCTGTACTGAAATTATGGCTAGGAGTTGGGGTCCTGTAGGAGAGGAATGGAGGCTGTGTGTACAGGAATAGTTGCTGGTTGTCCATGGTCAGTCTGGCCAATCCCAAATAAACGGTCAGATTCTTACCAGTCTTACTTGCTACGTGATATGCTTCTCTTTTGAGCAATGACCTTCATTTGGAATCGTTTTATGACTGGCCATTTAGGTTACCTAGAGATGGGGACAGCTGGAGCTCAGAGATTAAGAACCCTGGCTGCTGGCTGCTCTCCCACAGGACTTGAGTTCACTGGGTTCAATCTCCATCATTCACATGGTGGCTCATAGCCTGTTTATAATTCCAGTTCCAGGGAATCCAATACCCTCTACTGGCCTCCTCCAAGTACATAGGTGGTGCATGGTGCAGAGATTTGCATGTTGGCAAAAGACTCAGACACTTAAAGTTAAAATACCATTGTAGGTTTTTTTAAAAAAAAAACAAGTAAGATTGAGTGGCAAGATTTAAAGGTGGCGCTAAGTGAATGGAGGAATCCTCATTTGTTCCTATAGCCACCAGCATCCATAAACCGCACACACGTTTGTTCCCCACCCTCCAGAAAACTATCTCTAAGAACAGAAGGAGCATAGGAAGAAAACATGGGTCTGGGCATTTTATCCAAATGTAAGAATGAGCACCAACTGAGAAAGGCTGTTTAAATTATCAGGCATGACAGCTCGAAACTTGATTGGACATTTAATTAATTTTTCTCTTCTATCCTCACTCATGACTGATTGAGAGCTTGGGAAGAAGCCTCGATGAGCTGCAACTAAAACACAGAAAGTCAATTATATTTTCATCTTATGGACAAGTACTACCGTGACTGAGACTTTGAAGGTCAGGTACATCTGAAAGATTCCAGGTTTTCACTCTGTGTCTTTGCTAAATGACTCAAAAAAAAAAAAAAAAAAAAGTTAGAGATTGCATATGGCAATCTCAAAACAAAACAGGAAAGGTATATGAATAAAAAATTGATTGCATAAGACAAGTTAAACTTCTCAGTAGCTCCGTGTAATGTAACTTTAAGTCCAGAGAATCAGATGTCTCTGCTGTATGGATTTCTTGAAGCAAGTTCCCCTTCTCGGAAAGGGATATTTAGTGCACAAAAGTGGGTCCAAATGTATTGCCAATGTCTGGTGTCTAAATCCATGGTCTGGTTTATGCACCAGGCTCAATGGGGGCCCAAATAGAGCCACTGTATCTCTCAGGAATTTAGAACATAAACATAGAAACTGGTTTGCTATAATTGTTGGAACACGATGCATTCGATGACATGGCAGAAGACTCATAATGCATACATTTTACATTTGTTCCAGAAAGCTAGAAACTGGCCAGCTTTCTTCTTCCATAGACCTGCTTGGTCAACTCATGTTGTGTTCTTTGAAATGCCAGAGTGTGTCTCAGCCAATTCCCTCCCTTATGCTTAAGTTGGCTAAAGTTTATTTCAGTTGTTTTCAACTTGAAAGAGTGTCGTGTTGCCAAAAACATGTGAACAAGAAATTCTTAGAAATTGCTGTAACATTCTAGACCTTCTAACACTTAGCCTAAGGGGGAAAAATAGAGATAGTGAATGCTCACTTAGACTTTGCTCAGGCATTAAGACTGAAGGGCTGTTGAGTCTGATAATGGTTGCAAATGTTCAAGATTTCTATCAGAAGTCTCTAGAAGGTAAAATAAACACCAAGAATGTCACTACCTTGAAACCAAAGGCTGCTTGCTACATTATAGCACATTGGTTCCCAACCTGTGAGTTGCAACATCTTTGGGGTTGCAGATCAGACATCCCATATCAGATATTTACATTACAATTCACAACAGTGGCAAAATTACAATTATAAAGTAGCAAGGAAATAATTTTATATTTGGGGTCACCACAGCATGAATAACTGTATTAAAAGGTCGAGACATTAGGAAGGCTGAGAACAAGTGTGCTAGCCTGAAATGTTCCAAGATGTAGTTCATAGGATAACTTCACCAGAGATGCCCAAGGTTGCTTTGCTCCTACATCTTTTAAAGCATGCATCAGTTGAATACAGTTGAATGTCAACCGAATATTGGCTTAAAACCACGACAACAGGCAAATAACAGAGTGTCACTTTGCCCAAGGACGCAGGCCAGCTTGATCCACTACGGAAAATATCTTGATTGATCAATGGAGGGATGGTATTAGTTAGTTCTGAAATGACTATTAGAAAGTCTGGGACTTTTGAAGGCAATTGAATAGAAATTTTATTTAAAAATAAAACAAAAACAACAAAACAAACAAA
The DNA here is from genome assembly GCF_011762505.2 of Arvicanthis niloticus. NCBI lineage: Eukaryota > Metazoa > Chordata > Mammalia > Rodentia > Muridae > Arvicanthis > Arvicanthis niloticus. Next base: position 25,791,191 of record NC_047674.1, on the reverse strand, counting down.
CAAAGCAACATGAAGGCTTGCAAGAGAAGCAGTCTCTTTAATTGTACCATTAAACCAAGTGCATGAAATGGCCCAAACTTTGAAGAGAACAATCCGTGCTGTTAATAAAGCATAAACCAAATGCATGAAGTGGTCTAAACTTTCCGTAGGACAGTTCATGCTATCAGTAAAGCATAAACTGAGGCTTAGCGCTCTTAAAGACCACCTTGCAATGTTGTATATAACCACAAGGTGGTATATGTTTTAGTAATATTTTATAGGCTATGTACTATAACGCACCTGTTAAGTATGTAATATTTAATATTATAGAGTGCTAAATATATCTGTGCAATACAAGAATACAAATAAGATAGACTACATTAGAGGACAGAAACTTTACCCAAGTGGTTCAAGGGTTTGTTCATGTCTGAAGGACAAAGGACGGTGCCTGTAACTAGACCATTATCCCTCGCCCACATTAAGGATGCATTTATTCCCCTGTAGCCCATTACAAACTGCTGTGCTTTCTGCTTATAGTACTTTTCCTTGTTTTGCTTATTGAGAAAAATACTTGAATCTTTTCATGTTAAAGAAAGTATTTTAAGAAAAAAATGTGTATTATGAGAACTGACTTAAAAAAAAACTATCTGTGGCATAGCTATGAGATGAATGGGAGCTTTTTCTTTCTTTCTTTTTTTCTTGCCAGCTATTTATGAGTATTTGGAAAGTGTGTAAACAGTAATGAGGGTGAGGAACTGGGTGGAACAAGGGGACTGGGGTTGGAGTAATGGCATGAAATTAAGAAAAGGGAAATTTAGGTTGATTACCAATTACCAATTGAAAATCTTCTTAATGCCAAGGTCTATTAGACTGTAGGGTAATCTTGTGAGGGAAGTAGGGGAACTCCCATTGCTTGGATGTTTCAAATTAGAGTGGACAGAGCGCCATCAAGGGCACCCCGTGGCGAGCCATCTACCCTGTTGTGTGAATGAGTGAGTTCACCTTGGTTGCCTTTATAGGTTCAAACTTCCATTCGACCTGGGGACAGAAGAGAGAAAAAAAGCCACATAGCTGGATCTGCCCCACATAGCTCAGGATTTACCCAAAAGATCATAGGATCATCTGGAAATATTTCTTCTGCTTCTCATCTGGGGCGGTCTCTGAACACTTTGATGAAAGCTCCAAAGAGACAGTTTTGTTGGCAAGAAAACACCTTCCTAAGATATATGTTTTCCACCTGGGAAGCTGACATCTTTTCTGAGATTCATAGAAACCAATATCTTGTGTCATGCAGCACTCGGCTTCTCAGTAGAGTAAAAATTAAAGCAACCAGGCAAGTGACATTTTAATAACATGGCTATCGGGGCACAGTGGGTGTGCATATTCTCTCCTTCCTAAAAGGCAAGCAGATGAAAGGAAAAGACAATGAGAAAGAAAGTTAGAAGGGGAAGGAGAACAGATTTGATTAACAGTTGATAAGCATTCTGCCATTTGTCAGCAGCCAAATAAAGTAGACATGGTTAAAAATGTGAAAAAAAAATGGTCATTTCTCTTTGTCTGTGGGAACTCATCTTGTCATCTGGGACAGGATCTCAGAGAAAGGTCTTTTAATTAGTAGGAATATTGTGGAAGTTAATGTGTCCATGTGGAGGTAGTTACATCTGCTGATTTTAACCATAGGAATTCTGTCACCCATAAAATAAAAACAAATATTATATGCATGTGATACTGGTCTCCTTTTTGAATGTTCTAGGTTAAATAAACATACCCCAATTCACGAAAACCAGGACACACAGTGTGAACTAACACACGTCTTGCCATAGTTTATCTTCATTCAAAATCACACAGTGAAGTTTGGATGCCATGGTGGTGGTGGCGGTGGGGACTTGAGGAAGTGCTTTGGTCCTTGAGAGGGAGTGAGTTCCTACTCTCAGGAGACTACTTGAGCCACTGCACTGCTACATGTTAGGAAGAAAGTCCATGTTTGCCTTTTCTACACATGTCCTCCTTCCAACTCCCTTTATGCATTGAATCAGCAAAGGCCTTTGCCAGTACCATGTCTTGGACTTCCCTACCTGCAGCAAGGAGTCGGTGAACCTCTTTTGTAGACAAGTTACCCAGGTTGAGGTTTTCTATAAGAAGAATAGTGTGATGGGTGAAGATTCACCTATGGGCTATGAGCAGAAAATACAGTAAGGGCAAGTGATAGATTACAATCTGATATCCAGCATCCAAGGCCCTCCGGTAGAAGAGTCTCAGGTGTTGCGTGAATGCAAAGTTCCTATTCTGAACTCTGAGTATTGATGAGAAGGTCATGTCTCCACCATGAAGATGACACCAGACGGTCTCTCTTCTTCCTCCTTCCATATTCTCTGCCTTTCTCATGGTAAGAGGTTATAATCATCACCTGTGGTCTACAGAGACAGTAATTAGAGGCAAAAAGAGTACAACAGCATGTGGCACTGTCTTTGTTCTGAGGAGAGTATATGTGTCTGCCTATGTATATGTTTGTCTCTGTGTGTATTTACCTGTGTGGTTGACTCTGAGTGTGTGTATGTATGACTCTGTGTGTCTGTGTATGTCTCTAAATGTGTGTATGTATATTTGGGCAGGAGGGAGGGAGAAAATCTATTTGCATCTGAGTGTGTGTGTATCTATGTATGTGTCTCTGAGTGTGTATATATCTGTGTTTATCAGTATGTGTGTGTATCTAACTGTGTGTATGCATCTCAAAGTTTGTGTGTCTATAAATATGTGTGATCTGTGTGGATGTCTGAATGTGTGTGTACATATATGTATGTGTGTTCATGTTTATATGTTTGTCTCTGAGTGCATGTATATCTGTGTGTGTGTTTGTGCATGGTGTGCATGCATGTGTGTGTTTAAGTGTCTGTGTGTGCATGTGTGTGTTTGTCTATGTGTTTGCGTATGTATGCATGCATGTGTGTGTGCATGCGTGTGTGCATGTCTTGGGGCATCTCTTGTGCTCTTCTCAATCTTCTCACATTTTGTTTGACAAACTCTTTGTGTTCAACATTCTTCATAATACCACATGTCTGTAGTCTGATTAAAGCAGTAAAATATTTCATTCCTCTAACTGATTCCACACGTGAGATTAATATTTTCTAGAAAAGTATGAGTCTTTTATCTCCTCATGTGATGAACAGTTCTTCAAAAACCTGTGGTTGTACACAAAGATGTGTATTATTTGAGACTTCAGACATGTACAGACAAGTATCCCTTCCCCGCCCCCCTTTTCCTGGTGCCAAGGTTTTGATACAGGGCCTTGCATGTGTCAGACAAATTGTTCTACCAATGAGCTGCAGCCCTAGGTCAGTGTTCATGCAATTTACTCTTAGCAACCTACTGACAGAGAAAATGTTCATATGATATTGTTCAGGAGTGGGGTTGTGAGGGGACCTGTTTTCTCTGCTGTGAGCCAAACTGATTAGTGTCCTGACTATGAGTCTGTCCCAACACCCAAAGAACTGAGTTGGTCACAGTCAGACATGTAACGTACTTTCTACATCCTATGCCCAGGAGGAAATTAAAGGGGCCCCAGTTAGCAAAAGGGACAACTCCCCAATGAGTCTCACTGTCTTCACAGGGAAGTAAGTGAGCTGACTTCCTAAATGCCAATGAGTTTGGTCAAGAATCCACTCTTCCAAGCACACAAAGTTAAATTACAGACCCAGTGAACTGATTGCTGTCTGTCTGAAACACAAATCAAATGATTCTCCACTGAAAGGGCAGCACCTCTGAGAATTTTCCTTCAGATTTACCCCCAAAAATGTGACATTAAAATTTCTGGTAGTTTTTACTTCTTGCATTTAATTTAAGGGGATAACTCTCCCCTTAAACCTGAAGATTGCAACTTATATCTACAATGATGATAATACGCTCTATATAAACGTAACTTTAAATACTTCCGTATATGGTAGCTCATCTGGTCATTTAAGAAATACTTAATTCTGAATTACCAAAAGCCACATTAATTCCATGATAGCTTAGTTTCATTAACTAACTGCTAGGAGAAAAGTTGAGTTGAAGATATGAAATGATACAATTCACAATAACCTTGATCATAAGAGATTTCTGACAGCCATGACCACTTGAACTATTTCTATCATACTTTGGAAGTGGGCTTTCAAATGAGAGTAGAATATTCACATCCCATAAAAATTATAGCAGCCTCCTTGGAAACAGAAGTTAGATACCCGTTCCTTTCCATTTTGGTTTGGTACCTGGAGCCATGCCTGACATCTATTTGGGGAGGGGGACATGGTTTATGTGGCATAGGGATCTTCAATTCTGGCTCTTCCCATTGGTTCCCTGACAGCCTCTGAAAACCATCCTCGCTGTATCTGGTGTGAGTTTGCACTTGATCTGGACCTGAAGTTAACGGCTAAAGCTTTAAAGGATGAAAGCATGAGATCAAACTCAGGTTGAGAGGTCTCTAAAGGTTCTAGACGCTTCATTGCTCTTCCTTGGTGACTATGAAGTGGTACACCATGCACAGAATGCATCTATTCATGAAGCATGAACTCAGTATATTTACAAAGGGGATCTCTGTCTAACAAAGGTCTGGTGACCTTCTTCTGTGTTATTAGGTACCAAGTATGGGGACAGATGTGCCTCTGGAATCATCATGGAAACTCCACAAAGCCCCTAGTTTATCTCCTCGGTGTTCTTATTCCAAGTGAGCTGAGAGCAAAGGCTAGATATGGGTACCCTCATTTTGCAAAACAGAAAGGTAAACATAGCTGTTATTTTACAAAGGTCCTGAGCTGCTAAGAAGCAGTTATGGGCTTTATTTATTTTTAACCAAGTATCTGTTTTCAAGCAGTTGCAGGCTTTGACTGGCTTAGCTGTTGTAGTCTACACTTCTCCTTTTGATTAACAGGGCAGGATTTGAATTATTACTTCAATAGCAAAGGAGAGGGAGGCTGGGTAGTGCTGAAGGCCAGAGATGACACCTTACTGAAGTTTCACATTGCTTCTCTATATCTTCCTAACTGGATGAAGAAAAACAATGGCCAAAGGAAGGAAGAAAACACACGGAAGCCTAGAACATTCATTTCTCAAATAAAACCCAAAAAGAGTATACATGACCAGATTCACATATTCCAAAATATCATGAACACCGCCCATCTAAAAAATAAGTAATTTTTTAAAAAAAAATCAGCCCCCCAACTAAAAAACAGAGCTTCAGTTAGAATCAGCTGTAGAGTCTAAGACCCAGCCCCAAATGAAATCGTGGGAGCCTCTTGTGGACTGGTTAGTTGGCGGTTAGTTGCTTTTTGGATTTTAGGTCATTTTGTTGTTACTGTTTTTCAAGTTGACACGAAGCTAGGGTCATATGGAAAGCGAGAACTTCAACTGAGAAAATTACTCCATCAGATTGGCACGTAGGCAAGTCCATAGGGCACTTCCTTGACTGATGCTTGATGCAGAGTCCAGTCCACTGGGTACCATACCAGCCCTGGGGGTGGGGGGAGTCCTGAGTTATGTAAGAAAGCACGGTGAGCAGGTCATGAGTAAGCAAGAAAACAGCCACCTTCCTTGACTTCTCCAGCTCCTGCCTCCAGCTTCCTGCCTAGAGTCCTTGCCCTAAATTCCTTAAGTCATGAGGTGTAACCCTGCCATTGAAAGATGCAATGAACTCTCTCTTCCCCAAGTTACTTTTGGTTGTAGTCTTTTATCAAACAAAAGAAACCAAACTAGAACACCTTGTTCCACAAAAAAAGAAAGATCTCAAGACCTCACAACAAGGGCATTAAACCAAGCATAAGCCTATGCCTGTACACAGGCCCCAGAAAGTAGCTTTGGCTGGTATGGTTTTCCTTGTACTTTGCCTGGTTTTAACTCAGTTATCTGATTTCAAGGGAAACTGCCTCCAGAGCCGCTCACAGATAGAACAGACTGGTTTTCTTCCCAGTGTCCTGATCATCCAGGCAGGCTCATCTCGAATCTGGCAGGCTTTCTCTTAAGTATAGGGAATGGTGGATAGATACACTCATCGGGACAGAGCTGGAGTTGTCCTGAGAATTTCCTCCTTAGACCAAGCCTTTGAGAGTCATCTTTGAAAGCAGCATCTTTCCATAATGTTGGAAATGGAGTCCAGTGTATTTAATTTTAAATAGATATCCTTACCCTTTGGAATCAATCATTTATACTTGGCATTAGGACCATTTACTAGGATATTAATTAGTATCATAGCGTGACGCTAATTAATAACCTCAAAGGCAGCTAAGAGGGCTTGGACATTCTCTGGATGTAGCTCCCTCATGCCCCTGCTGTTGGTTCAGACGTAGCTAGAGGCCATATTGCTAAAGAGCATCACAACATCTCTTGTCAAATATATCCTCACGGATCTATGATGTCACTGTATGCGGAGACCAAGGTAAGTCAATCTGCTAGGAAACACTTAGCAGTGTCTGTCAGGGCCATAAGACCAAAACTCAAATTAGCATGAAGGTACTCCTATTACAAGTGGCAGATCTCCTGGGGTTGATCGGAGAAACAACAACAATAAAAATAAACAACAAACCAAAAGCAGGACCCCCAGTACACACAGCTGAGCGGAAAAATTAGTTCAGAGCTCCTAGATTCTAAGACCAAAAGCGAGAAGAGAGAAGGTGAAGCTACACCTTACCTCACTTATATCTTAGAGCTTACTAAGGGAGAAGCATCATTAACAACATTAGCAACTTATAGTCCCACTGAATGCCTCTGTTTGAGACATATCATAAGCTAAGTGCCCCCAAGTAGCAGTTAGGTCAGTGTGGCCCCTGCTTCCACATTGTGCCATCCCATCATTCAATAGCATTTGCCTTTGCCATTTTGTCAATAAAATAAGGACAGCATTGGTTTCTAGCATCCTGGGATTTTGTTGAGCAAAGCAACACTGTGGTGCATGAAAGGCATGTCAAGAGATCGGACGTAAATGGAAATCATCGTAGCTTTGTAAGTGCGCACAACAGGTGCACGGAATAGATGTACAAAAATGCTTTCTATTATTTGGCTTTTTTGGAATCAAATCGGAATCAAGAACAATAGTGGCCATTTCAGAGAAATTACTTCTGCACGTTCTTGCAGACTGAGCAGCTGTAAAGGATAAGTGTCCGTGTGTGCATGTGTAAAGGAGGGGAGCAGAGAAGCTGGGGGTGCTAGCAGTTAGGAAGGTGGATGCAAGTGCATTTGTACTATGTATGGGGCGTACTCTGTATGTTAAACTTTTGTCTTTCGTTTGTCATGGTAAAACCAGCTTTCTTTCCAGGATTGCATGATTCATGAACACCACACTTTAATAATTAAAGAGCACATCTCTGGAGGCAAAGGAAAGAAAAAAGAAAAAAAAATAGCCAAGATAAAAGTTTGCAGACAATCCATTATTCCTCAGACAGTCCCTCTGAAAAGTCTATGGAGATGTGGCTTAATGATTTAAGTTCTAAAATGGGCTGTTTAATAAAATATTGAGTGTTTATGTAGGCTTGCTCTCACAGGCAGCGTCTCTGCAGTCATCTGGTGTTGCGTTGCTAAGGACAAGGTGGGTGACTGGCAGCCCTCGCTTGCCCGTCATCATCCCATTCTGGGCTCTCTCTGACCATCTTTGTGCCTTACTACTCCTGTTAGTAATGTTTAATGTTTGGCAGGGAAAGGTTTGTTTTTGTTTTAGTCCTGTCTGTCTGTTACCACATTCTATTTCAAGTAGGAAGAGAGAGGGAGGCAGGCCCTAGTTAAAGGAGATATACAATTGGGTGTAGTGGGATTAACCTGTTATTAGTGTACATTCCATACATACATACATACATACTTACATACATACATACATACATGGCCATAAAGAACTCATAGTAAAAGCATTAATGAGTTAAGAAGAGGAGCAGGAGGAGGAGAAGGAGGAGGAAGAAGAGGAGGAAGAGGAGGAGGCAGAACGCCATTTCTATTGTAGTTTGACTTAAGTACAAACTGTTTAGCCGACGCTTGAAAGGAGCATCTGACTACAGACACAAGCAGCCATTGTTTCCCACGTTCCTGTGCCCACTCTAAGTCTCACATTTCTGCTCTGTAGGGCTTTTCTCGCACTTCAATTGAGATATTTAGTTTTGCTACAACCTCAAGGCTTCAGTCAAATACATTCTCTTCGAAGTTTAGATCTCACATAGAAACAGATATATATTTACCCAAAATGACCTCTTCTATGCTTTGTCTTTCAAAGCCAATGTCCCCAGGTGGTGAGAATAGGGGGAAAAAAGTTAGAAAGCCTATATTTAGGCATAAATCTGCCCAAGGTAAAAAATAAATAAATTCAAAAATTATAATGTGTTTTTATGTTAGAGTTGAAAAGAAAACCCATGTCCTTCTGGTGAGGTCCAGGCTGCTGCTGCTACTGCTGTAGGTGAAGAAGGGACAGCCACACTGTGGAGGACTGCAGGTGTGTTGATTACTGCTGGGATTGGATGTCTGATGGGTTTCTCTTGGGCATGAGCATGCTACTGACTGATTGCTTGCCACTTAAACTGTGCAAATATGCATAGCAGATCCTTTCTTCCAAGGAGCCTTTCCCAGGGTTCTCCCTTTTACAGTAAAGCAGGATGTTTTCTCCCCTCTTAAAAAACAAAAATCAAACAAACAAAAATGAAAAATGTTCAGATCTCCCGACAAACAGAAAGTGCTGTCATCAGTACGGGCCACTCCTGTGCTTTGCTTTTCAATTTCTATTCTGAACATTTCTTGTCGTATCCCACTTTTTTTTTTTTTTTTTTTTTTTTTTTTTTTTTTTTTTTTTTTTTTTGGAATTTAATATCGCATAATTCTCCTAAACAAAATCCTTACTCCCCGAAGCCATGCTGATTCCCAGAGTTGTTTCTATTAAACGTGTTAGTGCTGGATATCCTGTTCAATGGGAAAGTTTTAAATACGTTTCTTACTCAAGTGACAGGTTTACAAACCATTGAAGTGCCCCAGCAGGCTGTGTGTTCCCACAGTCACCTCTGTATCATCTGTGTGGAGATTTGTCCAACTTTTGTAGCTGGAATGGGCAAGTCAGAATGGTGCTGTGCCGGCCTGGTGGCTGACTGAGCTGCTCCCTTGATGTAACCAGAGGAAGGAACTCCACAGGGGACTCATTGTGAAGGCAGCAGGGAGATGCAGGATTTAACCTTGCAAAGATGCAGTTTCTTCTGTGTTTGATCTATCTTTTCCCTTGTATCAAATGGGCTTCAGTTCTCATGCATAAACCACTAGGTAGAGAAATGAGGAGTCTTTTGCATGAAAAACGGCGAATCCGAAGGTGCATAAGCACTTGATGTTGGAAGTAAATTTTCACTTTCTTTCCATTCGTTTTTATTGCTTTGCAGAATAGAAATTCCACGGCCTCAGAAGCCAAGGGGCCTTTGGTGGGAAAAAGAAAGAAAAAAAAAAAAGGAAAATGAAAAAGAAAAGAAAAAGAAAGAAAACCCTCGCCACTTGGGGATCTCAGCCCCAGCCTGAGGTACACAGACCAGGGAGGGTCTAAGGAGACAGTTGCTCGCTGGCGGATACAATGTTTCCACTTTTGTTTCCTGTGGAAACCGACCCAGGACAAATCGAAAGGGTGATTGTTTGAAGGCTGCGCAGTCTTCCCTGATCTAGCGTCTCCACGATTTTCACTGAAACCGGGAGCAGGGAACGCAGGGAGACATCAGGCTCGTCAGTGTCTGCTGGACTCCCTGGCAGGGAGCTCAGAGTTTGAGCTTTTCAAATGAGCTGAAGAAATCTCTGTTCTTTTTACTTCTGAAACGGAAATGTTAGCCAAGCATCGACTTCACTTTTACCTATCCCTTCCTTGACTTCTTTTTGCTGTGTGTTTTTTTAAAGGGAGGAAATAAAGAATAACACACTAGTTGTATAGGTGGTTTTGTGGGAAAATTCAAACTTTGTTCTGTAAATTAGCCCTTGAACAAAGGATTCCCTCCAACTCTGGTTGGTGACTGGCTTATCCAACAGGAGATTTAGTCCAGTCCTTTTATAAGTTTTTTTTTTTCTTACAGATTTTCTATAAATAATCCCTGCTTTTTATGAGTTGGGGATGGGGAAACTGGAGTGTAATAGATACATTTTGCCCCCCAAAATCATGAATTATTATTAGTGGTCAACTACTGAAATTGAAAACTAGCATTATGTTTACATGGAAAAAAACTTATTCTGGATTGCATTGCGGCCATACTTCTGTAGAAAAACCCTTTAAAAATCACCATATTTAAAATTTCAGAACAGTATATTTGCCAATTTTGATCATCCAGTGCAAGACAATCCATGATGTTATTATTTCATGCAAATACATTTTTAAAAGCTGCGCTGCAGCATTAAGCAAAAAAAAAAAAAAGTGAATTCCCAGAATGGTAAAGAGGGAACTCTATGGTGTCCACAGTCCCCAACATTACTATGTACTGGTCCCATTCTGGATTTTGCATGGTTTTGCCCAGTGAATGCCCTCATAGTGTTTTGGGGTGCATACTCCCATCCTTATCTTGTAGATGAGAAAACTGAAGCTGGGCTGCATAACTCTGCTGAGTCAGACAGTAAAGGACTGAGTAGAACGGAGTGCAAACCCAGGGCGTCTGACTTGATAGCATGTGTTCCTAAAAGTGACACCTTTCAGACCCCGAGTCATGCATTCCCTCTGACACAAGGTGGGAAAAGGCAAAATGTCATTCATTTCCATATTGTCACTGTAGGCAAAAGTAAGGTCCCAAACTTCCAAATGGACACAGTGGTCAATGCAGTAGATGCACTCATTGCAGAGTGGCTAGGTTTTAAGTAGGACTGAGTGCTGTTGCCACCCCCACCCCCACCCCCACCCCCACCTCCATTTAAAAGAAGCAAAGTTTGGGTGTGACTTCTCAAGCCTTGGCATCAGCAGCTGGAAGAGAGAGGAGAGGACTAGGCAGGGGAAGGAGGGAGTGGGGGAGGAATCTATCTTTGAAAAGGCTCTCTAAGCCTTTCAAATGGCAAATCTAATATTTCTTAAAAACCAAATTTAGTCTACAAATTGTGATTGTGGTAATCATGACAGTATATATAAGATATATACCTATATGTATGCAGTCATACCTTATCTATGAAAAATGTATGTCCAAATCTCCAGAAAATGGCTCAAAGTATGGTTAGAGCCAAACTGTACACATTGTGTTTTTTCCCCTATACGTATATATCTGTAATATCTGATATTTCCAGTTATGCACAGTAAAAGTTTAACCAGAACTGCCCTGACTGTTTTGTTGTTTGGTGTCATTATTAATTGAAAAAATTAGATAACAAGAACACACAAACACTGTGAGCCAATTTGATGACCTGGTGGTACTAAGGAAATAGCTCCTTGATGAGATATAATCTGTGGATGCATAAGAACAAAAGATGATTTATGTTCCTGGAGGAATGGGGTTGGGTAGTGTTAGATTTCACCCTACTTCTTGGAATGGTACGTTGTTTAAAAGGCATGCAGTAGTTCAGGAGTTTCCCATTTACTGTTTTCAGAGTTTGGCTTGGCCCTGAGAACCAAACGTGAAGCAAGCAAAGCCTCAGGTCAACAGGGATGGATGGCATGGACATAATTGTGCCTTGCAGGTGATGGTATGAGTAGCATAGGCTGTGATGGTGAGTAGCACAGGCTGTGATGGTGTGATTAGCAAAGGCTGTAGCCTAAGGTAGCTCTCTGGCTGTTCAAGGCATCATTGTCTAGTTGCAGGAGCTTGGGTGAGCTCAGGCTCCCTGAAGCTTGGTAAAAGCACACGCTACAAGGACAAGACTCAAGTTCATCTTGTAGTGTGAAGCACCATGGACGGGTTTGTCTGCTCATGACAATTTGATGATGTCTGCTCTGAATCCTCAGTCAGTCTGACGAAGCAGGTCAGGTCATCACACTTAGCATGACGATGATTCTAGTCTACCTGACCCTAAAGGCCACATTCTTCCCACAAAGGAGCAACACTTTTCTCTAGATGTGTAAAAGGATTTTCTTTCATGTGCATAGATTACTTTTTCCACTTAAAGGTATTCATCGCATATTGGGATATTGATTGTTATTAGTAAGAGAAGAACATGAGTGTACACAAATACAAGCATGCACAAATGAACAGGTGCGGGCACACATACTTCACACACACACACACACACACACACACACACACATACACACACACAGAGGAGCTCAGTTTAAAGCCGCTTTCTCTCATCTGGGGTACCAAATAAGGAAAGAAACGATAGACTTGTCAATGAACAACTAGGAAGAACAGGTATCAAAAGTTAAAATTAGATCTCTACCACGTAGTGTTTCAAGAATATCCGGGAGGCAGAAACATCTTAAATATGAAAATCAAAGCAGACACTTCAGAAGGGAGTATGGCTTGAGTCTGAGCTCTAAGAGTTTCCCAGAGGAGATGCCACATAAGACACAGAGGCAATGAGTTACCTGAGGATTGACCACAGAGTAGACACTACCTAAGATACAACATCTCCTTTAAAAGAGGCCTCTGAGAAACATATCTGTATCCTGGTCATCCAGTGTCCACCCGTCTGTCTTCCTCTCTCTGCTCCTTTGACCCTGTTGGTTTGTCTGCCTGGTTCCCATTTCCTTTTCCCAACGTCCACTTCCAGAGGCACTGCACGGTTCTTTACAGAGCAACCGTTCTGTTGCAATACTTCTTAGAGACAGGCAATCAGACTCTGGTTCTCATAATTCTGTTACCCAGCAACTACCTGTATTTGAACTTTTTCACTTGTTGTTTAACTGTGTTCTCCCAACCTCTTAGCATATTATTCTGTTGGCTTCTTTTACTTTGGGCAGCAGAGGAATTTCCACTCTTGAATTCGGCTGCATGTGTGGAAACATATTCAGGAAGAGAGAGCGAGTGTCTCAGTAATAGAGAAGACTCCCCTGCTAAAGACTAGGGTTAGGTTCCCAGCACTTACATGGTAGCTCAAAACCACTGATCACTACAATTCTGAAGAACCCAATGCCTTCCATTCCACAGGCTCTTGCATGCATGTGGTACACATAAACTCATTCAAGCATACATATACACATAAAAACAACAAATACATTTCTTTTTATACATTTTTAAAGTATTCAAGAGATTACACCAGTACATTCTAGTGTATGAGTCAAGTAGACGGTCTTGCATGTGTCTATTCCACAACAAGAGCTGAGGTTGTGAGCATCCTAGCTGACTGCAGCCAGGGCAATGTCTCAGAGCACATTATGCAATTTTCAGAGACTAAGGTAGCTTTCTAACTTAGAACTCCATTTCTATAATCTTCTACTTTTCAAGATATTTTGTCTTAGAAATCAGCTGATTTTGCACAGCACTGAGAAGTTACAAAGTATGGCATTAGAGTACCAGAGATTCCTCTGTCCTGTCCTTTGGCTTCCACACAGGTTACCCTTACAGGAGAGTCCTCCTCCTCCTCCTCCTCCTCCTCCTCCTCCTCCTCCTCCTCCTGCTGCTGCTGCTGCTTCTGCTGCTGCTGAGGATGAGGATGGTGGTGGTAGCAGTGGCGGTGATGATGATAATGATGGTGATGTGCTGCTGCTGCTGCTGCTGCTGATAGTGATGGTGGTCGTGATGAGAAGAAGAAGGAGAAGGAGCAGGAGCAGGAGCAGGAGAGGAGGAAGAGAAGGAGGAGGAGGAGGAGGAGGAAGAGGAGGAAGAAAACAACATCCTTGCTTTTTCACCCCGGTGAACCACCTGGTGTGTTTGTATAATCTATAACAATTACTGGAACATACATGGTTTTGAATGTTTGCTGGAGAAAAGGTTAAATTAACACTCATTTCATAGCTTCATAGCACAAATCAGCCAAAGATGGTGAAAACAGTGTGACTACACACACACACACACACACACACACACACACACACACACACTGAAAAGTCGCTTACATGCAAAGCTACTTCTCATCAGAAAGCTAACAGAGACATTTTTGCAGGGACATAAAACCAAGGCATTTGTTTTGCTCATGATGAAAGTACGATGCCCATGAGCAGGCACGTGTTCGGGAGTTTATATCTTGAGGAGAAAGAAAAATATAATTTAGATGGATGAGAAAGTATTAGAGAAAAGAATTTGTTGAGAAGAGAGAGCACTTCTAGACTGGAAAGAGCAACCTTGATTCTCACACAGGGAATAATCATGAGGAGAGAAAGAGTTTGAATCTAAGAATGTCGTCAGAATCTCGGCCATAGGTGTGATTTGATATGAGACACAAAGTGAGTGCAACTATGTGAGAATTGTCCCCACCATTGCCTGTTCTCAGAGACTGTTACTGCTCACTCTCAGAGAGTGTCTCATTGCACCAGCATACTACAATTTATATATTCATGGAAGTGGTGTGCAAATATTCAGGTCATTTCCAGTTTAAGGTTGCTGGGGATAAACTTGCATGGACTTTGACGTAAAAACTTTGCATGTACCCATGTTTCCATTTTCCTTTTTTATCCATAAATCTCAACTGGTAAGTCCTCGTCATAAGACAGGCAGTTTGTCTCTTTGAAGACATTCACCCTTCCAGGTCATTTTAATCATAGCAACCCTCATGATCATGAAGTCTGCGTCTTTGTAGGTGGCTCTTGAATGAAGGCCTTTGCATCAAAGAGTCTGTGAAAAACACACTTTGAAGTGCTGGGATTTCTTATTATATTTGGAGATTATTATTTTAGAAATATTTCAGGATGCAAGTCTTTTTCTGAAACATGCTTCGGGGATATTTTCTGCCAGTTCACAGGAGTTTGTACCAACTCACCATGTCTTTGAGGAGTGGGAGATTTTAATTTGATCAGCTCCCTCTCAGTGTGTGGCATTGTTGTTGTAGCTAAGACATTGAATTGTTCCAACACCATTTTATAAATGTTCCCTTTCTTTGACGCGTCTACGAACATGGTATAGAGAAAACCCACAAACAATTGTAAAAGATTCCAAAGCTGCATTTTAACTGTTACAAACCTTAAGATCCGAGAGACTTGAGGCCCCGGGGAAGGGGCAAATGTGATATGTATGTGTGGCAGGGGCAACGCCCTCCCAGAGGTAAGGGGGAGGAGGAATGGGATGAAGAACTGTGGAAGGGGAGACTGGGAAGGGAGACAACGACTGAAGTGTAAATAAATAAATAATTAAAAAAATAAAACCTGGAGATTTCTGTAGAGTCAGGCCAAATCATGAGAAGTTATACGAAATAGTAGCAGAAATATTTGCCCAGTTTTCCCCAGGAAACATGTCAGGTAAGCATAGCACATGTGGGAAACTCACATTGAACAGGGGGTCAAAACCTCTGGTTTTATCTGAGATGTTCCTCTAGGCATGTGGAATCACATCTCAGCTTCCCTGATGGATGGTGACGTCCCCTGCTCAGCTGCCACCTGAATTCTACTCACTGAGCTGTTCCTTTTTATTGTTTTGTTGTTGTTGTTGTTTGTTTGTTTGTTTTTGCAATTTCCCAATTACATTGTTTACAAATATAACACAGTCTACAGCTTGTCTTTTCCTCCTTTGGATCCTGTTTTTTGCACCAGTGAGGGTTGTGCTTCTGATACATTTTAATTTACACTGTGGTTCTGACCAGGTGTCTAAGCCTCTGCTTTGCCTCAGATCCACAAGGTTACCAACCACTCCCTGACCCCCACATCTTCTAATACTGGCTGTTATAGCTCATTACTTTTAGGTTTATGGTTTGTTTTGACTTCATTTTTGTGTAAAGTTAAAAACACAAGTGAAACTCTATAATCGTGCCCTTCTCTGTGCAATCTCTCCTAATGAACATGCATCTGTATTTAGTAAGATGTCTCTGCTTCCTCTTAACTGTTTGCACCTTTGCAATAGATACTTATTAGCAGATAGAGAATCAGTTTTTTCCCAGTGGATTGTTACTGTGTATCAACCACAGTTCAGGGAAAGCCCCATGCCCAGGTAGATAGCCAGCAGAAAACAAACGCTGTGCTTTATGTATGTGACAGGCTTTTTGTTCCATTTTTGTTTTACTAGGTTTTTGTTTGTTTTGATTTTCTTGTTTGTTTTGTTTTATTTTTGACACACACACAGGGTACATGAAGTCGGGTGTGGAGAATCTAGAAGTTGAGGGAGGTGAAATGATTAAAATATATAAAAATTAAAGTAAAAACAACAATATTCAGTTGGGCATACATGCATGGGACTATCTTGTGGTTTCTCTGCTTTATTTTATTATGTATCTCTCCCTGTATTGATACCATATTGTCTGTAATTACTTCAGAAATATTCTCCCATATTGTTTTTCTAAAGAATTTCCTTTAGTTTAGGACCTTGAGTTTCCATATGAATTAAAATTGTCTATGTTTGTAGAAACCACTGCAAGAGTTGGACATGAATTACTTTAACCTGACAGAACAAATTGAGAATTAATATCTAATAGGTCGGTCTTCCATTCCCTGAAATACTGCATATGTCTTCATTCAGTCAGGTCTTTGATTTAGCTCACCCGCAATGAATAATTTTCAACTTTGAAATTTTATATGCGCCATGTTAGATTCATAACCATTTCATTTTCTCTGTAATAATGATATATTGTATTTCTTAAGGTATCCACTCATTTGTTACTATTTCATAAAAATTGACTGGTTTCTCTATGTTGACTTTATGTCCTAGAAACTTTCTGAACCTGTTCGTTATTCCTAAAAAAATATGATTGAAATTATTATTTTTTTTATTTAGAGAACTATGTCAGCTAGAACTAGGGAGTTTTGTGTCATTTAAGTGCATATGCCCTTCATTGCCAGGCTATAATGTTCAGCATCATGTCCATTAGGAGAGATGCAGACCAACAAATACTTCATCTTCTGACCCTAGCAGGAAGGATACAGACTTTCACATTCTGCATAATGGTAGCTATATATAGGATGTCTCGTAATTGGCTCTTATGAAATTGAAACTCCCCACCATGCTCGTTTCTAAGTTTTAATAATGACTTATATTGGTATATGTCAGGTGATTTCCTGCATTCATAGATATAACTATTTTTTTCCTTTTAAATTATTGATGTGGTGGGTTGCATTGATTGTTTATTGAATGTCAAATTAGATTTGTATATCTGGAAGAAATGGTGTTTGGTGACTGTATATAATCCTTGAACACATTTCTAATTTCAAGTCATTAATGTTTTGTTACAGCTCTAAATGCCTGAGAGACGAGGCTTGTTAGGTTTTGGTCCTGTGTACCTGATATTAATTACTGACAGGAGGTTAAATGAACGATTGTGTTGTGGAACTCCAGGGTAACATCTGAAAATAGTGAGTTGGTGTTTCTTCTGCTTTGAACACTTGGTCAGGTTCCCAGAGATTTCTTTACTGGGAGCCTTTTAATTTACCAATGCAAAATCTTTAGAAGTCTGTGCCTGTTTTACATTTTTTGATTTTTATTAGTTGGTGGTTTTGAGGAGTTAGGTTTCTTTTTCTTCTACATCACTGACACCATGTCAGAGACTTTTCCCTAACATAGCGTTTTTTACTTTTTCTTTTTAATGTTTTCCTCTCCTTTCTTTTCTCTCTTTTAATTCCTGTTTGCCATTCCAGAGACTGACTTCAGCAACTATGCATCCCAGGTAAGACCACTGAGGTGTACTGTACCCCCGACCCTTTCTCCCTTCTTGGAGACTGCAGGTTCTCTCACAGTGCCACCCATTTCAGTCTTGTCACTGAAGACATTTGTCCTTCGATCTTTCTCAGGTTTCTAGAGCTGACATTTTATCGCACTTTTCCTCAGCTGTTTGTGCTAATGGCATACTTCTGCTTTGTGATCTTATGCCATTTTCTCAACTTTATTATATCTGTTTTCTTTCTTTTCTTGATACTGGGTGTAGGAACTTATATCTACTAACCTGGGATTTTTGTTTACTTTTCTAATGCAAGCAATTAATTCTACAAACATTTCTCTCATTTCTTTGTGATACCTCACAAAGCTTGATATCTTTAATTTTTTTCTGTTTTCTTGCTCGAGTTCTTAAATTCTCTTCATATTTTATAAACTATGACTTATAAATATGTATATAGGAGACAGAACGTATCTGCACAGTTTAATTTTCAAAACAGTAGACATGTTTGTGACCCAGAGTCTGATTAATCTCTAGAAAAACTCTTTGGGCTCTTCTGAGACTATAGAGTTATTCATTAATTCCCTATCTAGGCAGATTTTTCTATCTCATAGACCCAATGATTGTTCAGTCTGAATGTTTGAAGTCTTAAATTATGATAGCGTATTAATCTTCTCTCTGTAGCTCTGTTCTGAGATGTGAGTGAGGTTGCACATGACTGGCACTTAAGTGTTTACTGTGATTGTGCCTTATTTCTGTATTGCTTCCTTTTTTGGCGTGTGTGTACATGTGAGTAAGGTATATGCACATGAGCATATGTGCCTATGTCTGTGAAGGTGTGCTATGGACATTCCGGCTTGTGTATGGAGACCAAAGCAATGCTTCACATGTGTCTTAGCACTCTCCATGTTAATTTGATGTGGGGATTTTCCTCTGAAGCCGAAACTTTAAATTTTCCAATTAGAATGGCGGTCACTCTGAGGAACCTTCCTACCTCTCCTGCCTTAAGTACCAGTCACATGCAGCTTCATCTGCATGTCAGATATGATGGAGCTACAAAAAGAAGATTAATACACCAACATAATTTCAGACGTCAAAAACTCTCTGATCAATCACTGGATCTATGAGATAGAAAAATCTGCCTGGATAGGTGTTGCAGGAAATATTAAAATTGACTGGCAAGTTCCCACACTATGTCCAGCTACTCTCTGGCCCAGCAGGCTGGCTGTTCTTATCTCGTGAAGACTCTCTGACTCTCTGAGTTCCAAAATCTCTCCACCCAGCTAAGTTCCCACTGGTGGGTTCTACCACGCCAGCCCCATGCTTTAAAACCCCCACAGCCTTTGTGGTGCACATCTGGCAAATCCATGCTTTGTCGCTGTACCTTTCTCTCTGGAACCCAAACAAGCCGCCACATGAAGGAAAACACAACACAAACTCACTTCAGAAACAATGGTAACTCAATAGCTGGGCTCAACAACTAGAATCCTAATCTTGTAAACCATATTAAATCTAAATTCTCCAGTGGGGAATCTTGTCAGATCTGCCATTGAAACTGAGAGAAACTAGCAACTACATCTTGTCCTCATGCTATCCTCATCCAAAATGACCCTAACTCTCTCTTGCTTCCTATCTTCTCTATTCAAGCAGGAAGTCCTGCTTACTTGCCCAGTGATTGGCTTCTTTAATCATTAGGGGTTGGTTCACAGGAAGTACATGACTCACTCCTCATCCACAGCCCCTCCCAGGGGAGCAGAGTTAATATCAAAATACAAATAATATCAGGGCCATCCACAACAGATAGGGAATTAATGACTAATTCTATAGACCAAGAAGAGCCTAGAGAGTTTTTCTAGAAATTGACCAGATTTGGGGTCACAAACTTGCACAGGACCACATTGGACTTGCTACCTAGGTGCTGGGATCTGAATCCCAACCCTCATACCTCAACTATCATGCTAAACCACCCAGCCATCCCTCCAAATACCAAATCTTTTATCTTTATTAGTTTTTCTTTGCCCTGAATTCTGCTTTACCATTTATTACTATAATCACACTTGTTTTTCAAATTAATACTTTCATCCTGTCTTTTACAATTCATTTGCTTCACACATTTACATATGCTTTTGTATCTGAAGTGGGTTTCTTGCAGGTAGTATAATGTTGGATCTTTTTTGAAAAAAATTCACAGTACCAATTTTTATCATTTGATTGATATCTATAGCCAAAAAATTATCACTAAGGTAAATATTGAAATTGATATGCTGGTATCAATCCCTAAAGTTACTGTTTTCCCAGTTCTCCTTTGCTTCTCTTAATAGTCTCAAAATCGCATCATGATTTATTAATATTATTGACTAATTTTCAGAAGTCTTATTAGAGGATTTTTTATCAAAATTAAGCTTTAATGCATGCTTATTATTTGAATGGGGTCCAAGAAAAATTAAAATGTTATCAATTTATAGCAGTAACATTTCATGACTACCTAAAAGGTGAAATATGGTAAGAAGTAGCTTTCTGCACTAGAAAACATTAGGAAAAAATATGAACTTCATAGTAAAAAATAAATAAAATTTCAACAAACAAAATAATAAATTGTTTTAAAAAATTCATTAAAATTTAGCAATGTGAAGTAACATGCAAAGAGGCAGTAGTGTGTACAATGAATTTGATTGAAAGACTGTAACTCATACTTTGGAGGTCAAAAACACATGTACATGGTAATAAAATTTATAACTATAGAAAATTATTCTATAATAATAAGAGCATAAGAATAACCAAACCCATTCAGAATCAGCAAGATAATGAAAGGAGCCTAAATGTCTTCTCTGCTTATCTTAAAAGTTATAACAATTAAATGACCCCCTCCTTGAAAAGCAAGATACACTAATAATAAGAAAAAATACTCCAGAACTAAAAATAAAAATAATGTAGATTTTATTATATAGACAGTCTTACCACTTAATTGAAAATTTTTAAATTTTTATCAGAATAGTACATTTTATTTTTACCAATTTTATTTTGAATCTGGTAGCTCATACCCTTATTTTGTTTTATGATGCTAAAGAGACTAGATCCTATGAGTAATTATATTTCTTTTTAAAAAACTCCTTATATTTATTCATCAGTTATATTTTTATTATAATAATCTATTTATCTATAACCCCTGGCTTACTTATCTTATGTTTCTAAGTTAATGGTGTGATTGTGTCCTGTGATGTATGTGCTATAGTCTAAATTTATTTCTGATTAGAATGGTGACAATGTACATTTAAATATGTAGAATTAAATAGATTACTTATTAATGATTCATAAAGACCATTTCCCCTAGATTTGGCATGTGTTATCCATGTGCTTTATTTATTTAGACATAGTTTTATATTTGTTTACATTTTAGCCATTGATTTTTTAAGTCAGTAATTTTATTTTCAGAGAGTATATTGCAGTACATCTTAAAGGGATCATTCTCTGTAGGACACACCAAAAGATATCACTCATTTTTCCCCTGGGTTAGAGCATATAACAATTTTCATGGTTCATCTTTGTCTTGCTTTCCAATGATCATGAAATAATACATAGCATAACATAAGTTGAAACTCTCAGGTATCCCAAGGAACAACAGTTCTCATCATGGCATGGCCTCAAAAAATTGGGTAATTATTAAAACTGGACATTTTGGACCCTACAAGAATTTTACATCATGTTTAATATTAACTGCCCATGTTGTTCTTTTTTAAATTTATTCTTCTCTTATACATTTCATCCTGACCTCAGATTCCCTTCCCTCCACTCCTCCCAGTCCTGTTCCCACCTGCCCCCTCTCCCAGACTCACCTGTCCTTCCTTTCCCTTCAGAAAAAAAGCAGGCCTCCCAGGGATATCAACAAATATAAGTTAAAATAAGAGTAGGCAAAATCTTCATATGAAGGCTGGATAAGGCCAACCAGTAGGAAGAAGAGGGTCTTAAGAGAAGGCAAAAGAATCAGAGACATGACCCCACTTCCACTGATGGAGGTCCAACCAGAACACCAAGCTACACAACCATAAGGCATATGCAAAGAACCTAGGTCAGATCCTTACACATTCCCTGATTGTCGCTTCAGCCTCTGTGAGCCCCTATAAGCCTTGTTTAGTTGATTTTGTGGATCACCGTATTTTTGTTGTGTTCATGACACCTCTGGTTCCTACAATCTTTCCTTTTCCTCTTCCATGGCATCCCCCAACCTCTGCCTAATATTTGGCAGTGGGTCTCTGCATCTGTTCCCATTCGTTGCCAGTTGAAGTCTCTATGGTGAAGATCAGGATGGCTCTGATCTATGAGTATAGCAGAATATTATTAGGAATCATTTCATTGACTATTTTTGCCAGTCATGTTTGGTTGTATCCTAGGTCTCTGGGTTATTCAAGCCTCTGGTTCCTGGCCATCCAGGCAATATCGGGTGTGGGCTCCCTCTCATGGGGTGGGCCTCAAGTTGGACCAGTCATCAGTTGGCCACATCAATAAGTTCTGTGCTGCTCATTTTCTAGGCAGGACAGAGTCTAAGTGGAAGGTGTTGTACTTGGGTTGGTGTTCCTTTGAAAGGGAATTGTGAGATTTTTCTGTGTGAAGAATATTGATATTTGCTTTTTTTCCAGTATTGCAATATGACATTTTCACTAAGTGTGGGACCAAAGAGTTATGGGACCAGAAGAGAGCAGACATGGAGCAAGGGTGGGATTGAATTGTGTCCAAACCCCTGAAATCTCATCCTAAGATCAGCAGGAGTAGAATAAATCCCCTCTTGACCCACGGCTGTGTGTTCAGGTTCATGTAACCCTGCACCCCATCTTTGCCCACTGGAGGAGGTCAAGTAGCCCTGTAGCCAGGTTCAACTTCCTCTTCCCTTATAAGGTCATATCTGGTAGCATGTCGAATTCCTCCATATGCAAATGAGGTATCCTCAGCACCCTGTCACCCGCCAATGATGTGCACTCACCCCAATAGCTACTACTCACCACCCCAAAGGTTTAAATAGCCTTTTTCCCCTCACTGAAGCTGCTTCCAGAGAATCAGTTCTCACTATGCTTACTCACTGAGGTCTCTGGCTAATCCGCTTAGCTTTCCCTATTAGGATCTGTGAGTTCCAATCACAGGATCACACTGTGATGGGTGGAGAGGGAGGTGGAGCCTGAACCTCAACTGGGCATGTGGTATGTGTGCTATAATATCTGTTATACTTCATTGGGTGATTTAGACATTACATTAGCAATAATTCCTTCAGATCTGATCTGTTAAAGCCTGATAATATGTATCCAGTTTCCTTTCTTCTGTGGATTCTCATTCACCTTCTAGTCCTCAAAGGTATTCGTTTATGTAATATGAAGAGATAACCTTAGGATAAACTGTCACAAGCATTATGTTCTTGTGAATGTGTGAGTTATATTTTAAAGTCCTTCTTGATTTTGTCATCTGCCATTCTGAATTTTCAAAGGTATTCTGCATGGTGGTATCAGGGAACTGTGACTTAGCTGCCTCTCATTTCCTAAGTGATGTACTTGGTACCTTTTTTTCCCTGTTTTCTTTTTTGATAACAAGTCATTAAATTAGTTTCTTCTTGTAATTTCGAAGATAATGATCCTGTTTTAACTGTAGTAATCTCCCGATCACCTCTGCTCCTCTCTTCTTCTCTAGTACAAGATAGTGACCTTAGGGTTTCCCATATATGAGGGATGCACTCTACCACTGAGTTAGCCAAATGGCTTGTCTATGATCTTCCTTTAAGTCACAGATGGCTTTGGAGTAAGGTCTTGCTACTGACTCCTTTGGGCATCAAGACATTTTTTCTGCACCTCTGTTTTGCTGTCTGTTCTTCAGCCAAAAGAATTTAGATGTTATCATTTAAAAGCTGCAAAATCAGATGCTGTGTTTGTAACCTGTTCTGAGTCCCCTGAATGGGGACAATAAGCTCTCAACTTCTCTACCTGCCTTCCAATGTAACTTAGTCCTCTTTTTGGAACAGGGAATGAGAGTTCTTGTTAACATCCTTTTTTAATGCAGCTCAACAGCACAATGCCTTACTTGAGGTTTTAAAGAGTTATCTAATGCAATTTAAATTTCCAGAATAATATTTTTCTCCACTTTACTTCCTGGTAGTTTGTTTACTTGTTTTCATTACTGTTGTTTCTGACTTTTGCACATCTTAATTAGACTCTGTGGACAAAGGATTGATGTCTGAGTTCAACGTTGCTCTTTACTGAGCTGACACTAACTATCTAGGTCTGATGTAACACATATCATGGAAGGAAAACTCCAAGGTATTTTTTAAATGGCAAATTACAAAAAAAGAATCAGTTTCTCAAATTATAGAACTTAAACTAACAACATGTATCTTCATGTATATAAATTGAATAGAAGATCTACCTAAAAAATAGATTTTATATCATGAATGTGAACCTGGTCTGTTAATCATCATATTTTAAATCTGATATTTAAATGTGTGTGGAAGTCTGTACTTACTCAGTTTCCTCAGGAAAGTATTTTTTAACACACAATGGCATACCCTAAAGGAGAATCAACTCTACAGTAGAATCAAGAGTGATGCTTTTCAGCCATCACAAATACAAATGCCACTACAAGCTTTACAATCCAATTTCTCTAGAATCATTTCAAAGATCCTATTTCCTACAATTTTTGAGGTCTTTCAGAGGACAGGAATACATCGTAACTTTAGAATATTCCTTACTATGACCTATGTAGTTTACAAAGATAAAGTATCTGGAACCTGGAGGGACCAATGTAGTGACCTTCCAAAATGTCAACTGTTGCAAAAGTTCTTCCTTGTTCTGATAATTTCCTGAATGTAGGTCACAGTGTGACATACCAGGGTTCCATTACAAATAGTTTTTTTTTAAGATATGATTATAATTATTTGAGTTATTTTTAATAACTACTTTTAAACATCACCTGAATGAAGTGTTCACAGTCTTCTTTGCATGCTTACAGCTGAAGCTTAATTTATAGTAGTGTTTTGAACTGAAAAGTAGGAGTTTGAAGCCCTTGTAATAATTAAAAGTTTATTTTCCTATCATTAATTCATTCTATAATGGCATGCACCAAATAATACAATAATAGTAAATGTTGAAAAGAAATTTAGATAACTTTAGTCAAACCCTTTCATTTCCAGATGAGGAATCAGGTCCCATAGAAAGATTTGTGTATTTGTGTTTTTGTGATTTGTGTAAGCAAAGAACCACAATGTTTCTAGCTTTTGTGTTTTCCAAACAAAGCAGGATGAAGGCAGAAATTTGAAGTGCCTCCAAACAGGGAGTCGAGGTAACTGAGTTCAAAAAGCCTTATTGGATGCTTATCCTCAATTAATGGCATAAATTCCATGTATTCTTGCTATTTGCATGCCCTCTTTTTAAATGTCTAATGGATAGTGACTATGTAAGTATATGAAATACAATACTCCTTTTGCTAAAACATATTATCTCTTTATTATTTACGTGGTGAGTAAATTACACACATCTATAAAAATTTCAAGCTCTTCTATGTAAATTTAAGAGCCTTATGCAAGTCTACATGTTTAGGGAGAAAAATTGACGCAAAGGAATAATTTGTACATCTAATTGCAAATGGTATCCATCAGGCTTTGTGTAGACCGTTGCTAACAGAGTCTGCAGATCTCTCTGTAGGGTTTTGTGATATTTTCCGTCTCTTTTCTTTGCTTGCCACGCATACACACGGACCTCCTTCTGCAGGAATGGTCCATGGCTCTTCTGTCACTAATATCCAGCTTCATTCTTTTTTTTAAGTGAGCACATGAAGTCTGACTTACCCTCCAAAACTCCCAGTGGCTCTGTGACTTCTTTAACTTCTGCTCTCTTCCTGGTCTGCTCTCCGTCTCTCCTGTTCAGTTTTTTGTGGGAACCCCTCCCCAGCACCCAGGTTCCCATCCCCTACTTCCCATCCATTTTCCAAGAACCCATCTCGAGTTGCCTATGTGTCCAGCCTGGGTATGAGGAATATGGATCTGGAGGAAAGCATTCCTGTCTGCTGCTTTTACTTTCATCAGTCACCCCTCCTTCTGTTGGCCATCAAAGAAGCTTTCCAATATTGCAAGCAAATAGTTTGCTGAGAACTTTGGCTCTTTAAACTGGACAGACTAGGAGGCTTATTTGTGTAATGGTTTGCAAAGAAATGGTTACATGTTTTTCCTCTTCAGCTTTGCTCAATGGAAGAGATTCCGTATTGATTCAGAGCATAAATTATTTCCATCATCACTGGAGATATATAAAACTAGTATCCGTGTCTTCTTTTTAACCAAGCTCCCTTGTGCAAAGCCCCTCTGAGCAGCAGGCACTCGGATGCTCAGGCTATTGCTGCAACAGGGAATGCATGTGTTTATCCAGCTTATCTTTTTCCAGAGTTCAGTGGTCCTGAGCATGGTTCTATGTCTTGCCATCTTCTGCAGCTGCCCATACTCTGGGACAAGAACACATCTCTATCTCTGGATGAGTGATGCTGTCCTGAGCCTTGACTCTGCTTAGGTGCCTGGTTTCATCTTTTTGTTTTGCATCCAATCTGCCTAACTATCTTCCCCTACTTTAACAGCTTTTCTATGACCTCAGCCAACTGCAAGAGATTTCCTTCCAGGCCAATCTCACCAAAGTCCTAGAAGAGAACAATTTAGTCTTGTGTTATGATTCCACAGGAAACCCATTTCCTCCACTGAGAGAACTGAGCCCCAAGCAATGATCTCCTTCTGGGCGTCAGGTGCCTAAATGTCACTTCAAACTACTCTGTTTAGGGAGAGTTGGTAAGCTCTGGATGAATGTTGCCTTTCATTTCAGTCAGAAGAATCTCAAGATCCTGCTGCCATAAGCCAGTGTTTCCTTGTAGGAAAAAAAGTAAAAATAAAATAAAAATTAGAAAAAGAAAGAAAACAATCACTCCAACAGAGCTCTACTCATTCAGATCTGAGTGTCTATAACACACATGGGAGCCCCAACTGGACATAGTCTGATGGTTAGAGTCAGAGAGGCACTTACCCTTCATAACCTGGTCCAGCCCTTCCTTGCCTGAAAGATGAGCAAACTGAGACCTGAGACTTGAACAACCCCTAAGGAGGCCTCCTCCGGTCTTACTGTAGCATGGACTGGGGACATGAGCAAGGGGACACATGAGAACAGGAAAGAACGTAGAGTTGATGTTAGAGATCACTAGACTGTCTTTCTGCACATAGGACAGCTAACCAGCTGATTCTGAGTCACCTGTGGAATATGGCCCTGTCCAGTTGTGCTACCAGACATATATACTACAACTACTACACTACTCTGGTTGTGGTGTGCCATAAGAAATTTTTTTTAATGAAAGCTTTGTTGAAATATCAGTTCTCCAGTTTCAAATGAGGAGGCAAGGTATGCGAGCACTTACCCTGTCCCACCCCTCAGAGCTACACTGACACTGATGTTCAATCAGAATGTATAAATTAGTCAAAGAAAAATCATGGGAAAACAGACAGGTTAAGATTTAAAAGCAAGCTGTAGAGAGAAGATAGCCTTGTGTAGACTGGAGTATAGTAGCTACTGGTATGGCTGGAGGTGTCATAGACCCATGACCACTGAAAGTAGAGAAGGCATCCATATGTACATTCCAGAATAAGCTTGGAGAGGTCATATGTCCACTGGATTTGTTCATAATCTCCTAATAAACACTTAACAGTTGCTGAGAGGTGACATAACTCCTGTGATGAAACCTGGTATCTAAGTCCAGGTTTTTATTCCTGCACAAATATCATGACCAAGAAGCAAGTTGGGGAGGAAAGGGTTTATTCAGCTTATACTTCCACATCACCAAAGGAAGTCAGAACTGGAACTCAAATAGGTCAGGAAGCAGAAGCTGATACAGAGGCCATGGAGGGATATTACTTACTGGCTTGCTTCCCCTGGCTTGCTCAGCTTGCTTTCTTATAGAACCCAGGACTACCAGCCCAGGGATTGCACCACCCACATGGGCCCTCCCATCCTTGATCAGTAATTGAGAAAATGCCTTACAGCTGGACCTCATGGAGGCATTTTCTCAAGGGAGGCGCCTTTCTCTGTGATAACTCCAGCTTGGGTCAAGTTGATACACAAAACCAGCTAGTACACCCGGTACCTACAACACACCTGGAATTTGGTGTTGAAGCAAAGACTAGCACATTCTGGAATGGCTTCACCATGAATTCTCTGATTGTCTGCATATTTTGTATGTACTTGACCCTGAGGCAAAGACAACACATGGGTGGCAGAAGACCCCTTCAATACACTTCTGTACCCAAGTCAGAAGTCTTGCAAGAGAGGCAGATACTGGAACTTCCTCATTTAGAACTTATGATGACAGGTTCAGCAGCAAGCATCCCAAGAAAATGAGTGTGGGAGAAAAACCAGAAGTCTTCCCTGAGTGCAGCAGCATGGCTCTTAGAGCAGGTGTCTACACCCCACCTCTGTAGCCACAGTAAGGAAGGAAAAACCAGGAGAAGATGCAGACAGGTGCCACAAGAGCCAGAGGCCCTGGACACAGGACAGAAAAACCAGTGCTTTCATGCTCATAGTGTGCCTTATGCATGAATAACATAATCCCACAGCTCAGGAAAGTGGATTTCCAGTAACCCTTTACCCTGGTGCATTTGAAAGTGTCAGTATGAATTTCTATTCTGTTCAGATAGATCACCAAGGCACGAAAATTAATTTACTAAGGTACAAGTGGTGCATGTGCATTCTTTAGCTGGTAGACTTCGTGGCAGTTGTTTAAAGTGTTAATACTTTGACTTTTGGGCTTTGGGCTTGGTAAGGAATTACAAAATAGGTATTTTCAATAATGAAACAAAAGAAGGCTCATACTGATAGGCACCACACAACCTGTCCCCTTCCAACAGAAGGCCACGGAGAACTTCCTTCCTGGCTTTGCAGCCCATATCCTCAGTTGAATACAAATGAGAAACAAAAGCTTTATTGTGTCAGACATTCGCAAATGTATAATCATTTACCAGTGGATTTAAGAACAATTGGAAGCTTTTCCTGTTTGCAGAGGGATCTGAGACAATACCTCATGATGACTAGAAGTTGTCATAATTGTCCTAATTGATGTTATTCTCGTGTTATCTGGGTTTATTGTGTATTTATATGCATTTGCTTATCACAGGTCATGCTTCAACTCAGGCTTTCAGCTCCATTCATACACGAAGCTAACAAATCAATCAAGGCATGTATGTATATTTCTCAGCCCCGCTTGTTTATGTCAGATGGGCCTGCCATATGTAGTCTCTATACATTTTATGCCCACATGTTTATATCCCGCAGATAATCCATCTGAGATTGATTTCCACTTTACTTTTAAGTCTCTGGAACTGACAGTGAAAATATCCATCCTGAAATACAAGCCGAAGTTGCGATTTTTGCCAAAGAAGAACAAAAAGAACGAATTTTTTTTTCTCTTGTAGCTCTGTTATGGATCTATTTAAAGTAATGTTCCTGTGGCTTGTTACTAGATTTCGCTGGAGAAGAAAGTTACCATCAGGACGCTGCACTTCTCCAGTTTCACGCTCTGTATTTCCCTCTTGCCCCCTCTTCTCCCTCCCAGCAGCACTAAAAGCAAAAGAATGGTGTGAGGGAAACACAAAGAAGGTCCCTTGCAGAGAAACACATTCTGACATCAAGCATTTTCATCACGGCTGACAGAGAAATGGCATGTTCAATTTTCACTTTATTTACAAACGATAAACATCTATGCACACATGCCTACGCACCTTTCATATCCCTGTATCTAAAACCCAAGCAAGGAAAACAGCCCATGCACACGAAGCAAGCAAGGGAATGTGCCGCCACTTCATCCAGTGCATTTACAAACGGACCATCCACAAATACATCACAGGGAAATGTGCTTCTCTGTGTGCTAAAATGCCAGGATGTTAATTCACACACAAGTGCAGCTGTGTGCTGCCTTTTGTCATACCCTGCCACCTTCACTGTCCACAGAGGGGCACCGATTGAAGTTAGCATTCAGAATTCTGAGGCCTAAAATTTTTGTACCCTAAATAATTCCCTTATCTGAACTGGGAAGAAATCTCTCTTGTACTTGTGGCATCTGGATGTTCTGAGACATCAACGTGTGGGAAGTACATACTTTAAGGGCTGGGTTCTTAGAAGTTCCATGGCTCTTGTATTTTACTTGCTAAAGTATCCAAACGCAAGCATCACCCATATTGATGGTGTGTAAGCAAATCTTCTGGGGGATGAAGGAGGGTTGCAGTGTTCAAAATAGTCTATAAAAACCTGCCAAAGCTATTAGGGTCCATTGTGTGTTCCCAGCTGCTACACAGACATACTTTATCCATGTGTCAGAATGCTTACTAAGTTCTCTTCTTAGAAAATAAACCACAAGTAAGTACACAATAGTCTTTGTCTGTGTTGAGGCTGGCTAATGCAGGGACTCTGCACACCAGGATCACAGGTGCCCTTGCTTCTATACCCAATTCCTTAACTAGCACTCGACCTTCCCTGAGTGCTACACAGTGAACCAGGGACCAGGGAAAGCTCTGTTTGGGGAAATACCTTGATCAGGCCTCTATACCCAGTACCCTGAGAATGATCCTGCTCTTCTTCTAAGTCTGTGCCTCCAGGAGTCTCTGGAAGTATCCTCTGGAAGTATCCTCTAGAAGTATATGGAGATTCACATACTACCAAGATGCTAACAACCCCGCTCCATGGTGATTCAGATGTTTAACTGCAGTTAGATGCATCAAAGAGGCCAGCTGATGACTTTACAAACACACAGGGCAGAAAAAAAAAAAAAAAACCATGAACAAACAACAAACAAACAAACAGAGGAAAATGTTTTATCACAAGAAAAATAATAACCAGAGCTAGCAGAAGAAACATCCAGACATAGAGATAGAGGACTCCAGGAGCAGTGTGTAACAAACATGACTAAGACACCCAGATAGTTTGCACGTGAAACTACATAATTCCTGATTCAGAAGCAATACAAAGGACTAGCTCTCTAAGCTCCTAGTCCAGTGCTCTTCATACCAGGAACCCCAGTCCATGCTCTGTGTAGCAGAATATTCTAAATTAGACAGTTTCTTTTTTCTTTTTTTTTTTTAAGTTTATTTTGTTTCACAGATTGGTAAATCCAAAAGCATGGTGTTCTAATCTTAAGGGCTTCTGTTATGGGCCTCATGCTATTTCAACTCATGGCAGAACATGAAAATATAGTAAATGCTCTTGGAAGAAGAAAGGGGACACAGCAGGCTAAGCAGTTTACCAAAACCTGCTCTCAAGACAAGTAAGCCATCTATATGGGAACAGAATTCATCCCTTTGTGAGAATGGAGTCCCTAATCCAAGCCCCTGGAAGGTCCCCTGACTACATAGAAAACCGAGCCTCAGTATGAATTATGTTAGGGATAAACCATAAAGCAATATCACTTTGCTCTACCTTTCTACCACACACATATGGTTTTGACCGAAAAAGAAATTAATAAAATTCCAGAAAAAAAATTAATTACACAAATTAAATACTATGGTAATATACACAGAGATTAGTTATGTACACTAAAACTCTTAAACAAAATTACTGGTAAGAAGATATATGCGTGATTCCCTCCCTATGGCCCGAGACATTTTGTTTCTAAGCTTGGACCACCAAGTTCAACAGAGTTGAAACTACCATATCCTGCATTGAAACTTTGAAATGAACTTCTGCCCTCTTAAACAGTTTGTGCCCAGTGTGGCTCAAATAACCTTGCAAGAACAGTTCTCAGTATATATGCTCCTTAAATATAAAATAATTCTACTACAGCATGTGGTCCTCATCTAAGTTTAGGTAATTCCAGTCTTTTATTGTGGAATTCTTTGAGGTCAGAGAGTCTGCTTTGGGACTAGAAGACAGGTATAAGTCCCCTCCAGAGAGACGACTGCAGCTCATCTTGGCATGAGTGTCTCACAGAAGCAGGCGCCTAGAGTACTATCTATACTTCTGAATGGAGGCTTGCCTTTCTAGTTAAAATTTGGGAATTATTTTTAAAGTAAGCTATTTTTCAAAATGACATCTTGCTACAATCCATCTTGAATAGCAGGAAAGTACTTTCTCTTATGACAGCGTCAATTCACCTTATTTTAGTGAACAGTTGGCAGTTCAAAGCATGGAGGTAAACACCAAATCCATAACAAACAACATGACAGGGACTTTTCATATCATCTTGCTGCTCTCACATTAGAAAGTTCTCTTAGGTTGATTGGGATCACAGGAAGTTAGAAGAACATGGCATGCCTCCAAATATTTTGAGGTGAGTTCTGTCCGGAACGGCCCCATCCAGGTCTGTGGGTTGCTAGATGGATTCGGTGTGCTGCTGAGGTAATGTGCGGGGTGCTTCCAGTGCAAAGAGCTAAATGAGTCATTATGAAGTTTTCATTACTGCAGCTTCAACTAATGGCTCAAAGAAAAGATGTGTCAAGGTCTAGAAACTTTGTAGCCAATGAGAGAGCAGAGAAATAATGAGGTAAGCTTGTCCAATCTTTAGGTAGATAAAATTCTAATGAGCTTCAGTAGGGGGTAAGTGCTTGGAGTTCACGTTCATTGGTTCCAGGTGTGTGTATGTGTGTGTGTGTGTGTGTGTGTAGAGAGAGAGAGAGGGAGAGAGAGAGAAATAGAGAGAGAGACTGATAAAATAATTTCATTCCTAGAAAGCATGTTTCTATGTTCTTGTCATGTGCTTGTTTAGACACTACTGAGTGTTATGTTTCTGCAAAACACTTCAGAGTCTGATGGAAGCTGTGCATTCCGTGAGTCATGAAGCAGTACACGGAACCCTCTAATAACAGATGTAATAAATGTATTTTGACATGTGTTTAAGAAGCGTTCCTTCTCTTGACGCTACAATGTAAAGATGTACAATAGGAAACCCTCAGACATATAGATACATTCACATGCAAGGGAGGTGAGTGGAAAGATCAAGTTACAGATCAGGCGACAGGCATCAGAGAAGCCTTGGTTTAAAACCTCACTGAATCAAGGCATTAAATTCAACATCAGCATCTCTAGAGAAGTTGCCTACTCAACCCCATGCTTAGTCCCTAGTCCTCTCTAACATCTGCTGGTGTTAAATTCATCCTAACATTTAACCTAGATCTGCCCTACTTCACTCCAAGCTTATTATTTCTTGTTTTGTCCCCATTGACTAGAGATAATAATTGGTCCTCGTCCTCTTTGTCATGTCACCTTACAGGGGTAAAATAGATATTATGTACCCCTTGGGTCTTCTCTGTGAAATGGATATCTCCAGTTGCCTGAAACTTTCCTCGTGAGTCACATATTCTCAACCTTTTATCAGAAGTCCCCCCCCCCCGTTAGTTCTTTCTGTAAAAGGCAGGATGCCCCAAACCCAGGATCCAGACAAGATCTGTTCCCGTCAAGCCAAACAGGATTACCAAGCAAGGTTTATTCATGAATACCTCTTAGCATAGCATAACCAAGGCAGCTCCGTTTTTCTTGGCTGTCTTCTCGCCTAGCGTTTTATTGCATCCTAAACAGCAACCATCACCTGGAGAGAGAGATTAATGGCCTTTCTCTGTGAAGCTCCTACAGCCCTCTCAGCAAGCTTGTCCTTACTGGAATCACTCTGCCAACGGAACCCTCGATTCTTTGACAGGCTTCTTTAAATGAAGCTCTTCTGCTGAGTGGTAAACTTTCATTTTTTTGTATTACAGGATAAAGAAACCCACCTGATGTCCCTTTCCTCAATTCTTTTTCCTTTTTAAGAATTGTTTTGATTTCACAGCGAAATTGATCCAAAGGCATAATGATTTCCCATATACCTCCTGTGTACGCATGTACATATGCATATGTATGCATGAATGCCAATGGAAACATATATACAACCACAAGCACCCCCAACAAGATAGAAGCCAGTGCCCCGAGTTTGTGTTGAACGCTGCTCTTGGTATCGCCCATTGTGTGTATGGCTTTCAGCAAATGTAAGAACACCATGTGCCCACCTTGTTTCACAAAGGGTCACTCAGTTGGCCTGAGAGTCATCTGGAGAGACCATATGCCTTCCTTCCACTGACTCCAAGCAGCCACTGATCCCTTTACTAGTACCATGGTTTCTGCTCATCCTGAACTTTATATATTTGGGACTATGAATTATGTAGCAATTTATGAGGGTGAACTTTTAGTTCTCAAAAGTTAACAGGTTGATAAGTTGATAATGTTTCTAGAATCATCCAATGTCTGGATCATACTGGACTTGGTCTTGGTTGGTTTTTTTCCCGCATCTTCTCTTTTTCTCTCTCCTTCCCTCCCTCCCTCTCCCCTCTCTTCTTCCTTTTTCCTCATCACATTTTTATTAATTCTTTGAAGACCCCCCACAATGTATTTTGATGATACTAACCTCCTCCTTGACTTTTTTCAAAATCTCCTTTTGTGGTCCAACTTGGTGTCTTCCCCCACTCTCCCCAGCCCAGCAAGTACAGTTTGTGCTGTCTGTATACTCTCGGATATGTGGCTTTTCACTGGAGTGTGGTCTACAGAGGCTCCACCCTTAAGGAAAACTGGATCTTCCTCTCTTGGCAGCCATTTCCTGCTAGTGATTTCTGTGTTGAGTTGGGAAAGGATATCAAAGCCTTTAGCGTGACTATTGGTATGGATGCTAATGGGCAGTTATACAGGATGGGAGCCCAAAGTGTCAATGAGCAAAACATAATGCGAAATGACAAATATCACCAATTGTAAGTCCCACACAAAGCAGACCCAGGACAGAGATGCCAGATTTCAGAGCCTGTGAGTGCTTTCAGAAGAAAGCTGTATTCTGATGGCATTTGTCTCTTTGTATTTATTTAACTGTTGTTTCCTGGTTTTGCAAGGCACTATCAGAAAAAAAAAATATAAACATTTTAATGACAGATGAAGAAACAGACAAAATACGAAGACGGTAACGATGGTAAGAGGCACTACTCGCTTGACCCCTTCCTGAGCTCAGCCCCTGGAATCCCTCACTCAACCCCCTTGGCCACCTCGCGAAATAGACTTTTGTTGCTGCTGGTTTTGACACAGCCAGTAACTTCCAGCTTTGTGCAGATTAAGTACAAAAGGTGTTTATGTCTCATAAGTCATGATTTAAATGAACTTTACAGAGTGTTGAAGACTGTGCTCTACATAATGTATTCTTTTTGCCATCTGTCAAAGAAAAATGGCAATACCCAGAAAAGCATGTGTTAAGTATATCTAACAATCACAGATGTACTTAAAAAAAAATAAAAATGGAAAAATGAAAATAATTATAATAGGATGAGATACAATTTTTTTCTCTAAAACTTAACGATTAAAATTTGTTACTTTATCATACATTTGCTTTTGAACAAAGAGATGTGAAGGCCTGCTGAGAATCAAGATCTTCTGGACATGGCATGGTCTTTGTGCTGCTGAAGTCATAGCCGCTGTGGTTTCCTGCATGAGACACATACAACTTCAAGGCAGCCAATGTTTCTCCATGGGTAAAAAAGGGGTTCATGAGGACCCAACCCTAGCACAAAAGCTATTGGCCACTGATGGTTGCTGAAGGAAGAAGACTGATTTAATGTGGGGGTGTGCCTGCTGGTAGGTGCCAATGCTCCAGTGGACGGCCCAACACCCAAGCACATGCAGGCAGCTCCAAATAAACTTAGGAAGGTCAAGAGAATAAGGTGTGGAGTTGGGGAGAAGAAAGGTTAGAAATGGTTCTAAGAGGAGCTAGAGGAGGGATGGGTGGGGTTTGTGATCAAAATACGTTATATACCTCTACGAAATTCTCAAAGAATAAATTTTAAAAAAGAAATAAGGTGTGCTCAGGGGTATTCTGGATATTCAGAGAGAGATGATATTTAAATGAA
Source organism: Arvicanthis niloticus (assembly GCF_011762505.2). Taxonomy (NCBI): domain Eukaryota; kingdom Metazoa; phylum Chordata; class Mammalia; order Rodentia; family Muridae; genus Arvicanthis; species Arvicanthis niloticus. Next base: position 25,755,727 of record NC_047674.1, on the reverse strand, counting down.
GTCAAGGTGCAAAGAGAGAAAGACCTGAGACTTTCCTACCTTTCCATCATCCTTTCCAGATAAGACTCTCCATGTGGCTCATTTCAGTGTTAGACAGTTCGATTCTGTGGCCTCAGAAAATGGCAAAGCCTCTGCTCTCAGCCAAAGCTCCCAATTTTTTGATCTTTCAGCAGTTGCATTTTGGGGCTTGAAAGCAATATTTGTACACACACACACACACAAACATACGCACACACACATACACCTTGCTCTCTTTTTATGTGAAAATAAAATGTGAAATCGCCTTTAAAACCACCAACAGTTATAACCAAAAATACAAAGAGTTCCAAGTTCACCCAGCCACAGCCTCCAATTCCATGAGACAGACAGGCATCCCTTGTATCCTTTCTGAACTCCCTACCACAGAATCTGCACGCATCATAAAATGAATGTTTTCAAGGACCTCGCTTTGGAGAAATACTCTGGGCAGCCATAAATAACTGGAAATTTTACTGAACGGTTTTGAAGAGTGTCAGTGTACGTTAGATAAAGCGACGCTACAATTAGGATCCAAGCAATTCCTGGCTTCCCAGTGCAACTTTCCCTTGCAAGACATACCACCAGGGAGAGAGGTGAAGAAATATTCACAGCTGCTTAGGAATGTCTGACTCCCTCAATATCGTGAAATGACTCCAGTTTTGAAGCCAACCTAAAGTCTCAAGCAAATTGTAACAGTCTAAATTACCTCTTCTCTCCATCTCCTCCTCCTCCTCTTCCTCCTCTTCCTCCTCTTCCTCCTCTTTCCTGTAGTGCTGGAGCCTCAGACACTCTGTGCTCTGCCTCTGAGCTGTATATACCCTCAGTCCCCAAACGTACCGTTTCATACAACTTTTCTTTTTAAAAACCAGTATTAATTCCAAGAACATTAACTACACGCCTCATTTCCTAAAGCTCCCCTCCATGAGTTTCACATTGGCAACTGGGTACAACGTTTCTTATTCTTCAAACATACACAAACTCAGAGCATCGTATTCGCCCAAAATATTAATTTATATATTATATATGATATACATATGTTAAAACCAGGTCATTAGAAACACCCATTTTCATAATTGTGCTCTAATTGTATTTTGAGAGAAAAGTTTTATTTTAACAGGAAGGGTGATATGTAGGAGGAGCTAAGGTGGGAGGAGTACTGAGAGGAAGAGAAGGAGTAAGGAGAGGAGGAGAAGCTAGGTGATGAGAGAGAGAAAGAGGGGGGAGACAGGGAGGCAGATGTTCACGTATCTCCACCAGTCAAAGATAGTTTTTATATCTAGGTTGGGTAGTGGGTTACACCTCTGATTGAGCATTACCAAACTTATAAAGCCTTTGATTAACATTTTTAAAAAAATGTATAAGTGCAAAAAGGAAAAGGGGGCATGGGATATGGGTTTTCTAAGGGGGGAGGAATGGGGAAAGGGGATGGCATCTGAAATGTAAATAAAATATCCAATTAAAAAGTGAAAAAAATGAAAAAAAAAGTACTTCTGCTAGTTTATATAAAATTTAAAAAAAAAAAAAGAAAGAAACACCCAATTTTTTGGTTAATTTCTTCTGCTAATAGAGTACAAAATTAAAAGAGCAAACTCTTATCCAAATCCTGAAAAGGCCGGCTGTTCTCAGTTGCCTCTGACCACTGCAGTGGTTTTACTCTTCTACTGTCTTGTAAGATGTACTGAGAAACTGCCCAGCCTCTACTCTAGTGTGATTCATTAGCGAGCTCTCTGCACTCTGTCTCCTTTCCTCACTGGGGAATATTGTAAACCCAGCTAGTCATTACTGCTCAGACTCAGAGAAAGGGGAGATGGCTCCTCTCTCATCACACTAGCTATTCACAGGAAAACTTTGCTTCTTCAGGTCTTTAAAGATGTGGTACAAATTCGGGTAAGATGTTAAAAAAAAAAAAAAAAAAAAAGAAAAAAAAAAAAAGCGGGGGAGGGGGACTTTTCCTTCTGCTGGCTGCTTGTGTGCCTCCTGGTTTCAGGTTTCTAAGCAGTAGAATCTCTTTGTGTTCCTTTTTTTCTCTTCCTTTTTAGATAACTCTGTTCAGCGTGTTGGTGTAACTGAGATAAATGCCAAGCCAGCTCCCTGCTGTGTGTGGTCCACCACCCCTTGGCCATTGAGATTCCAGCTGTTTAAGTTTGGAAATGACATTTCTTCACACTTCTTCCAAGATAGCAATGTATGTCAATCACCGAGGGCTCTGCCAACAACAATGCCAATGAATTTGAATTTCCCATTCATGCTAGGGTGACGGGGCTATCTCTTTGACTTCTCTGACTGGGGCCTTTCATCTCACCCAGAAAAGTTTATTTCCCAAGGAATTTTCTTTGTAATCTCAAACATATAATGATCTTCCTTTTATAACCTCTGATGTCACCCAGGGTTTTATTGCCAGGAAGTACTTCCTAGTTGACATGCTTAATACTGGGTTCCTATGATCTATTCTAGGGAACCCTGAAACTTAAGGAGAAAACTGAGAAAAGTAATATGGTTTCCATATTGGGGGCTACGACTGCACCACTGACCCTTAAGGAGAGATGGGAAAGTAACTTGTAAAATGCAAAGTCTAAAAAAAAAAATATTGTATTCATACCAAGAGGAAGGTGTCTCCATATATCAGTATTATTGTGGAGTTTTGTGAAATGTTGAGTGCATTGTGGGCACCGAAATGATGTGGATACCTCTCAGACACATAGCAATGGTTCTCCATGTGTCACTCACACATATCAGATGGCTGTCTTTACACGGGTATGGTTGGCCACAGGTCAACTATGAGGGGGGGGAGTGAAAATCTGCGTAACAGTCACATTTTGCTCATATTTGCACACACCTTAGCCTTTAGGTAGCCAGAAGATTTTTTTCAGCACAAACAGTTTATAAATTTGAAGGGATTTGGAGGGATGAGCGATGTTATTGTCATCTAAGGGAAGGTAGTTTTAGGAATATACAAGAGATGTGAGCTGGAAAAAAACGTTCTACCTGACCTTCCTCTTCACCACATCCCAGTGACAAGAAGGATACCTGGCCGGCCTCCCCGGCTACCCTCCTATCCTGGAAGAATATCTAAGAGCAGTGCGGGGCTGTTTCCACCCACCTGACCAGCTCTCACACCAAGGAAGAAAAGGGGACAGCTTGTCTAATAACAAGACTTACTGTCCTGGAAGAAACTTTCATTTTTCTCTGCTTGGGCCAGGCTAGGCTTGTAGTCCATCCTGGGCATGGCCATCCTCACCAAAGGCTATGGCAAAGGTCCCCGGGTACTTCCAATGCCATAAGCAAAGATTTGGCAAATCCTTATGTTCCTCAGACTAATAATGTATTCAAAAAGAGGGAGATATTTGTCAGTTTTCTCTTGCTATGATAAAATATTTGAGATGATCAACTTAAAAGAAAAAATATTATTTTCTAATCCATGGTGGGTTAACCATGCTATTTTGGGTAAAGTAACACCTCACAGGAGGGCAGCAGATCTTAGAGCCAAGCCCAAGAAACAAGAAGTCCCCTTTAAAGGCTTGCCTTCATGGGCTGGGGATCCCAGTTTCTAACCCACGGGGCTTTTGAGGACATCTCAGAATCAAGCTAAGAGTGTTTGAGAAACTATCTTCTTAAGGCCCATATCCTTAAGACTATTGCAGACTGGTTCTCATATTTCTCAGGAAGTGTTCTGTCTCTCTTTGGGCTTCATTGAATGTGTTCCTAGTGCAAAGTCAGTTTTACAGTATTTGATTTTCTGACTAGTATTTTGGTCTGGTGGTTTAGGATGGCCACTAAAAACCCCACCTTTCCCTCTGGCCTTGGCAGCTACGAAAAACTCAGAAGAGACAGAAATGCAAACGAAAACGTCCAGTTACAATGTGACTTCTAAGCTGATGATTTAAGAATCTGGTTTACCTCCTGTCCACACCTGGTCCCTCCAGGTCTGAGTCCCACACAGGGTACTACTGTCATGCTCAGTGCAAACTCCCAAAATCTACTGCCCAACCCAGAAGGAAGGTGGAAATGTTTCTCCTTTATTTTTCCAACACTGGAAAAGTGAAGCAAAAGTTCCTTCTCTCTAGGGGAAAGACATAAAATTAAAACTAAACAGTATAACCAGAGTGCCGGCCATACACAGTAGACTCCCAACTTTCCTAGCTTCATTGTGTGTCTGACTGTTGAATATGAAAATTTATAGCACCTTCAGATTCCAAGGTATTTGTTTCTAAACAAAATGAAATACTCTACTTACCAATCTGGAAATGATACTCAGATTATTAAAAATGCCTGCTAGTTCTTTGACCGCAGTCCTGAAAGAAAAACTGAAAGATAGAGACACAGCTCTGTGAACAAGCAGACTGACTATATGAGTTCCTGAGTAAGCAGACCTTCTCAGTCCCACTGTGCGGATTTTTGAGCAAGAAAAAGTTGTATACCTCTGCCCTCATCTCTCCAGCTCCTTCACAATTGGAGTTGAAAGTTAATAATGTAACAAAACAAAGCAACAGACCACAGTAGCTCCTTTCCCCATGCTACCTGGAAGCTTCCATGGCAGTGGTCTGTGTACATGATGTTCACATTTCATCCCACCAGTGCCTACACAGATAAAGCTGGAGTAGGCTGCTATGCAGGCAAAGGTGTGAGCAGGCTTCTAGGCTCCACCTAACAGTTACCTAGCAACAGCCAGGTAGGCCTGGCTTGCTATAAAAGGGACTCTTTGGCCTCTCTTCATTCTCTCTGCCCCTTTTCTCTCTCTCTCTCTCTCTCTCTTCTCTCTCTCTCTCTCTCTCTCTCTCTCTCTCTCTCTCTCTCTCTCCCCTTTCTCCCTTTCTCTCCTTTCCCCCTCCCCTTTTCCACATGTTCTCCATTCTCTCTCTCTCTTTCTTCCTCTCTCCCCCCCCTCTCTCTTTCTCTCTCTGTCCTTCTTTATCCCCACCCCTGCCTCTATTCCTGTCTCATGCCCCAAATAATTGGTATTTTATACTATGGCTGGTACCTCAGGGGGAGAGGTGCTGCAGCATGCACCAGCTAAGGCACCCCTCCCACTGCTCCATACCACACTCTACAAAATATATCATTGGCTTTACAAAACATATTAGACTGCACTGTAATATGCTTGGCAGGATGGCGAGCCATGAGAAATCACAGATACATTGTGATAAAATGTCACTGCTGTTATTTCAAAGTGTGTGTGTGTGTGTGTGTGTCTGTGTCTGTGTCTGTGTCTGTGTGTATCTGTGTGTGCAAGTGCATATGCTTTGGTACCTGTGGAGGTCAGAGACATCTTGTGGAAGTCAGTCCTTTTCTCACACTGTGTGGGTTCCTCAAGTCATCAGATTTGGAGACAAGCACCTAGCCATCCACTGGTTACCAGTGTTCTCATTTTATAAATAGATGAAATGAATTTCCAAGAATAGAAATGATTTTCTAAAGATTTGATGGCAGTCATGGGGTTGGTTCATATCTTTCTAATACAGAAGCAGGTTCCATTCTTTAATTTTTATAGCAAAGCAGAGATGCTTTGAGGCTATCAAAGTTACCTCTAAACTTTATGGAAACAGAAGTTACTGGTGTTTCATTCTTCCTCTTCTTCTTCCTCTTTCCTTCCTCTTCTCCCTCCTCTTCTCTTTTCCTTCTCCTTCTTCTCCTTCATTTCTTCAGTGTTTATGCTGTACATCTCTGTAGTAAACTAGGTCCAGAAAAACCATGGGTTGCCCTAATGACTGTAGAAAAACAGACAGGACGAAGGGCAAGGGGTTTAGAACAGTCTATGGCTGGAAAAGAATATCTGGGGAGCTATGGGTTTTTGGAGGTCTGCTGACACTGGTGAGAGGCCCCCTGGCAGAAGGAAGAGTCAGCACCATTTAGCCAGAAACAGGCTTCTTGGAAGTGGAAAACATGAGAAAGGAGAATACCAAGGCAGGAGGACCACTATGGTGGAGGAAGAAGCAATTTCTGAGATGTACACATAGCTAAAAGCAGCCCAGTAGAGTTAGACCCAAGGATGGCACAGGGTGTTTGCAGAAACAGGATTACAGGATTAGGAAGTAAGCAAAGATCTAGCCCCAGGATATTGCCTTCACCCCACTGGTGATGAGAAAGTCCAGCAGTGCCTGAGATTATCTGGACTACAATAACCACGAACTTGGAAACAAGAGACAGAACACAGGCCACAAAGGGAGATGCTGGTGTCAATTATGTCCTGTCATCTGGATCTGTGGAGAATAAACAACTATATCTAAGGTGGGCTCATTTGTCTTTGAACCGAGTAAAGTAGCTGATCATGACAAACGGGGACTAACCAGTGAGGTCATATGCAACAGTTACCAAGCCTGCCATCTTAAAATGGTTTAATTTGCCGTTCACTGTTACATTGCTGTGGAAGCCATAAGCACTTGAGTGGAATAGTGGAAACCATGTATTCTGATTGGTTTTGGTGGGGTTCTTTCTTTTTTCTTTTTTTTTTTCCCCTTCAACTTGATACAAATTAGGGTCATCCAGAAAGGGGGAACATTCATTGAGGGATTACACTCATCAGAATAGCCTGTAAGCAAATATGTGGGCATTTATTTTCTTGACTGACAACAGATGTGGGAGGGCTTATTGCACTGTGGGCAGTGCCTTTCCTAGGCAGGTGGTAAGCCAAGAAGTTGCATTCCTCCGTGGTCTCATGGTCTCTGCTTTGGTTCCTGCCTCCATGTTTCTGCTGGCTTCCTCCAGTGATGGACTGTGATTGGACCTTTTGAGTCAAATAACACTCCCTTCCCTGCGGTGTTTATCGCAGTAATTAAAAGCAAACTAAGACACTACATTCTCATTTTGAATTTGACTGCTCTACTAAGCTGAAGTGATCCCTTGTCACAACACTGAGCAGCATCAGCGAGCCTTGGCTCACAGTTATCCCTGTCATCCTGAGGGGGACACAAGCCACCCTCCGGGTGGGCTGTGCTGCGCATCCATGGAGCACCATAGATTGGGAGTGTTAAACATACCTTCCAGGTTGTTCCGTTTGACAGCAGATTTATCAGTACAGGGCCTCATCCTGTTAAGGGGATGAGAATTTAAATACAGTTTAAAGTCGTGTAAATTATACACGAGATCATTTGACTCTGCCTAGCACATGAGCAAAGACCTGGTATTAGTTCCTTAGACTGTGGGAGAAGAGTGATGTTTATAAAGACTTGGGAATCCTAAACTGAAGAAGGTTTTCATATGAAAACAATAGTTTTCTCTCTCCCCTGCTCTCAGAAAATCCAACTTTCCTTCATAATTCCTGATTCCAGATTTTTAAATGTGATCTAGAGTTTGGACTTCCTTTGGGCATTTCAGTTCGTTATAAAAGTGATTTGGTCAAACAAAAACCCAGCCCAATTCTGTTTCAAATTCCCCTGGCCTCTGTAGAGCCGTCAATTTAAGTTACCTTCTGTCTGGATTTCCCCTGCCAACAATTTGCTGCTTGGTCACTGTTTCCAATTGCTAAAGTGACCCTGAGATGCATTTGCTGGTGAGTGTCCTGATTTAGGCAAGGTGGTGGAGACGCCCTAGAACATAGGGCTGCTTCATTGACCTGGCAGCCATGGCCAACACTTAAGTAGCTACATTTTCTTATGACCTAAGATGTTATTGATGTGGTATCAGGGACAGGGTGTGATATCAAAGACAAGAGGCCATCAGCCTCAAAGGCTGCCCTTTGTTGCAGGTTCATAGTGTTAGTCCAATACCCACAATATATCGGAAGAGATCTGTACCTTAGTGCTCCTGAAGAAGCTTGTTAAGGCTACGTAAGTAAGCTCCTCTCCAATCCAGTGGAATGTGCTCTGAGGACCTGGGTGGGGACGGAGCTATTCGACCTCATACACTATGATTGTTTCCATACATGCAACCCTACCTTAACTTCATCTCTTCCACTTACATCGGGTATATCCCAGGTCTCTATAACATGTCTGAATTGTCAGCATCACTACGTTGTGTCTTTTATGGGTGAAGTAAGAATGATTTGAACACCAGCACATTGACACCCTTACCATATCATTGCACCAATATCTGTGACAGCTACCAGATGACCACTGGGCAGGAGCTATCTAATGTGGGTGTGCTGAACAAAGGAAACATATACTTCCATGTGGGATGCAGGGAGGGAGGACGATCCTGTCAATATAATTGAATGCTTACAAATTCTTTATATCTAAATTTTCTACTTCATGATGTCAGGCCACAGTTGACCTAAAAACAAACAAACAAAACAAACAAACAAAACAAACAAACAAAAAAACCAACTGAGACTATGAACAGGAAAAAGGGTCCACTGTCCTGATTTGGGTACACCATGTGAAGACTAAGCATGTGGCTTTTTTATCAGCTCCAAGTGAAGCTCAGTAAAGAAGTTTAACTGTTGAAGCAAGATCGAAGGAACAAAGCAGGGTGTGTGGTGGTAGTCATGGGATCTCAAACTCGATCTCAGAACGTGTTGGAAAATCACTGCAAATTGAGGCCAGTTTAGGCTGTACAACAAGACCCTGTCTTAGTATATTTCAAAAGATTCAGAGATGGCATTCTGCTTTGTTCAACTCCTTAGCAGGGCAATTGGGATACAGTTTTGTTCACTCCGTCCAGCTTCTTCGGCTCTTTGACAAGTGATGGGGGTAATGTCAAATGACCCAGCAGTCATGGCCTCTAATTCAGTGGATCTCCACCTATGATTTGTAACCCCCTTTGTCAAGTCTCTATTTCCAAAAATACTTATACCATGATTTATAACAGTATCAAATTACAGTTATGAAGTAGCAAAGAAAGTAATCCTATGGCTGCGATCCCTGTAACATGAAGAAGTGTATTAAAGGGTCACAGCCAAAGGAAGGCTCAGAACCATCCTATCTGCTTCAGTGATGCACAGTGAGAAGCTGAATCTTTGTTTTGGATGTTATAACTTATCTATAAAATAACTACAGAGACAGCATTTCTAAGTGTTTCTGAAAGTGGACAGGAAGTTATCATTTCATCTGCTCATGGATTCATTCATTCATTCATTCATATTTTTCTACATACTATCAACAGCAAAGACTGCTGGGAGCCATGAAAAGAGCAAAACTGGGTCCTGTCCTATGAGAGTATCCAGCAATTCAGTGTATATGTGTATGACTCTGTGCACATATGTGTGAATGTTTGTGACTGGGGAGCCAGAGGACAGCAAAACTTCTGGAGCTGGATTGAACCAGCTTTAGGTAGCTGTGAGCTATGTGACATGGTGCTGGGAGCTGAACTCTGGTCCTCTGTAAGAACAAAGAGTACCTCTGAAATTAAGAGGTGGAGCCTATGCCTAGCTAGAGCCTTCATCACTAGTGACAAGTGCTCACTGTGCTGGAAGGGTCTCTGCACACTACCAGAGGGGACTGGGACACACCAACTCAGCTGCAAACCAGGTGATCTAGCATGGCAATCTGTCTGCATGTTATACTGGTGTAATAATGACTCAAAAGTTGTGGAAGTAGGCAGCCATTGTCTGACTGGAATTAAGGCCTGCTCCGTGAATGAAATAAAACCCATTGCTCAGATGGTAAAGGACTTGAGACTAGATAATCAGCAGTACCAGGACAAGACTCAATACTCCTGTTCTGCTAAAGGAACATAGCAATAAAATAACTCCTAACAACATCTGCTAAGCTCATAGGTCAGTCTCAGCCACCATCAAGAGAACCTCCCTTCTGCAGTAAATAGGACCAAATACAAAGGCCCACAACTGGACAATGTACAGCAAGTGAGAGACCTTTGAACGCTCAATTCTAAGTGGAATGTTTCCATCAAATCAATGAATAAGTTGGTCCATTGTTCTGGGCTTTCCAACATCAACCCTAGGCCTCCACAGGCATAGACACACATGCACAACACACATGCAAGCATGCATATACATATGCATACCACACAAGCACACATGTACAACGTAAACGTACACATGCATATACTCATGCATTGCAGACACACATGCACATATATTCGCATGAAAAAATATTACTAAATATTAAATTTAGGAAACAGTGTTAAACATATATTATTAAAAAGAAATTCCTTGAAATATAATTGTTTTAAATTTTATAAACAATATTTGCCATGATTTGAATGTTTCTGTTCCCTTCACCCAAACAACCATGTGTTGGAGACTTAGTCCACAGAGTAATACTTTTAAAATCAGTGATACCTTTGAGGAGTGGCATTTTGTGAATTACTGACAAGATACTGATGGGATGTCTCTAAAAGTCATTGCAGTATCCTAGTCTTGACCTTTCTCTTTTGCTTCTTGACATGAGGTAAGTGTGTTTTTCTGGGTCCTGTGTCCTCACATGACACAGTACTTCATCAAAGCCTAAAGCCGCCTGCTAATCTTCAGTAGACAGGAAGCTCTGAAACTGTGAACCAACATAATCCATGTCACTAAGGTATCACCAAGGTGATCGACATCACTCAGGTATATTTTTCCTGGGGCAGAAAGCTAAAACAGTAACTGAAATACATCCAGTTAACATTACCCCTGGTCAGCTCAACTTTATTGTAGTCTGTGAGAGACAACCATCCTCAGTTCATAAGAGCACTGCAGACTCAATAGTACTGAAAGCAAAGTAGTTTATTTCTCTGTCTTGAAACCTTGTACACTAGACTTGAGAAAAGGCAAAACATCTGGTAAAACAATGTAATAGCAGCTGTTTTTATGATAACATAATTTTTAATTGTGAAAAATCCCTGCCCTATTTTTTCCCTTTGGGCGGTACTCTCGAGAGTTAGACTATCTCCTTCTCATCTAGCACAGCACATGCTCTAAATTTTCTATCCTCTGGAATCCTGAAGATTTCTTCTCTCTTTTGCAACACATGGGCTCAATCATATAGCAGACTTTAAGGCTTCAACCCTAAGATAAAAGAGAAAGCTTCCAGACAAGCAGGTTCTAGTGAAAGACAGCATCCTAGGGAAGACGAAGACAGGCTGAGGGCCTCCTGCTTTTCTGTGATCCACTGATGAGTTCTAAACAAACCTCCCACTAAAAATGAACAATGATAATTGTCTTCTTACATCGCCCGTCTCAGTTAAAACTCACCCAATCCTTTCAGATGCTCAGACCAAAACTCTTCTATTTGTCTTGTTTCAAATCCTTCAACCAAAATATCAATAAGTCCTACCCAAAGATACAGAAGAAAAAAAATGTCATACACTCATAACATAGCTCACTTTGTGATTCCCAAAAAGTATGCATATGCTTTGTATTGGTAGTCAAACAACTCTGTTGTTATTATTATTATTATTATTATTATTATTATTATTATTATTATTACTTATTCAATTCACATCTCTCTCACTACCCCCTCCCAGTCACCCCTTCTAAGAATTTTCCCCCATCCCCTTACCCTTCTCCTTTGAACAGATGGGACTCCTTGGGTACAGCCCCATTCTGGCACATCAAGTCTCTGCAAAGCTAGGCAAATCCTCTTACACTGAGGCCAGACAATGGAGCCCAGCTAGAAGAACATATTCCTTGTACAAGCAACAGATTTCGGATAGCCCCTGCTTCAGTTGCTCAGGACCCAATGAACACCAAGCTGCAATTCTGCTACATATGGGCAGGGCCAGTATATGTTTTTTGGTTGGTAGTTCAGTCTCTGAAAGCCCCCAGATCCTGGTTAATTGACTCTGTTCGTCGTCCTGTGGAGTTCCTATCCCCTTTGGGACCTGCAATGCTTCCTCATATTCTTCCATAAGCATCCTTAAGTGCCATCGATTATTTGGCTGTGGGTGTCTGAGTCAGCTGTTGGATGAATCCTCTCAGAGGACAGCCATGCTAGACCCCTGTCTACAAACATAATAGAGTATCATTAATAGTGTCATGGATTGGTGCTTGCTCATGGGATGGGTCTCAAGTTGGGCTGGTTACTGGTTGGCCATTTCCTCAGTCTCGATTCTATGCCCCCATCCCTGCATTTCTTGTAGAGAGAATAAATTTGGGGTTGAAAGTTTATAGGTGGGTTGGTGTCCCTATTGCTCCACTGGGGTTCCTACCTGAATACAGGAGGTGGTTTCTTTAGGTTTTGTATTCCCAATACTGTGAGTCACATCTAATGACACCCTCATTGTTTCTTGGGTATCTCCCTTATCCCACGTCTTTGTCTTTTCCTGGAGATGCCCCCTACCTCCAAGGGATGACTTGATAACTGTAAGAATCAATGGAAATCTACAACTGACAGGGATGGGGAGGTAGGGTGCATCTTCAGGAATCGAAAAATTCTTAATAGATAATATTGGAACCTCATCTGGTCACTTCAGCTTGTGCAGCTCTCAATCCCAGGCTCCAGTAATACCTGTTCACAACCTACAGACTTCACGCAGCCAGATAACATTCTAGCCAAGTGAGTCTGCCCGATCCTCCTATCAATGGCACCTCTGGCCCACATATTTACCCCTAAACTCTAGAATGAAAACAGGATACACACCCTGTATGATAGACTACTATATTAACCTGCCTTTATTACATCTAAGCCATTACCGTCAAGTACATCCTGTGCTTTTTTCCCAGCCTGCCATTTTCATATCAGACACAGAACTTACAAAGAAATTCCAAGTGCTCAGAGTGCATCACAAGAACATAAACAATATGAAAGATCAATACAGTATCCCAGCTCCCAAGAGCCATTCTTATAGGAATGTTCTAGAGTAAGAACTACGAAGATGAACCCCAGAACCGGTCAGTTCTCACATTTCTAAACTTCATCAAGGGGTTTAAAGAAGATGCAGTGAAATAAGAAAATTAAGTTAAAGAGAATAAATGCCAGCCTGAGTGATGCCTAGGAAAATGGGAACATAAATAAGGCTGGTTGAAATGACTCAAACAACCCAGGATTTAAAATTTGTGTTCATAAAGAGATAGCAACGTTGAAAAGAAATCAAGCTGAAATGAAGGCAGGATTAAACAACTCAACAACCAACTAGAAAAGTCAAGAAAGAACTTTACAAAGACAATAAATAAATCAGAATATGGAGCATCAGGAGTTGAATATAAAGCAGAAACAAAAAATATGAATGTAAAACACGAGAGAGAGAGAGAGAGAGAGAGAGAGAGAGAGAGAGAGAGAGTAGGAGCATGCAAGAAATGTGGGATGCTATGAAAAGACCAAATTTCTGAATTATATACATAGAAAAGAGAAAGGAATCCCAGGTCAATGGCATAGACCAGACCATAGGATAAAATTAAGGAAAGGGACACTCATACCTATTGTACTGGCTGGTTTTGTGTGTCAATACAAGCTGGAGTTATCACAGAGAAAGGAACCTCCCTTGAGGAAATGCCTCCATGAGATCCAGCTGTAAGGCATTTTCTCAATTGGTGATCAAGGTGGGAGGACCCATTGTGGGTGGTGCCAACCCTGGGCTGGTAGTCTTGGGTCTATAAGAAAGTAAGCTGAGCAAGCCAGGGGAAACAAGCCAGTAAGCAGCACTCCTCCATGGCCTCTGCATCAGCTCCTGCCTCCAGGTTTCTGCCCTGTATGAGTTCCTGTCCTGACTTTGTTTGGTGATGAACAGCAATGTGGAAGTGTAAGCCAAATAAACCCTTTATCCTTCCCAACTTGCTTCTTGGTCATGATGTTTGGTGAAGGAATACAAACTGTGATTAAGACACATGAAAGAAAGAAAGAAAGAAAGAAAGAAAGAAAGAAAGAAAGAAAGAAAGAAAGAAAGAAAGGAAACATAGAATACCAGAAAAGAAATTCCTCACAGCACAACATAATTAAAACTCAGAACAAAGAAAGACTATTGGAGGCCACAGGATGAAAACACAAGTTGCATACAAAGGAAAAATATTACAATAACAGCTGATTTCTGAATAGAATTTTTGAAAGAGCCTCAAGCAATGATTTTCAAGTTCTAAAAGACCAGAACTGTCAACCCAGACTAAGGTACCAAGTAAAGTGATTCGTTATAATTGAAAGAGAAAGAAAAACTTCTCACAACATAAACGGCCTAAAAAAGTGTCTGTCCAGAAGACCAAGACTTAAAAAAAAAAATCATTGGAAGCAAAACTTAGGCTGAAGAGAGGAATAAACATGGACAAGAAACTGTAGAAAGAAAATAAAGTTATAGTTACTGAACCACAAAGCACTATTGAGATAACAACAAAAATAAAACTTCAATGACTACAGTCAACATACAGCTTTCAATAATAATTTTAAATAAACCAGCCTCAAATCTCCAATCAAAAGACTCAGGTTTGATGAATGGACCAAGAGATGCCATCCATCTGTTGTCTTCAAGAAACTCATCATAGCTTTAAAGATATACATCCCTTGGAGTGAAAGAATAGACAAGTGCTGGAACCAGGAGCAGGCAGGGATTGCTTGTTCAGATAAGTGAGTACAGCAGCACAAATAACAGTACCAACAACAACAAAAGCAACAGCAGCAACAACAGCAGGCCCCTAGCACATAGTAGCAGAGGACTGTCTTATTTGGCCTCAGTGGGAATGGATACACCTAATCCTGTAGAGACTTGATGTGCTAAGGTGGTGGTGGTGATGAAACAGGGGTGGTGCACCCTCTCAAAGGTGATGGGATGGGGGAAGAACTCTGTGAGGGGGCACCAGGAAGGGGGCAATATTTGGGATGTAATAAATAAAATGATGAATTAATAAAAAAAATAAAAAGTTCAGAATCCAGAACATGTAAAGAACTCAAAAAAAGAACAAAAACAAAAAACGAACAACAACAACAAAAAAAACACCAAAGAGTCAAAAAACAAACAAACAAACAACAAAAACAAAAAAACAAAAAAAATGACCCATTCAAAAAAACAGACTATGGATCTGAACAGAGAGCTTCTAAAGAAAATATAAAAATGGCTGGCTAAGAGATATATCAAAAAAAAAAAAAAAAAAAAAAAAAGTCCATCATTCCTAACAATTAGGGAAATGCAAATCAAAACAACTTTGAGCCTTCATCTTATTCCCAGCCATAATGGAAAAGTTCAACAGAAAATAACTAATTAACAAATGCTGCAGAGGGAGAAGAAAGGGGGGGGTACTTAGTCACTTAGTCACTGTTGGTATTGCAAATAGTATAGCCACTCTAGAAATTAATGTGGAAAATCCTCTAAAAGCTAAAAGTAAATTTTTCATATGACTCCTATGCTATATGGTCAAAAGGACTTGACATCCTTTCCATAGGTTCTTGTTCAGCCATGTTCACTATTGCTATATTCACAAAAGCAAGGAAATGGAAATAACCTAAATGTCCTCAGCTGACAAATGGATAATGAAGATATGATACATAGACACCATGGCATGCTACTCAGATGCAAAGTTTAAATCCGGAAACTTGCAGGTAAGCAGAAGGAATTGGAGAAGACTATACTGAGTTAACTGAGACCCAAAAAGACCAATGTCAGATTCTTTCTCTCATCTGAGGCTCCAAGCTCCAAATCTCCAGATGTGAGTATATAACTTGTAGTAACAACAGAAACAATAAATAAATAAATAAATAAACAAATAAACAAACAAACACATAAATAAGCCTGCCCATGGGGTGTTGTGGGAGGGTAGGCAACGGAGAGAGAAATAGAGAGCAACATTCAAATGACTCAAAGGTGGGGACAGAAAAAAAATGGAGGCAGGCTAGACTAGGTAGTTGGAAGAGAGAAAACGCAGAAGGAAAGAAAGGAGGGTGAAATCACAGTAATAATATCTAAATTGATATTAATATCTATTTAACTAAAATTATATATACTGTATATATAGGTCTGCATAAACACACACACACACACACACACACACACACACACACACACACAGAGTTTAAATGAAATTTTACCACCTGACCTGACAATGCTGCACCCAAGAGCCATATACTATCTAACAAAACCCTCAATACCAGGTATGAGAAACCCATTTTAAGATATTGGTCAGGAGAGCCCTGAAGACTTATAAAACATTATAGGTTCTTAGTTGTGTCCTGCCCCCACAGAGTTTAAAGGAAAATCCCTATTGCCGAAGACTCCATGCCCTTTAAACACAGGACTCAGAGAATCTTAGCCCAGTCTGACCTAAAGACTTCTTCCTGAGGACTAACTTTTGTGGTACCAGAAACTTCCATGCAAACTTGCAAAGGAAGGCAGCAACCAGTAGTTCTGTCCAGTTATAATCAGCATAGTACTGTGAACTTTGAGATGTAATAGTGGCAAACATATCTTGGGAGAAACCAGTGGATCTCTGACTAGACTTAAGACTTCCCCAACAAAAGGTAAATCACACTCGGTACTGGAAATCTAGCTGACCACCGAGGCTACTGAGGTCATAGATCCCGGAGAAGAACTTACAGCTACCACTTACTAAACTAGTAAACTTCTAACTGAATATTTAATTGAAGCTCTTACAACTAGACAAAGATACTTCTCTTCGCAGCAGATAGAGACCACTAGAGAAAACCACAACCACTCAAAAAACCTCAGAGAATAATTAACTATACAGTTTCTAGCCTCAACTGAGACATCTATAATACAACTCCTTCACTCAGGGATCATAGCAGAAGAATGTTGCAAAGACTGTAAAATCCAGACAAACAGTAAGTCTGCTGTGACATTGTGCCTCTTCAAAATATTACAAAAGTTATTCCTAAAAGGGTTTGTATTGTATGCAACATTATATGGACTGATTGAGTATATATGAAATATATACTAATATCTATTACTTAATATATACTCATATATTAATATATATTAAATATATATGTACAGTTTTAAATAACCATACATTTTCATGAATTTGAGAAAAAGTAAGGGAGGTACATAGGATGGGTTGAGTGGATAAAAGAAAAGAGGAAACATGATATAATTATATTTTAACTCAAAAGCTAAAAACAATTATAAATATACTCAAAGCTGTAATGATAAAAGCAGCACACTTACACAAAACACACGTAGCTCAATGAGTATATACAATTACAGCCATCTGAAATTTGATAAAGACACCAAAATTTACAGCATCTTCAATGGTACTGGAAAAACTGGATGACTGCCTATAGAATAATATAATAACATTAGACCTCAATCACCCTGACTGTATGTTGCTTTCACTCTCTCCTTTCAACTCCTCCTTATGAGCCCCTCCTCCAAGTCTCCTTCTCATGTTCGTGTCTTCTTTTTAAAAATTATCTCCTTTTATTTTTGAGATTATAATGTAAATATATAATTTACCCCTTTTCTTTCCTCTCTCCAAATGCTCCAGTCAGCTCTAGCTGTACATATGTGGATGTAGGGCCATCCATTGGTACATGAGCCACCTACCAAAGGCCGCACTCTTAAGAAAAAGTTTTTCTCCCCTTACCAGCCATCAACTACTGACTTCAAACTCCCTGACCTGCAGATCTTATAATCTCTCCACCTCGTTTTGCATGACCTTCACTCAGCCTCCGGAGAGTGTACATGTGATAACAATGTCCATTTAGGACTGACAACTCAACAGTCACTTAACCAATGCACTGTAATCAAGTCATGGGTCTCTCTCAGTATTAACAACACAGACTCCTCAGTCACAATGACTAGAAGCTGCACAAATCTGGGAACAGAGAGATACATATTTAGAAGGCAGTTTGACATTATGCTCACTGAGAAAAATAACAGCAGTAAATTCACCCTTTGGACTATGACCTCCCCAGCCATGGGATCTTAGTCACATTTACCATACCAGACACAAGATCCTTATAAGTTGCATTTTAAAGAGCTGTATGAAGGGATTCGTAGGGTGAGGTCTCAAAGGATCCTGAGCACAGCCTTTCCTTCCCAGAAAGCTGGGGTGTGTATTTCTTATTCAGTTTCCATGGCCTCCCTATGCATTGTTCATTTCTTCTAGGTAGAGATCAGGACTCCTCCCGACCAAGTGTTTATATGATGGGTCAGAGAATCTCTGTACAAGCCCCATTCAAGAAGGGAAATTAGTTTCTATGTCTTGCCCTTAAAGATGAATTCTACAATGACTGCCTTGTGGGGAGAGTGGGGAGAGTAGGGAGTAAGAGAAAGGATAGAGAGGGGAAGGGAGGAGGAGAAGGAGGGAGAGAGGGAAAAGGAGAGAAAGGGAGAGGGAGAAAGGCAGAGAGAGGGAGAGAGGAAGAGGGAGAGGAAGTTGTGAGTTCTGTTCAGTTTCTGGAGTCTCAAGCACCTCGATATTTTAAAACCATTTTTCATCTTTATTATTCCAAACCCATTTTGACACAATAGGAGCAAAACCAGCTATAGGCCATGAACCATGAAAAAATAGAGTCACCACACATCACATCCTGTAAGCTTCATCTTCAAATTATGTCCACAGCATGACCTGTCCACTGCTCAGCAGGCAAGGAGTATGTGTATATAGTTCATACCCTCTGCTCTGAGATAGCTCGCTCTCACACCCAAAGGCAAAGCACTATGTCCTCAGGATGGATGGTTTGCTGGCCTTTGGTCTTCTTACCTGTGCCTGCTAATCTCCTTCCACCACTCAGGCTCCTTGGGAATGGGCCCACTTCCTGTTTTCCTTGAATGGAGCCAAGCAGACCCAGCATAAGGCAAACCTTGCAGCATGCTCTTCTCCAAGAGATCTGCAGACTCTCACTTCCTTGCTGGAATGTCACCTTTCAGGTTTCCCTTCACAGTTAAATTGCACTGAGCTACCACCTATCCACTTAATGTTGCCATTCCCATGTCTAGTAGGGATCTGCATATTCCCTGGATAAACTCTCACTCTCCCAGGGCAAGCACACTCCTGCTCTCCTCTTTTTAGTCAATCACACACACACACACACACCTATAGCTACAAGGCCAAACACTGACCCTGGATTTCCCTCCTTTTCTCTCATCTCATACTTATTGATTATAACTTTCAAATACACCCAGTCTGTGACCAACCTTAGTAGTTGAAGCCAACCTGCTTGGTTGGCTTGAACTACTACATCTTAACTGGCTATTCTTCACTCTTTATCACTGTGGCCTCCTAAAACTCAAGCTGAACCATCAGGGGCCTCTGCTTTCTACTCTCCAGCTTTCCGGCCTCATGCCAACATGTCTACTGAAACCCACAATATTCTAAGTGACACCTCCCAAGCTCCTCTCTGTCCTCAAAGCCAAGTGCTTCTTCTTCCAGCTATACTGGCATCCTCTTGGCTCACCCACCTCAGAGCCCTTGCACTGATTTGCCTGGAACCTACCATCCCCCACCATGGCCCTGCGTCCTTTATACTCCCCTCCAGTCATTTAAACTAAGAAGCCCATTCTGACAACTTAATAAAGCGCTCTTCTCCAGTTCATAAGTCACTTAACTCTGTTATGCTAATTTGTTTGCATCTATTACCAGACAAATGGCCTCCTTAAAAGCTGAGAATTTGGGTTATTTTACTCAGAGAAAATACGCCTAGCACAACATAAGTAATTTTTGACAAGTGAACACTGTTTTTTATAAAAACAATTTTTACTAAAAAGAAAATATATCTTCTCCTTGGGGGAATAAATTCTCTACCCAAAGTAACACACGACCCTTACTTCACACTATATACAGTAATTAACTCAAACTGGGTCAAAGATAAAGTTGGGGTAGTTCAAATTATACAACTTCAGAAAGAGAAAACATAGAAGTAAATCTTTGTGACCTTTGATTTGATAGTAGGCTCTGCAATGTGACACTCCAACCACAGCAACCAAAGAAAAAATAAGTTCTTTAAAAACTGTTTCAAAGGATACCATCATAAAAATAGAAAACACAAGAAACAGGGAAGATACATAAATCATGTCTCTTATAAGAGGCATATCTGGAATACATAGAGAATAAAGAACTCTTAGAAGTGAATAATAAAAATATAAATAGCCCAACTAAAAATAGGCAAAAGAACTGAATGGACCTTTCTTCAAAGGAAATACAGGTGAAAATCAGCCCAGGGGGGATCCTCAGTATCAGCTGTCACTACAGGGAAACACTGTCACAAACACTTCCATAGCCACAATGAATGGGGAAGCAGGTGGCAGGAGCTGATGGAAACACGGAGAAGCCGTGTGATGAGAACACATTGGCCCCCACACTGCTGGAGGTGTGTGCACGGACACAGCAACTCTGCAGAATTGCTTGGCAGTTCCTCAAGAGAGAAAGCAAGAGTCACTATCCACATTACAATTCCTGACTAAAAAATCACTTTTAAAAAATCTGATAACCAGTATGCTTATTTTTAAAAATTAAAAAATAGAATCAAGGTAGCTTGCATGGGTAGAAAAGGATGCTCCAAGAAGCTGTGGATTATTAAATAAAATCCCAGTGACATGGGTAAAGTTGTTAGACAGGGAGGACTCTGGGGTTCCTGAACCAATACAGGCAATTACTGCTATTATGCTTGACCACCAGAAAGAGCTGGCAAGATGCGGTTACTGAAGACACCCCATAATCTCCTCAAAAGACAGAGAAATCAAGCCGGAACTTGCCTAAAATTTTCATTCCTGGGGACAATCCCTCATAGTTCTGGAACATGCTTTGCAGGCAGGGGAAGAATTGTCATTAATAGTTACATTCAGCTGTGGACCCTGTGTACAATACTAGCAACCAGCAAGGGAAGATGTGCCCACTGATGTGATAGTGGTATTTCTGTTATGGGAGAAATCAAGCACTCTCTGTTTATTTAATGCAAATTCCACAGGAAGAAGTTTATGTCTTGTGCTACAAAGCTGGTTAAAATCCCATGGCTGGGAATGTCAGAGGAGGTCCTAGTGGAGTAGCCATTGCTATTGTTTTGTTAAATTTACTTGATGAGTCTCATAAACTGCTGTCTAAATAACTGTGGCCAAACCGTTGCTGTCAGCTCTGATCAGAGAAGCTTCCTTCTGTAGTGGTTAGTGGCAATAACTGCCAACAGTCATAACTAGTCAAATGCTGAGAATAAGTGCCTGTTGAGTGCTCAGGAAGAAATGGGACATCAAAACCATTTACTCCTAGGCTCAGTGAACATCATAGAATAAGAGCTAGAAGGGATATATGTTTAGGAGGAAGATTGAGGGCATTGAATACTGATTTCTCATCACAGTATGGCCATTGTACTCTTGAGTATATACCAGCTGAGATCACCTGATAAAAAAATTCTGTCTATCACAAACCCATAATGAATGGAAGAGGGGTGTGTGAGCCTCAGCTCCTCTCGAGGAGCCATAGCTGCTATGGTTTTGTGGGGGGAGTTCTAATGGGATAGCCACTGTTAAGGTCCCCATGTTCCTGTGGAGATTCCTTACCCATACTCTGAAAGGAACACTGATGGAGCTAATTAAGTCATTTAAAAAAGAAAGTGGGACAGAGAGTGGTTTGGGAAAGGAAGGGAGATGAGGAGACAAGAAAGCATAATGAAAGAAACGCACACAGGTATGGAATGTCATAATGACGCCCATTATGCATAACTACCATATGCCAATCAAAACCTAAAAAAAATTAAAGCATCTATCCCCTCCAAAGTTCATGCACTAATGTTCACAGCAATCTCAATAAGATCAAAGGGACACACACACCAAAATGCCCATCAACTGATGCATAGGTAAATAAGTCTACATCACAGATTATCTTCCAGCAAGAAGGAAGTATCGTCATGTAAGTATAGATAAACATTTAAAACATGTTACATGAAAAGGTTGTTACACCAGCTGTTTATTGCACAGTTTTGTTTTAATGTAATATCTAGTGTAGATAAAAGCTACCAAGAATAGATAAATGACTGTCTAAGACTAAGGTGACAAAGACTGAAGAGTTTTTTTTCTAGATAAAGAGAGTTCTGGACTTGATTGTGTTGATGGTTCATATAAACGATTACATCTTTGTTTATAATCTGATTCAAAACAGAGAGTCATGGTGTTTCATACTTTATCTCTTTCACTGGTGTTTCCAAAGAGCTTAGAATAGTGTCTGGTACATAGTAGGTGCTCAATAAGTACTTTATCCCTTTCACTGGTATTTCCAAACAGCATAGAATAGTATGTGGTACACAGTAGGTACTCAATAAGTATTGTGATCACTAACCCTGTCACAACACTGCAAAACATCATGCAGCCAGACTTGGCCTGAGTACACAACCGTAGCAGAGGTATCTGAGATTTTCCAAAACAGATAAATATTCTAGATGGAATCACTTTATTAATTCGCAAAAAGATATTTTTTTCTTTCAGTGAGCTGTTTGATAAGCAGAAGTTGCTGCATTATTAAATGTTTTAATGAAGTGTCCTCTCACAGAGATTGTTTCGACTAAACACACTGGAGTCTCATCTTAATTTTAACTTTGCTAATTAGGTTATACAGAACGCTCTGCGTGGGGATTTCAGGGGAGACCAATGGCAGCACACACTGGATACAGTGTGTGTTTGATACCTCTTGCACTTCCTAATGGCTTTTAGATACTGGCCAAATCATGCTGATTATGTAGCCAGTGTTAATACTTATCTTCATGAAATCTGTAATCGATTTCCTTAGGAATCCAGCTATCAGAGCAGTATCTGTTTCTTTCTCTGTTGTGGTTTGTGTCTTCCTTCTAATTTTACTATTGAAACCTAAATATGATTTAACCCCCTTTTCATTCAAAATTCAAAATTCTTCATTGCATGCTGTGTGGAGTACTGGTTTCTCTCACCTTACGTAGTGCTATGAAGCTATTTATAGATGCCACAGTTTCTGAATTAAAAAAAAAAAAATGGCTAGTCCCAGAAGGCTACCTTAAAAAAACACAAACATTCAAATAACCAGCAAAATCAGGGGATTGACCACAAGGTCAAAATGCAAATGTATATTTGCTACCTACAGTATCCCACAAAGCATTTTATTGAGTTCAGAGCTTTTAAAAATATATTAATTTCCCAGTAATCCTAAACTCAAAGCATTCAAATCACATGCACACTCTCTTATTTTCTACTAATATTTTCGCTGCTTCGTTTGCTCCTAGCAAACGTAAATTTCTTCCTCTTCTTCAAAAAAGTATGCACAAATCAGACACTTTAATGAATGGCATTTAATTGTTGTTAACCAAACATGTCATTAACTATAAGGAATCATAAAGATGTATCTTTTAAGAATTTTAGAGGTGTGACAAGCCATGTTACAGCTTGTGTTTTTCTACATGAAACGTACAGTAATTGAAAGTGACACAATCAAAAACACCTTTGTGCTGCATATTAATATATTTCAAATGAAATGGCTGTGTGGAAAGCTAGCTGTGTTTGGGTTTTCTACTCTTGGTCTAGGGTTGTCATGGTAAAGAAAATATTTTTACCTGGGACTGGGAAGTGGTGGTCTGGCCACTAGCCCCTGCGGTGCCTGCGGATGGATGAATGGTGTCTGCCTTGGCTCTGAGTACTGCCATCCTCACCAACAGTAGCTGTGGTCCTTCTGGGAGGATCTAGGGGGGATTTGAGGAAGGAGAAATCGGCACAAAATAGAACTGAATACAAATCCAGAGCAAATATTTAAAACATCAGTGTGAAAGACAAGGACAGTGGAGACCAGAATTCCACTAGCCAGCTACCATCCTTTTATTTAAATAAGATTCACAGGAGAACTAGAAAAATTCCACTGCAATCCACTTTGTAAATTCCAGTACCAGACAGGATAAAATTCATGCAACAGAGCTAAGTTTCTTGTGCACTTCCAGCCAAAACGGTGAGTGCTGAAAACCAAACCCCAGAGCAACAGCTTTGGAAGGGAAGGCTATGGTACCTAGCTGGTGATGAATTAATGTCCTGATTGCAAAACGGGGCTTAGGCCACGGAGACAGCTCAATTGTTGGGCAACACCTGGGCAAGCATAAGGATGGGAGTTAGGATCCACATAAAAACAAAGCAAGCTCAGTGATGCATCTTTGTAAACCCTACACTGAGCAGAAGAACAAGGCACATGAAAGAGCTTCCTGGCCAACCAGCGTGGCTGAATTGTTAAACTCCAGGTTCACTGAGAAACCTGCCTCAGAAAAACAAGGTAGAGAACAATAGAGCAATATTCCAAACATTAGCCTCTAGCCTTCACGTGTATGTGCATACATACACATGCACAAATGCATGCAAACACACACACATGGATACACATAGGCATACCACCTATATTCACACACAGATACACATAGGCACACCACATATACTCACATGCACACATACTCACGCACCCATGCACACACATACACACATGTACACACATACATGCTCACTTGCCCATGCACCCATATACACATGCACATGTGCACGCATGCACACACACACACACACACACACACACACACACACACACACACACGACAGGTAGGTTTGACCCTGTGCTTTAGATTGCATGCTTTCTTGTGGGCTCCCTTGACCATCTTGACTTCTCCTGTGGGATGTCCAGGCTGATGCACCCTTTCATATATGTCCCCCACCAGATATGAGTTCCTTAATCTTGAATATCCCAGCACCCGAAACAGTAGAAATAAATCCCTCTGTCTTGTATATTCTAGTACAGAAGCATATAAAAAGCCAGACACAAACTCCTACTCTTCCTAACTTGAAAAAGACCATATACACTCCTCTGGTTAAAAAAGAAAAATTACATCCTTATCTTTGAGCTACGGTGACCATGTATCCAGTTTGTATTTGTGTATGGAATATTATCTGTGGTGATCTTGTTTAGAAGTGACAGCTACTTACATAAGAAGGAATTTTTAACTTGAGCTCACATTCCAGATCTTAAAATGGGTATACTTTCAGACCTACACTGGATTTTGGTTTCTATCAAAGGAATCTAAAAATAATTGATTGTTCCTCATTGAGGTGTTCATGTGCTAGGAGGGCATAGATGTCTTCTGCCTGTTTTAGGATTTCTGAGGAATCAAATGTGGGGTGGCAGACCATCATCAAACAAAAGACAGCATGCTCAGTGGCCAATTATAGTCTAACATTAGTTCTTCTCTTTTTCATTCCTTTGTATATTTAATTTGATTCATTTTTAATTGCTTGGGACATACTTTATCTCAGTTTCTCCTTTTTATCTAGAAGCCAGAATAGACAAATGATAACAAACAATAAAAAAAATTGTAGTTGGAAAGAAATTTACTCCTCTTCAGTCAAAAATATAAATAACCTTGAAATAGTAGGATTGGGAGAAGAAAATATTTCTAAAAATTTTAGTGTCCAGGGACAATGTTGGGAGGTTGTGTGGGTTATACACACCACTCTCTCTCATTCAAGTTAGCAATTGTTCTATGTTCTAAAAATCACATACATGTGGATCAGAGATTGATCGCTTTCCCAGGCATTTGCAAGTCCCCAGGTTCAATTCCTCAACATTAAGTAAATAAATATTTATTAACATTTGCCTGGATAGTGTGAATTATACAATTCCCCCTTTTTAGCCACAATGATGTCACCACAATAATGACATTTTGAGCACAATAACAATTTATATAGCATTAAATATTTCAACACCAACCTTTGGAATTCACTAGATCTATTTCTATTCTTTTATTTTCAATATTTCTGGATATATCTGATTCTTATAAACAGAAGAACTATGCTTTATAAACTCGCTGTCTCAGTGATAACCCTGCATGCAGTGAGCAGGTTCCCCCAGACATTCATCAGAGGTATTATTAGCATGGTGGAAGTTAGCTTTGCTAATGGTCTCATTGTGCAACTTTTTTTTCTTTTACTTCTAAACACAATTTCTATTTGTTTATATGACATCTTCATATTATTTTTAATTACCCAAGGATATTAACTATTTCTGATGAGATCAATCGTTTGTTTACTTTCACAAAAGCATTGACCTGCCTCACATTAACTATACACTCACACGTTCTCTCTTCCAAAATCATCCTTCCTCCACATCCTTCTTTTAGATTCTATGTGTGAATAACAGCTGCCTTTTTGCTTCTTCTATTTCTGCTCGGATTTCTTTCCTTTATTTCTCTTGCAGTATTACTCTGGCTAGGAGTGCCAGTACTGTCGTGACTAGAAGTAATAAGGTGACCAACCTTACGTTGCTCCAAATATTAGAAGAAGCTTGATTTTCATCATCAAATACGTTAGCACTGGCTTGTTGTCATAGCTTTTATTGTGTTCAAGTATTTTCTGTTTATATTTAATCCTCTGAGAGTTTATTTTAATTATGAAGGGATGTTGAATTTTAACACATTTTCTCCTGCATCTTATAAGATGATCTTATGGGGTTTTTGTTTGTTTGTTTCTGTTTTTATTTTATGTGAGTGCTCTATCAACATGGACACACATGTGCCACAAGAGGGCATCAGATCCCACTACAGATGGTTGTGAGCCACTCTGTGGTTGCTGGGAATTGAACTCAGGGCCTCTGGAAGAGCAGTTGGTGCTCTTAACCACTGAGCCATCTCTCCAGACCCTCAATCTTACGTTTAATACCAGTACTGTCAATGCTTTGTAATGCATTAGTTATTTTGAAAACACTGTTTCTTTGCTGTATCCAGGAAAAAAATCATAATTGACCATGAGGAACAATACTTTAAGAGTAGTGTTGAGTTTGTTTTACAAGTGTTTTATTGGGGATATTTACATCTGTATTCATCCAGGACATTACCCTGTAACGTTTGCAGTCCTTGCTAAGCTTTAATAATAAGGTGATATTGGCTCCATCAAAGGAGCTTTAAAGTATTCGTCCCTGTTCAAACTTGTGTAAAAATTGATGGACAATTACAATGAATTTGTTTCTTAGTGTTTTGTATAATTTACTAGACCAGAATAATTCCTTTCTACATTCTAAAACTTATTTGAATACCCATAGATAAATGTAGTTCTCACATATTATTGAAGAAGTTTGACTTTACAATAATAGGAAACCATTACAGCAAACCACAACCGGACACAATGCAGAATTTAATGGATCGTGGGAGCCCAGGCCCAGGGGATAAAGGCTCAACATTGCTCCTCTACCTAGGACTCAGGAAAGATTACAGAGGAGGAGTGGGAAGATTGTAAAACCAGAATACCAGTAAGTCTTATGTGAGACTGTATCTCTTAGAAATGACTACTTAAACAAGACGGTAACACTGTCAATAGACATGGTAATACAGAGAAGGAAGAATCTCATAGCATCTACCTCTAGTGGAAGGACTACAGTCAACAGGTAACTGCAGAGGAGGATAATCAGCCTTTCCCAGGGATGACTCCCTAATTAATTATTATCCAGTATCTATGCATGTCCATAGGAAGTATTTTGTAGGAAAAGAATATTAGTTTAACATCCTCCTCCCCCCCACAATTGTGTTGTTAAAAACTCCATCTGCAATTTGATGGGTTTTATTAAAGGAATGAATAGAATCATTTTTGGCTTTTGATTTGTGAGTTTCCCATAAATTTTTGCATTTTTGTCACCATGAGTCTTACACAAGGACCCTGTACTTACAACAACCGATTTCACGTGGACAAAAATCTGACTTGATTCTCACAACAATGTCACAGCTTTATTTCCTCCTCTACGTTTTATGGTGCAGATGTCTGAATTTATATCATTTTGGTGTATGTATCCTGCGACACTTATTTTATAGGTTGTTTTAAGACTATAACATTGATGTTCCTGTTAGTGACACAACTATAAACAAACATTATATTTGTTGAGTATCCTGAGCATGGAACTCTACCACTGGCTTTGCTGCTTCTGTGAACATTATGTTGTCGATCTGCTGTCTTTGGCTGGCCTTAAGGACTCCTTTGGTTAACTCCTGAAAGGCATCCCAGTGGAGATAAATTTCCTTAGCATTGTTTTGTCTAAGGAAGGGCTTTGCTCCTTCCCTACTGTGAACCTGCCATTTTAGACTCTCCTGGATTAAATTGGGTCTCTTCACAGTATCTTATAATTAAGTAAAGCTATCTTACATTTCTGATCAATTCTAGACATTTTTCATCATCATTTTATCTGACATTACTCATTACTACTGCTTTTTCTTTTCTTCTTCTGGCCATTAGACTTCTGACTCAACTTCTTGACCTATTCTGCATAAGTCTACAAGCTTTTAGTTATAGGAAATATTTTCTTCACATAAACTTATATTACAAATATAAAGAAAATATCTATATATGCATAAATTGCTCAGTGAACAAATACATCAATACACAGAAAGAAACATATAGGTTAAGGTATGAGCACTTTCAGCTCTACAATTCCGTCATGAGTGTGCTCATTATGGTTTGCCTCATCCAATTTTATGTGAATGATTTTTAGTTACAATATTTTACATAAATATATTTAATTATTCCTACCTGAAATTTGTCTTTCTTATTAGAATTGTTTCTGCATTCACCCAACTGATTCATAAATACAACCAAAACTCCCTTTTCAAGATTATTCTACTCTTCTGTATTTTGTCTATAGTAGATTTTTGTTTCTGTCATCATAACCCAGACTATTTCTTAGCCCTTGAATTCTTTAATGTAGCTTAATATTCACTCTTGTAGGCCTGCATGCTCACATCTCCCTTGACAGTGCTCGCGTGTGATCAGAGCATTTTTGATACTTGCCAGGTGTACTGGTTGGTTTTGCATCAACTTGACACAAGCTGGAGTTATCACAAAGAAAGGAACTTCAGTCAAGAAAATGACTTCATGAGGTCCAGCTGTAAGGCATTTTTCTCAATTAGTGATCAAGAGGGGAGGGACCCTTGTGGGTGGTACCATCCCTGGACTGATAGTATTGGGTTCTATAAGAAAACAAACTGAGCAAGCCAGGGGAAGCAAGCCAGTAAGTAACATCCCTAAATGGCCTCTGCATCAGTTCCTGCTTCCTGACCTGCTTAAGTTTCAGTCCTGACTTCCTTTGGTGATGAACAGCAATGTGGAAAGTGTAAGCTACATAAACCCTTTCCTCCCCAACTTGTTTCTTGGTCATGATGTTTGTGCAGGACTAGAAACCCTGACTAAGACAATTGGCATCCCAATGGAGTCCACAGTCAGGAACACAGTAGTAACAAGAACCTCTGGCTTTCCAGTGGTACTAGTGTCACTGGAAATGCCTTTTCTCACTCCAGGACTTCAACTGATCTTTGGTTCAACTTTATCTTCTTGTGCTCACAGGTTCACACAGGTCACCATCTCTAGATGTAGGAGACCAGTTTTTCCACTCTTTTTTTTTTTTTCTTTACCAACCTGAGGGCTCTACTCCAGCCTTTTCTTAAAGAAAAATACCAGTGTATACCCTCAAGTCTTGATGTCCATTGGATCCCATTCTTTACAACAACATATTTCTGCCTGTACACATAGAAACCCAGAATGCCTCGGGGTTTTATGTTTGCTTTACCTTGCTAATTTGCTGGAAGCCTTACCTTGTTATATGGGCAGCTGCCTCCTCTGATGACACTGACTGGCATGTTCCTGGATAGTTTGGGCATGGCAAAAGAGTAGCAGGCTGACTGCTGATAAAATCTACACAGCTGGGTCCAGTAAACTTGTCTGCAATGATGAGGAGATAAAGAATGTAGCTTTTCACATACTGAAAAGCTGGGATTGGGTAGGACGTGTGTTCTGACGGAGATGTACCAACAGACTGGAAATTCAGTAAGTTTTTAAAATACACGCGTACAGCTGAATGAGGGAAAGGTTAGCTGATCTCCATGGGATGTCTTTATATTTCCGTCATTTTGGGAGGAGAAAGCTATAGTTGGTAGTTTCTACACACTGGTTTTAGCTAAAGGTCAATTGTTCATGACATCTGTACCCAGAATAGGGAAAGGCCCTGCCATTCCCATGGGCCTGGAGCACTGGAGAGCCTTGACATGGCCATGATTATATCAACAACAACACACTCAGGAGTTCTTCCCCTCCCATGGGATGCCTCAACTCAAATCTCAATTTGACCAAACTGTCACTTATATGAGTTTGTGCAAATCAATTTTGAGCTCATGTCAATCCCTCAGCTATGGACCAGAAACAGTTATTGGTGGCAGAAATAAACGGGATTTTACATGGAATGCAGAAAACATTAGTCTCTCTAGTGCACTCTAATTCTCATATTAACAGCATAATTGGCCATAACTGACCCACAGTCTTAATGAGGAAGTGGGACGCTATATAGTCTCAATGAAAAGTTAGTAAGCGAAATCACAAAACCAAGTCATAGAGAAAACAGGTAAGCAGAGTCATTCTTCCCGAATTCCTAATGCATGTTAGAAAGCCCCCAATTTAGGATTATTTGAAAATTTAAAGCATTATGAAAGGAATTAAAACTACCTATCAACTTTCAAGTTATCTCCCAAGCAATATGGAATAGTATACTTTTCTCCAATGAAGTGCAATGGAGGTACCTCCTCATAACCCTGTCTCCTAATAACCACAGGGAGGGGACTGAGCAGCAAGCGAGCTTCAGAGCAGAACCATGCTTGGTAATGGGTATCTTGTGTTAAATGCATTCTCACCATGGACTGATCCCAAGTTATGATTAATTGACTGCAACTTAACCCCACCTAAACTCAAGGAACATTTTCCATCTTAGTGACACGTCCTGCACTTGCTCCCATGTGACTAACAGTTTATAATACAATTACAATCATTCTTTCAATGGTTATCAATAATCCTGTCCTAGAATGACGGACATGCAACCAGAATGTTTTGGGTAGCAATTTTAAAAGTAGTTAGTGTGCCAAGGCTTATGAAGCATACTGACAAATTATATTACCAAATGTTTTTCACATTATATTTCCACCCAATGCAGTGACATTGTGTATGCCTTTAACGCAGACAGGTCTAGCTGGCACTAGCTCACTCTGCCATCTTCCAGCTGTAACAACCTACATTTTCTGCCCAATAAATCTACGTTGAACTGTGCGATTCAACAACCAAGTTAGATTTCAGTTTTGGTGCAGAGTTTAATGAGATTGTCTTCTTTAAATGATGCTCTGTTGGACTCCAGGTTTTCACCATTACAGATATCTTTACAAAGTCACTGAGGATACTCTAGTTAATTCTCCCTGAAAGTTCTAGCCTGTACTCCAAAAATACAAAACCTTAATCCCCGGGGGCATAATTTAATTTTATTCTCCTGTTATTTTCAGAGAATATGTTATATTGAAGGACAAATTTGGATATTTGAAACATTTTTACGATCTAGCATGTAAGCAACTATGCTGATCAACTTTAGTCAACTTGTTACAGACTAGAGGCACCTGGGAAGAGAGAACCTCAACTGGAAAGCTACCTCCTTCAGATTATCTTGTTCGCGTATCTTTGGCCATTTTCTTGATGAATTATAAATTTGGGAGGACTTAGCCTACTATTGGAAGTACCACCTCTGGGGGTGGTCCTGGGTTGTACAAGAGAACAAGTCATGAGGAGAAAGCTAACAAATAGCATTCTTTCATGATCTCTGAATCAGTTTCCACTCTGGGTTCTTGCCTTGAATTCCTGCCTAGGTTCCTGGGAAGTGTTAACCAAGTAAATCTTTTTCTCTTCAGTCAAGTTCCATTCGACAATTGTTTTATCACAATAGCAGCCTCACTAGGATAGCAACTTTGATGGTCGCTCTACCTGCCTTTTAATACACTGTGCACGCTCAGGTGTTACACTGTAACATGTTAATGCCAGTTTGCTTTGAGGGTCACTCTACCTGCATTTTAATACGCTGCATTCTCGGGTGTTACATTGTAGCATTCTAATGCCAGTTTAGTCAGTGTCATTGTGCTGATGGGGTTTTGTCAACTTGAGGCAAAGGAGAGTCACCTAAGAAGAAGTTCAGTGGAGGAACTGTGTCCTCAGACTGGCTATGGGTATGATTTTCAGTGCATTGTCTTGGTTACTAATTGATGAAGGAGGAGGGCCCACCTCTCTGTGTGTTGTGACATCACTAGGACCGTTTTTTTACTGAATTATTTTTCTCTGTTCTTCAGCTTGCTTTTCATTGGAAGATTTCAGGTCTACTAACTTTTCCTCTAGCTATATGGGCTACTAAAACTATCCTATTAGTTTTTATGTAGCATAATTCTGGAATTGGCATTTAGTTCTTCACTATAATTTCTGATTTCTGCTATGAGTCTATACGTTTATTTGTTGTGTATACATTTTCCATGAATCTTTGAACATACTTATAACTGCCTTAGTTAGGGTTTTTCTATTGCTGTGAGTAAACACCATAACCAAAAAGCAAGTTGGGAGGAAAGGGTTTTATTTGACTTACACTTCCAGATCATAGTCCATCATGAAGGTATAGAGTGAAAAATTATAAAGACCATTTTATGAAATATGTAGACTTTTTCTTTGCCCTTAGACCTGGGCAGAAAAATGCAAGTTCCAGAAAGTGGACCTGAATGTAAGATTTTCACTACCCCAGGACACATTCCAGGTGAAGGACATTGCCCCTGAATCAGAGGACACTTGCTGGATTACATTCCTCAAACCTCAGGCAGCAGGCCCACCTGTAGGTGTGGGGGGCCCCAAAGCAGGAAGACACATTCCTGACCATAAAAAAATACAAGCCATTTAGGTGGGGCTGTGACTGGAGCAAGTGAGAAATATTTTGTAATGATGGTATAGGGGACAGTGACTTGGTAAGACTACATTTTTGAGAAAAATGATTGTACTGAGTAATTTCCATGGCTATTAACCTTTCAGGGTGGGTTTCTCTGGAATGTTTCGCTATTCTTATGTTATGTATCCTTGGCAACCTTTCACCCCCTCCCCACTCCCCTGGTTTGTGGTTTTGCTCTTTAAAAGACCCCTTACCCATCACTCTGGGCCAAACCTTGCTTATGGTTTGACCACCGGCCAATTTCTCTAATAAAGCCTCTGCTGATTGCATCCAGGTATGGTTTCTTGTGATCTTTGAGTGGTCGTGATCTCCTAAGACTTGAGGAAGGGTCTCCCGAGTATGGGGGTCTTCATTGGAAGTCAGGATAGGAACTCTAGCAGAGGTGGATCCTGGAGTCAGGAGCTGATGCATAGGCCATGAAGGGGTGCTTATTGGCTGGCTTCAAATGGCTTGCTCATCCTGCTTTCTTATAGAACCCAGGACCTCCAGTCCTGGGAAAGCACTACCCACAATCAGCTGTGCCCTACAACACCCCCCCCCCAACTGATCACTAACTGAGAAAAGGCCTTAGAGCTGGATCTCATGGAGGCATTTCCTCTCTGATGGCTTTAGCTCGTGTCAAGTTGACATATAAAACCAGCCAGTACAATAATAACATCGAAACTTTATTTGTCCTACAGGTCTTAAGATTTGGTTCAAATAATGGTGTCTTTCTTGATGTGGATTGTGTTTTCTTATGTCATAGCACATTTTGTGTGTTTGTTTTAATCAGAATTTAGACATAAAAGCAACATGAGTAGAGGGCCTGAAGACTATCTGCCACTTTGGAATTGTTAGGAAGATATTGTTGTTCTACAGACCTCTAAATCTCTGTTTTTCTGAACTGTTTTTCTCTGTTCTTTGGCTTGTTCATCATTAGAAGATTTTAAATCCACTAACTTTTAAGGCTCCTTTTTGTAATATTAAAAAGTTAACTAAACCAACTAAAATCTGTTGTCTGGGTAATAAGTCAACACTTATATAAATTCTGTTGAATTATTTCAGCTTCCACTTGGAGTGTTTTGTTATTGTTGCTGTTGGATGTGGTGGTGGTGGTGGTGGTGGTGGTGATGGTGGTGATGGTGGTGATGATGGTGATGATGGTGATGATGGTGATAGTGGTGGTGATGGTGGCAATACTCATGGTAGGCATTTTTTTGTTGTTGTTTCTGTGCTTCCAACTGTCTCCTACTATCTGCTGTTTAAAGGGAGTCAAAGGACTTGAGAAGTTTTGATATGTTTCAGGGCTCTCTCTCCTATTGCAGCCACATCTTTTCATAATTAATATCCTGATTCCCGGCTGCTTGTTCAGCCTCCAAGACAGTATCCTGACACTTCAAGTTCATTATGCTATGACTTTTTACCATCAAATCCATACTAAGAAGTGTCCTGGACAGGACCCCCCAAACGCTTTAGTCCTGTTGCCTTGATTGGTCTTCTCTGGATGTACCACCCGCCCTACAATCTATTCTTTCTGTTTCTTAGAGTTTACTCCACCTCATGTGGCTGTTTGTCCATTGTTCTTCAATTAAGTCATATTTTATCATTCTTATGTCCATAGGATAGTCAATCCTACCAAGCCAGTTCACAATTTCTAGTAACCAGAACCTGCACTGCATATTCAGAAGCTTTGTATTACCACCACAGAGATGTCTATGAGCTTCAAATTACACATGACTCCAAATTCTATCTTTTCTAAACATCCCAAGCACCAGAAAATCTTGAGATGAAACACAATGGATATAATAGCAAGATCAGAAATAAAACCTAAGGTGTTAGCTGTCTTAGTTCAGGTTTTACTGCTGTGAACAGAAACCATGACCAAGGTAACTTTTATAAGGCCAACATTTAATTGGATCTGGCTCACAGGTTCAGAGTTCAGTCCATTATCATCAAGGCAGGAGCATGGCAGCATCCAGACAGGCATCGTGTAGAAGTTGAGAGTTCTACATCGTCATTCAAAAAGAGCTAGGAGCAGACTGGCTTCCAGGCAGCTAGGAGGAGGGTCTCAAAGGCCAAGCCCATGGTGACATGCTTCCTCCAACAAAGCCACACTTCCTAATAGTGCCACTCCCTGGGCCAAACATATTCAAACTACCACATCAGCAATATTGAAAATCAATGAGACTGCTTACTCTGATACAGTCAGCTTTCTGGTGCCTTCTATAAGTAGCAGAGCATTTGCCTGTATCCCATGTATGTCCTTCTTCATACTTTAAATCTTTTATACAACCCTTGTGTTGTGTAGCACAATGTAAATATGTGAATCAACACTTTGCTCTACTGTAACATTTAGGGAATAGTGACTGTGTTGGGTACGAACAATTCCTGCTCTTGAATATCCCGTTTTCGGCTGGTTGGATCTCCAGGTTAGAGAGTTGGCTGCAGTCACAGAAATGCAGCGTTGTCTGCAGCAGTTTGAATGCTCCAGCTGGAATTCACCTTGAGACTTAATCTCAATCATACAGCAGTGAGAGGCAGGATGGGGTGAGGCCTTAAGAGGTGAGATCACTGAGAAGGGTTACAGTTCTCCTGCCCCTGAGAGCACTGCCTCTGAGACTGCCCTGACTCAGGAGGAAATGATGGGAGGCCACTTCGAGTGCCCAGCCTGACTGTACACAGACACTTCCTCTTCCTTTTTTCCACGTGAGTTGAGCCAGATGAGACCCACGGCAGCAGGTGAGGGCACTCTGGTTCCTGCTTTTGGACCTTTGGGGCCATAAACTAAACTTCTTTTCTTTGCAACTCACCTGTTCTCAGATATTCTGTTGCTAAGATACCTAAGCCTTATTTCATACAAATTAATCCATTTCCTCATGAAGGGGAAAATTAACTTGATGATGTAATTGAAATGTGAAATCGGCCCACGTTTCAAATCGAAAGCCCAGAACTTTCTAGAAAGAAGCAAAGTTGTGGAGCTTTCCATTCATCCTCTCATATGAGTACCTGCTGGCCGTGTGTAACTACTGTGTCCTTGCAGTATGGCTGGTGCTATTAAAGAACAGAAATCTTCATTGTGTTTAATTTAAAGTATTTGCTTTCAGGCTGCCACACAAGACTAGTGCCCAGTGTGTTCCATAGCACAGAGAAAAGCAAACAAAAACAGAGGTTGAAACAGCAGAAGTCATACCTGACAAAGTAATCAATACTCATGGATTTTATAAAACACAAAGGTAGAGAGATCAGAGATGTTATGAAACCAAAACAGTATTTAAACATCTTTAAATGCACACATGCACACACATACACACACACATACACATATACTCACACATACACACATACTAACACACACTAACACAAACTAATGCACACATATATAAACACACATACACACATTCATACATAGACACACATACACACATACACCCACATATACATACACACTCACACAGACCCACCCACACACACACATATATACACACTCACATACACACGCATACATACACACATTCACAAATATACACTCTTACACAGACACACAAACACACACACATACACACATATACACACACACTCACACACGTATATGACATTTGTGTTTTTAGGGATAAAAACAATGACAAAACTGAAAAATGAAAAAAAAATGGATTTTTTAATAGACTAAATACTTCCCCACAGAGGTGGTACAATGGCAAGAATCCCAAGTCAAGGAAAAAAACTCACCTAAATTCTAACTTATTTGTGTGATGGACACACATGCAAGGTGGAGTCTCATCATGCCTAGAAGGTAGCATTTCAGCTCAAGAGAAAACCAAAGAAACTGAAAGCATTTCAAAGACTTTCTTTACACCCTGCCACAAAGTAAAGAGCGGTACTAACTCTCAGTAACTTCCTCACAAGATGGAATGGATCATGGCTTCTGAGTCAAGATCCACTTAGACACTAAGGACAGTGAGTTCATTTCTTGGATTTTGTGTCAGATTCTCCTTCAACGAAAGCTGTGCAGGCTCATAGAGAGACTGAGGCCATGGGATAAACCGTGAAGACCCCAGACATTCCATGTCAATCCATTACGGACAAAGTTAAACAGGGACTTACCTCAAACTATGTTTCCTTGAAATTCAAATCCACAGAACTCGTGTAATTGAGTTCTAAGAACTCATATGTAAATGCAGAAATCTAGTATAACATATTCGGAGAAATTATAGAAATGACAGAAATCAACGGGTAGCTGGAGAAATAGCTCAGGAAAGTGCTTGTCCAGCGAGCATAAGGACCTGAGTTGGCCTCTAGCACCCACACCAGAACTCAGGAAAGGCTGTGTGTACTTGTCACCCTGGGATTAGAGGAGTGGAAGAGGATCTGGAGGCTCATTGGCCATTTAACCTGAACCTGAGCCCCAGATGTCTGTAAGAGATGTCGTC
Organism: Arvicanthis niloticus; assembly: GCF_011762505.2. Classification (NCBI taxonomy): domain Eukaryota; kingdom Metazoa; phylum Chordata; class Mammalia; order Rodentia; family Muridae; genus Arvicanthis; species Arvicanthis niloticus. The sequence goes on along the minus strand of NC_047674.1, from coordinate 25,718,815 downwards.
TCAAAGTACTATTTCTGAGGAACAACACCTGGTGCTGCCCAGCTTACCCACACACTTGTTCATGAAGGCATACACACACACACACACACACACACACAGAGTGGGGGAATCAAACTCTGGGTCTAATTATTTATATTTCAGTTGCACAAAAATAAAGCAAAACTACCTTTTTTTCCCTTGACCTCACCAAATTACTGCTTCTTAAGCTGTCTTTGGAATGGGGAGGAAAACTGAATAAGAACACTAGAGCATCCCAGAGCACAAGTGCCATTGCTTGGAAAGACTGGCCAGCTGAAAGCCATGGCCTAATTAAGGTGTCAACACGAATTGTCTGCCTTTGTGAGTGTATCTAATCTGGTGTGTTTCCCTTGTCTGTACATTTCTATGTAGTGTGTGTGTGTGTGTGTGTGTGTGTGTGTGTGTGTGTGTGTATGTGTGTGTGTGAAGAATGAAACAATCAGACTTACCTGACTGATACAGTTACTTCCCAGCTAAGGTAAAAACAAACAAAAGCATTCTTTAGCATTATATACTCAGAGAATTCCTGAGTCAAAACAGCTCTGGATATATCAGAGAGGAGAACAAAACACAACTTGGAGCTTCATTATATTAAACCTGCTCTAAATAGTATTATGTGGTGTTTTGATCCCTGAGAACTGTCATAGACAGGCCAGGATAGTCTAGCACTCTTCTTTCTTTGACTTAACTTATTCTTTTGACCTACCTTCATGGAACCAGTAGAGGTGTCACCAGGAATGTGCCTGGTAGTTAACACAGCATTCCCGGGTGTCATCCTTTCTGCACACACACATATCTACTCTTCATGGATGGTTCCTTTTGCATCTTAAATTGATTCTCTGCTGTAGTGGCATCCATAGGTTGCCTGGAACTGTGGGTGCTCTCCGATGCTTGATAAAGAGAGTTGTGTTTTCATTCGAGGGTGGGATGGGTTTTTTTTTCATTTCGAATTATTGTTTGGTTTGCTTCCCATACAATTCCATTTTGAACCAGCGGTGCATGCAAATTGCCTTATTTATTACCCCAGGATCAGGGTCCTACGGTTTGTGTGTTTGCTCAGTTCCCGGACGTTATTGACTTATCCTGGTAAAGCAATTCCGTGACTCTCAACTGTCTTTGGCTTCTTCTCATTAGTCTTTGTGCTTTCCTGGCTCTCCCCTGTTAGCTTATCATTTGCCACATCTCAAACATGTTGCTTTCATTTCTCCACCAGAATCTGAGAACTGGTCTGTGTAGAGAATTGCCTTTCCTTGTTTACCGGCCTTTCTTCTACAAGCATTCTGCAAGGTGAGTCTTATTCTTCAGCCAGAGCTCAGTGAGTCGCCGGAAAGATGCTCAGGAATCCAGAGCCATCTCTCTAACATTGTTCTGGTAAAGAGGACTGGCCATATCTGTGATTTTATTTAATTCTCACGTAACCCAGACTCTTGCACATAGTGATACCATAAAGTCCCATATAAACTAAGCCCCTATGATTTTAAATGAGATTGGTATAGATGGCTAAGTGATTAAGAGCACTTGCTGCTCTTGCAGAGGAGCTGTGTCCTGTTCTTAGCACCCACATTGGGATCCAGCATCCCTTTATCCTCTGAGAGTACCCACACTCATTTTTTGTGTATATACTGACAAGCAGGCACAGTCATGTGCACATAAATTAACTTTTAAAAAACACTCAAAAATAGAGAAGGGAGAAGTCAGGAAGATGTCTGGTGGACAGTCCTGATGAGCCAAAGGTGTGAGGAAAGACCGAACTCTACAAAGGTATCCTCTGCCTTCCATGTGCATGCAAAGGCGCATATGCCCTCAAAATGCATCATGCCAATAATAAAATAATAATAATGTTCAACTTTATAAAAACAGAAAAATAAAATTATATGTCATTTGTTAGCTAATCTCAAAAATTTAAAAAAATGTATTTTGATGTATGAATTCTGTTATCACCCACTTTGCCCTCTGAGAAGGCAAAAAAAAAGGTGGGGCGGGGGGAGATTGGTTTGTGTAAGTAGACATTCTCTCACCTAAAAAGACTGTCTAATCTTTGGCCCCCTTTCTGTTGGACTTCTTGCATGATGATTTTGTCTCTGACACGTGTTAAGTAAGTCAATGGATATACTTCTGATCGACACTCTAGTGGGGACCATGAGATAAATGCTAAGTGAACACTACAAGGTATCCCTCATAGGCATGCATGACTGCCTTGTTTACGGTGAACATGTGCAAGAAGCTTCGCTCACAGACGTACTGTTGTTGGTTTGTGATGAGCATTAAAGGATAATTAAATGGAACTGTAGGTTTGAAGACACCCTCCAAGGAGGTTGTTAATTTCCCTGCATGCTCTGCCTCACACCTCTAAATAATCAAACTCATGAATATCTCAATTCTTTAATAGAACATCAGAAAATAATCGCAGGGAAAAGCTGCATAAACCCCCATGGTTCCTGATGATAAAAGAACATTATGTTGTTGAAGACAACAATGAGGATCTCATTTCTTCTACATGAGAGAAGGATGCTGTGGAGGGTGCCAGGTCTTGAAAAGCAGAAAGTGACAAAGAACCTTTCGCACCTGCGGCAAATGACCCAGAAGCATTTGGTGCTGTGTCTGATGGTATAGAGGGTCAAATCAAGACAATGGGACAGGAACTAGAGGGTGCCATGGAGTGATGAGCAGAAGACAAGTTGGGGAAGCCATCCTTGCTGTTTTTCTATTACCACTGCAAAAAAAATATATATCTAACAGGCTAATTTATAAAGTACAAGAGTTTAGCTAACTCACAGTTCTGGAAGCTGGGAAACTCAAAAACACGGTGATGGTGTCTGCCTGGCATCTATCTGGTAAGGGCTTCCATTGCTATGTCTTAGTATGGCAGAGCAGATCATACAGAGACCAAAATAAGTACACATCTTAGGACTTCCAGTTTCCTGTTCTTACAAAGCCATTAGCATCATCATCTAACCATCATCTCGCCAACTCATCTAATCCCAATGGCTTCCCAATGTCCTCTGCTTCCAATGTTATTCATATACATCTGTGGAGATAAAGTATGATCTGAAAGAGGACACATCAAGCCAGAACAAGATCACAAGGTAAATATGGAGTGAGTGACCAAAGCAAGATTCCCCAGAAATGACAAGAATCTACAGACTCTGGTTCCTGGCATCTAATTAATTTCCTGGATCTCCAGTTCTCTTTATTGATGCCTGGGTTTTAGACTGACAGTCTTTCTATGTCATCAACGGGTAGCAGGGACTTCCCAGGTGGGCCAAGTAATGAACAAAAAATTTTTCATGGAGGTGAGGTTCCACTGAGAGTCCAGCCAGGATCAGTCCTCCCAGGTCTGGAATTTATAGCAAGTTTGTACAAAGGTGACTAAAGGATCTCACATTTCTCTGGCTCTGTAGTGATGCCTGTCAGCCACTCTGTGGCTGTAGGTGCTTGCATAGCAGTCTACAAGACGAGCAGACACACTTGTGCACGCTAAGGAAACAGGAGTTATGAATGATACGTGCTTTTACCTACCACCTCTGGACCTCCACAGTGCTGGGTCTGGCCAGGTCATCATAAGCCCTAAGGATCTTTCCTGTGGTGGCTGTGATACATTTTTCCTAAAGATAGAAAATGCAATTGTTCTGGATATGATCTGATCTGAATCTAATAAAGAAAAACCAAGTCAAGGGGATGGTAAATATTTAAATGTAAGTCATATTTAGCTATTTCAAAGCAAGCAATGTGCTAGCAAAACATTTCCTATGTGTGCTTTAATTAAGCAAAGATGTGGGGCGGCTGTAAACACGGTATCCTACGATCCACTTTCACGCCGATAAACAGAACAGCTCTTATTAGCCACATTTCCTGAGTCAAGAAGCAGCAGTTACACATCAATGAATTTGACTGTTAAGAACAAAGTGTTTCAAACTTCAAAATTGTCATTCAGGATTTTTGAGTAGTCTTTTTAAAAATTGGCAGTTGTCATTTAATATATGATGTGATCTAAAGCGTATTATTTTTTTAATGTCACCTAGGAGATCTCAACATCTTCATGACAGTCTTAATCTTTGGTATAATTGTCTAAATTGATAGAACATCTTTTATTAACTGATGGAGGCGCATCCTGCCCTTTCAGAAGTCAAATAAACAGGTGAGATTATTCAGTTCTAAGAGTTCTCAATTCTTTTGTCTCATCTTTTTTTCCCCTCTCTTTGAACCCTTCCCAAACTCTCTGATAATGATAGAAAAATGGCATTGTTTTAAAAGATAAGAAGCACCCAAAATAGTTTCTCTCTGACCTTTGTAGTCTTGAGGACCGGCAGATTCCGCTGGCAAACCAGTTGGAGCTTTTCCATGAGGGAAACATACATTGTTCATAATAAGGAAACATGTTAATCCCCAAATCTGTTCAGGAAACAACTGAACCAAAATAACGTTACTGAGTGTTTTAGAACTACCGAGATAAAGCAGAGGAAAGTGTGGAAAATTTTCAGACTTCGTTCTGTGTAGGTTTGCAAGAGTTATAAGGTTGAGTCTTAGAACAAATCTGATGGGCTTCAAGGACACTTGGCAGCCTTCTGATACAAGCTACCCATGGACGCTGGTGAGCTTAATATGGTAAGAAGTCTTGCAAAAAGAATTATTGGGAACATGAGGGCCAACAGAATTACAATTAAAAAAACTCCTATGACAGGTTGACTATACTTAAATCTCTCGAGACTGGCTCTTAGTGAATGGAAGTGCTTAGATTCTGTCCCCAGCTCATTCTAAACTTGATTCTGAGTGCCCTCATTTAAATTGTCACCAGGGGCAGTGGTTAGCACTAGCTAGCTAGCACTGTTATGTTCTTCTGGGGCTTAAAATATGAATCCTACACATGCCCTGACGTCCAGCAGCATGACAATGATACTGAACTGTTGTTCATTCTTGAGAAACTATGAACCACACATCACCGAGAGGCAAACTCTCAATGAAGCATCTTCTTCATTGGTACCAAAAAAGTGGGTCCTGCTTCCACACTGTTTTTCACAGAACGACTACAGGGGGGAAAGACACCAGCACATGAGAGCCATAGCAAAGGAAGCATAGCGTAATAAATAATAAGATTCATTAAGAAAAACAGTAGGATGGGAAGCCACAGTCATTGGCTCCAGATTCTTACCTCTTCAGACTGCTCATCTATAATAAGCTTTGTGGGGAGCCCCAGATTTAAGTCTTTTTTTTTTTCTTTTTCTTTCTTTTACTCCTTTTCTTAAAAGATGGCTGGCTTTGAATGTTGGAATATGCAAATCCATATGAAAGACTGGCTTTACTGGCCATTTCTTTGTGTTTGGGTATACATTTCTGTATGTCATGATATTTCCACACGCACTGGCTTCCTGGCATGAAAATGTTTATTGCGCTCATTAGCTAAGAGGGTATCGGCACCGGTCCAATGAACACAGATCTGCCTTCTGATTTCAGCCATTAAATTGCAATGGGATTCACAAGCTTAACATTGTGGGTGTGAGAATAATAAAACGAAACTCCATCTTTAGCCCAGTTACCATGGATGCAGTTAAAGGTCATGGTGGCAGCTGCTAACTAGTTGCCTTTTGAGCAGTGTTCCCCTCTGCCGTACTTTTTTTTTTTCTCCCAGCATTTCCCTAGCTGTAATTCAGTCATGGAATACCTTCACTACTTTAGTGACACACTAACCTCCTCTTTAAGACAATGAACTCCTGTTTTTCCAGACAACAGTTGCCAGGGCCCTCCACTTTTACTTACATAATACAGGAAGGCTACGGAATCAAAAGGTAGAAGCCTTAATAAAAACACACGTGGCTGTTGCTGGAGCACCCTGAATTACTTTCTCATTTTCTGCGCACCACTCTACATTCCCCAACCCAAAGAAAAAAAAAGTGTATAGTAAATTTCCATCTCCGTTTAAACTGGTAATGGGTTCAGCCACTGATGCATTCACGGCGAGAGACATCAACTTCTTCATTCGGCCCCAAGTCCTAGGAGTTAATTCCGTGTACTGCATGAGGTGTCAGGGTAATTACTGCTCATCAGCCCTGTTTCTTTGCACTGCCTGGCTTCTCGGCCCCCCCTCCCCCCCATCACAAACGCAGCGCCCCTCCCATCACAGACGCAGCGCCCCCTCCCCACCCCATTACAGACATCACCACAGCACTGCAAACGCTTAAGTTCAGCCACGTTTCTTAATCGAAAAGGTTTGGACAGTGTTGGATTTGCAAAGAGAGGTGAGGGAGAGGAGGAAAATTAAAGGTAGCCAAGCAAAATAAAGTGCATGGCAAGAAACGGAAAGCAATACAGAATATTCCTGATGTCAACACTTCATTTCAATAGATTCTAAAACTCTTGGGTTTTGTTTTTTTTTTTTCTTTTCTTTTTTCTTTTTTTTTTCTTTTTTTTCCCCCAGAGCCTTGCCTCAAGCAACCTCACTACAGGGACATGTTTTGAAATATTTGAGAGGATACATTGCTTAAAAAGAAACATTTTGGGAAAACTTGCTGGGTGTTGTTGTTGCTGTTGTTGTTGTTCTATTTAGCTATACCATAACTATGTGTAGCTCTATAAGACAGACTACAAAGAAATTCACTGAAAAAAAAATGTTGTGCCTCCCTATTTTAAACATACATTTATATAACGTGTCATTTCATAAAAATAAATTAAGTATTATATGAGCCAAATGTTTCAATTCCACACAAGAGTGGTTTCTGGGACTCTTGGCAGGGTGCCACGATATTCATTTTTATTTCAAACACAATGTGAAGTCTTTAATTTTAACATACTTGGTAACTATAATGGTTAGAAGGCATTTGCTATACTAATTCACCCTCATCCTCTCCTGATTCTGCAGAGGATTCACCCGGGAACAGAAAAAAAAATATGTTGATGAAAAAAATATTATTAATTCTGAAACCAGACCCTGGGACCCAATGCCCCAAATTTGTGACTCTGATTTTTGGGTCCAGTAACATCCAACTAGAAATACAGAGGGTGGATGATACGAGGTTCACTACCACCTGAGGCAAATTTCCAGCTTGGATCCTTGCTCTACAGCTGAGATAAGAGAGGTTGCCCTTGGGCCTTTGATGGGAGTCTTTCCTTGTCTGCCCCATCTCATGGCAGCCAAGTCCTGGGCCAAATTCACACAGAACTCCTTCCTTCTCTGCAATCATACTGGCCAAGAGTCAAAACTGGACATAGACAAGAAAACCAGAAAGACCCAGGCTCCCTTTAATCTGCCATACCCCACTAGAAATTCGAAAGGTTAATCCCGGTAAGAAGGGACAGTATGGTATTGACAAGTCCGTACGTAAATCTACGCATGCCCAGAAATGGTCCTGGGGTTCCAGTGACCTCAGTGGCAGAGTGATATTTCTTCATTAAAGGGGTTGGGTGGAGGTGGCAGGAGAAAGAAGTGGCTTTCATTTACTGAGCGGCTGTATTATGGGGACACCACAATAACATGTTTCAAGCGATCACGGAGACTTCAGCTCTTCTCTTCCGATGCTACACTTCAAATCAGAGAATTTCTTCCTGTGCCTTGTTTACTGTTGATATTTTCTGGCTGATTGGAGAGGGATGACATTTTGACAATTTACTGTAGCAGTAAGCACTGTACAAACAAAAGGTGCTGATGAGAACTGGAACCCATTATTATGTAAATGACGGCTGAGTAACACAGAATCCATCTCCCAGTCACCATCATTGAGACCAGTTTTACTCAATGATAATAATTTTCATGATTGCAGACTTCAGAGTGATCAGAAATACTCTTTAGCTGTTGCATTTATCTACTGCTGGTACTTGACCCTTAATTAAATTCCGAAACTTTTTTATATAATAAAGTAAAATACAGCTGACATTTCTGTTCAAACAAAGAGGCTCAGACACAGAACGGCCAAATAAGATAAAGGTGTTTCAGACTTACCTCTCTGTATTTATAGTAAACACAATTGCACGGTGTGTTTTGAGAGGGAGTCTAAAGTTTAAAATGCAGATGTGCATTTTCAAGTGATTTCAATTCTATGCCTGGGCTCTGCTCTCCTTAAATGATTCAAAAATCTCTGCATGCAGACTCATCCCGGACACGTCATTAAAAAAAAAAATCTTCTTGAAAGACATTTAAATGAGCTCTGAAAATAAATTTTGTGCATTCTTTAACTCTTCCATCTTAATATCTGGACAAATCAAAGCTAGTCCTCCAAACGACACCAGTTGGGCGACACAGTGGCGGCTTAGCGAGCTATCTGGGTTTGTAAAAGTATATTCTTGTCACAAATTTATTCTTGCCTTTAAAAGAAAAAGCCAGGGCAAGTTTCAAAATAGTATTTTGACATTGATAAAAGAAATTGATTGCCTTACACATATCTAGCTGAAGCTACAGAGCCCAGCACCATGTAGGTATAGAATATTTTATTTTTTATTTATCTATTTATTTTTGAATGGCTGAAGCAGAAGAGGCTTTGGCTAACACATTCTTAGTCTCTTGAATCCCAGCCCAATGCTCCAAACATTGGTTTATCTTGGAATTCCTTCACTGTTTCAGGGCAGTAGGGAAAAATTATCTTCATCTTGAATATGTTAATAAATACAATCCAGCTTAAAGGGGGCAATTGTGTGAGGCAGGGTTGTTTTTTTTTTTTTTAATATTTCCTTAGATATAACCCTTTCTAAGCAGGCAGCTCACAAAGGCAATGAGCTAAGAAGGTAATTACTTAAGTGCATTTCACGAAGGGTAGAAAGATGATTGTGCCACATTAAATAACAATTGTGTCCTTAACGATGTGTTGGGTTATAATGCAAACATCCCTCCACCATCAGAGGCTGGCGCTCTGGTGGACCTTCCTAATGACTCTGGGGGTTCGCATCCTGCACTGCACCAGGCTTTCAGAGCCTATGTAAACATGAAGGGCGAGGTATTTTTTTTTTTTTTTTTTTTTTGTTTTTAAACTGCACAGCCTACAGCTGCATGGCCATTGACAAATTAGCTATAAATTGCTAAAATACTTCACTGGAATGTAAACAGGGCTGCAGCTTCATAGCTTTAAAAAAAAAAAATAACAAAACAAAACCAAAGCAAAATCAGAAATGGATTTGTCTAGAGTATGGAGACTTTGATTCTGGTATACAGGTTTCCAGCAGGTTCCTTATTGGTTGTGTTCCTTATTGGTTCCTGGTTTTTGAAAACCAAGAGAGTGGCAGTGGGGAGGGGCAGGGTTGTTTAAAAATTGTTTTTGAAAAGCAAAGAAAGTATAATTTAGCATTTGGTGTGACTCTTGAATATAAACAGGGGATAACATGGTGGTATATTAGGTCTCATATGCTGTGAGCATCAAAACCAGAGACTTGGTTATAGGAACAATGGAGAGAGGCTACTGAACACAGCCATGTGTGTGTTGGGACTCACCTGGCTGCTACCTAACTTAGGGGAAAGCTCTTCATTATGATATAAGTTGAAAAAAGATTTAACATAATTAATCCTCACCTATAGCTTTTTCCCATTCTCCTTAGCTGTGGTTCTTAAAATTGTTTTTCCCACAGTCTGCAATAATTTTTTTGTAGACACACATCTCAGATCTCCAGAAGGTCACTCATTTCTCAATGTTTGTGTTAATAAATTTGAATAATAGGGTTTAAATAAAACCCACCAAATGTAATAAACCATCCAAACACCGAAAGAATACTTTGTGCTAAATTGTAATGATTAGATTTGCATTTTTTTACCCACTTCAGAGAACAAAGATATAGAATATCTGGAACCAGAAACCCTTCTAAAACTTTACCCAAAATGTGATTAACTACAGGAACTCAAATAAACAAATTTCTTATTTTTATATTTCTTTGTTATCCCCATGGACTGAAGTCTGTTTTACAGCAGTAGAAACCTGCTTCAGAGAGACTCCAGGGCCAGAGGGAAGGCTTTGCTGGATCATTCACATTGACAGATACCTCATGATGTTTCCAGTCCAGTTTTGCTAATGCCTTCCCACCTTTAGTCCCCTGATATGAGTGCCTGAGAGGATGCAGGAGCCTGGCTCTGCAGATGTGACTCCCAGGTCCGCCTTCAGCACGAGAAGTAGCAACAGGCCTCTATGTCTGGGACCTGGCTCTACTCATATGGACTCCAGGTTTGCATAAGAGAATCCACATGTAAGATACTGAGGGACCCTGCCTCCAGGTAACTCAGATTGGTAAATAAAGATGCCAGCAGTTAATAGCTTGGGAGAAAAGACATAGTTGAGGTTTAGGTTTCCCAGGCTTGGGACCATGAAGAAGAAGCAGAAAGAATAGTGCCGCCAGGCCTTGAAGAATGTGCAGGAGGAAGAGGAGAAAGGAGGGAAAAACAGACTGGCTATGGGATAGAGAAGCAAGTAAAGTCATCGTGGCCAGCAGAACATGGTCCAGCCACAACAGGACAAAGAGCACATACCTCTGCATTGTCTGTCTGCAAACCAAGGCTTATTTTACTGCTTGAGTGAAGCTCAAAGGGAGAGACTGACCAGTCAACACTGAAGCCAAGGTGTCTCAGTCCTCCCGCTCCTCCCTCCCGGGGGAGCACTACAATGCAATGGTCACTGGTGACTCCTCCTTTAGATAATAATCCTTCTAACCCTCAGGTAGCAGGCCTGTGGATGTCACATACTTGAATTGCTATAGTGAGCAGTTTGCACGGACCCAAATAATTCAGTATTCCATGTCTATTTTACAGACACGGGGAATAAAATGAGTAATAGAAAAATAAAGCTATGATAGCTAGAAATTGCAGAAACTTCCAAGTGTACTACTACTGGGCAGTAGCAAATATCCCAAAATGCTTCCTACATTGCTTGGCTCACGGCAACCCAAGAAGCACTGTCAAGTGGGAGGGAACAGAATCTGTGGTACTTGAATCTGTGTTTTGAGGATGCGAACCACCTCAAACATAGGTTACTTGTGCTTTGGTTTCTAGGAGGAACACATTTAAGTAACAATAGCAATTGTACAAGGCTGATCACAGGTGGGATGCTATTCCCAGCAGGTGATTTGTGTGGACTTCTCAGGACAAACCTGGAGATTTGGTTCTACCGTTTCCATCCTGATTCTACAGAGTAATTTGAGTGTCTCAAAACCAAGTGACTTGCTTGATACCACAAAACTAGCAAAGAGAAGACCTAGATCTGGACCTAATTGAGTCTTCCAAGCTTGCATCACTGAGCTAGCTGCCTGTCTTCTACAGAAGCAGTGACAGTACTAACTGCCCCGAGGCAGGTGTGTACATAACCCAGATAATTGCATACCTATCTCGATGCCTACAACACTTAATCTTTTAAGATAAGATGTTTTCGTCTTCTCAGGATACATACACAAATTTCCAATTAATATGAGCAGTTTTTCTCCTATCTTCCCACTGGAATACCCTAAACTGTAGCCTCAGTCTAGTGACCTGCATGTACCAGATATGATGATGCTTTATGCAGGGGCAAAATTCATTCCCTAACTTTTGGATGCTAGCAAGCTGATTCATATATAAGATACTTGGAAAAAAAGAAAAATTCTCTTCTCAAAGCACTTCAAGAAAAGATAATGAAGTCTTGCTATAGATGATTAATAAAGCCTGGCATTTTATGTTCTCAGATGAAAGACACACACACACACACACACACACACACACACACACACACACACAGCCTCTGTATTTAAGTAGTAGTATTATTAACCTTATGCCGCTAATATCTGGGTAACTGCCTACTCTTCATGCTGTTAGAATCTACCCCCCATTGATAACTCAAGTTATTACTTACTATGCTTCATCTGGGCTGCTCTTAGCTCCATCAAAGCAACCTTCTGGACCAAGTTCTGTTGGCCATGATGACTTTTCTTGCTTCTCTATCCCATGGCTACTCCTGTCTCTCCTTCCTTACTCCTCCTCCTGCACATTATTCAAGACCTAGTGACTCTCTCCTGTTTGCTCCTTCCTTGTGGTCCCAAGCCTGGGAAACCTAAACCTCAACTATGTCTTTTCTCCCCAGCTATTAGCTGCTGGCATCTTTATTTACCAATCTGAGTTACCTGGAAGCAGGGTCCCCTCAGTATCTTACATGTGGATTCTCTCATGCAAACAGTTTTGGGGCACTCAAATTAACAGTAGAGTACTGGCAGCATTTAGCCAAACCCACTATAATAAAGTGTTACAATAAAATATCCAGCATATAAAATACTGCTGTCACATTAAGAATTGCAAGGTTGCTCATTGAGAATGTGTGTTTTGTTTTGTTTTGATGTGTTGTGTCTTTCCCCATCTTCAAATGAGTTTCTCCTAGAATGCTGTGCTAGAATGCCCATTTTCCCCTTACACTTTCAGGAGCATACAACAGGACCTCTCTCCAGAAAACCCTACAATGGAGACTGCCTTGGCAACATCCATCGAGAGAGACCCTGTTAGCCTACAGTTTTCCTGGGTCTTATGTGGAAAGAAGCCTCTTCAATATACAGACAAGAGCCCTGTGCTCGTGGGACATCAAAGATACTTTGTTTTCTTACACAATGGTGGTCTCAAACTGTATTCCCAGGAGACACAGAGACAGTTATGAAGCTGGAGGTTGAGAAGAAGAACCTGTAGATACACCCAGTGCAGAGCAGAGGACAGTAAAGCAAGCTGAGACACAGGGACCAGTTGGGCTGTTACACATCTCAAATGGTTCCAGATAACCCCCAAGAGCTCTGGAGCTAAAACAAGCCTTCTAAGTTGCACTTGGTGGTGAAAGCAAGTCAGAGATTCCTCATCTTTCAGTAGCTGATATGGGATGTCCTCAGGAAAGGTGTGACGTGAGGTAAGCAGCTCTCTCCAATCAAGGGCAGTTTCAAGAGAGGATGAGTCTAGATAGTTGTCAGCTGCCACCTCACTGTTGTAACTGGAACACAGTTTGAGGGTCCTAAAGGAGGCGAATGATCAACATGTTGCCCATTACATGCCTTATCTCACCTCAAACTTGGGATGCAGCGCCATGCAGCTTAGTGCAGTAAACACATCCAGAGCAGTACCAAGCACAGCAACACAAGTTGGAAGGGATGTCCTCAAGGCCAGCGCCTCCTTGGTGTTAAATGTCCAGTGGCAATCGCCTGGTTTGATACTTTTAGCATGGAATCTCATTACTGAGGTGCAGGGTGAGGACTCTAGTTGTCTGTCTAGGTTGAATCCTCTAGGTAGAAAATGTCCTTTGATCAAGACAACAGATTATTCAAAGTGCACTTGAAACTAGCAAAGAGTGTGTTCCTTTAAGGCAGCTCTGGTCTAAGCTGAAATAACAGAGCAGATACTTAAGATATTCATTCATTTTCTCAAAGAGGAATTTTTAAATAAGATATTTTCTTCAGAGTGGCCAACATAGTAATTTTAAAAGTTGAAAGGTGTCAGGGGCAGCCTTGCTTATACAGTGAAGGCCTAAAATCAGCAATAGGCCTAAGTCAGCCATACATGCTTGCTAACACAAAGTCTTGGTCTCTGTGGAAAAACATGAAAACAGATAAGCTATAAGATCTTGCAAATAGGCAGCTTTGGCAGAAATTTACCAGCCTGGATAAAAACTAGTAATCGTAGACCTTGCAGATAGGTAGCTTTGGTAAGTACCTTTGATAGGATAGTACCAGCTTAGATAAGAAACTTAGATAAGTGAATCTTAGGCAGAGTCATAGTGACCTGTTCCCTGAACCTTCACACAGCCAATACCCTGTTCTGGAAGATATCTGTACTCCCCCTGAAGACACCTATGCTCCTGCGTCATCCCCCTTTCCACATCCCGCCTCTATGTGTATATAACTCCTGTGTGAAAAAGTAAAAATTGTGGTTTGGTCATCCTATGGACAAGCTGTGGTTCTTTCTTTACATTCGCCTGTTTCCCTCATTCTCTCTTTCAAGTGATCTCCCCGGAACCTGTTCACTGCCCTGCTGGACGGGGCAAAAAGGTTGTTTTTATTTTTCTTTTCGGTGTGTGTGTGTGTGTGTGTGTGTGTGTGTGTGTGTGTGTGTTCAGGTGAGTGCAGATATAGGCAGCCAGTATCACTGAGTGCCCCTAGAAACTGGAGTTACAAGCAGTGATGATCTTGATGTGTGTTCTTGGTATTTAACTTGGACCCTCCACCAGAGCTGTGTACACACACTTAACCACTGAGCTCCCTCTCCAGCCTCAGAGTGGCCTTTGAAAATGACAGATAAATTAGCTTGCTTTTGTGCCCCAAAGTGTCCACAGTTTGTATGAGGGAAGCATCACTGGCTGAAACCCCCCCCCCCATCTTTAGACATTGCCTCCTACCAATCACTCACCCCTTCAGCCATGTTGCCACCGACATGTGGGCCTTTTGGCTGCTGTTCAGCTACTCCACTCTGCACCTGCTGGGCACCCTACACTTGGTGTTTTCCCCCCAGACACTGACAAGGCTCCACTCAGACAAACTGCCTGCATAGCACACTCTCAGCCTCTCAGCCCTCTCTCATGCCTTCTGTCTCCTCACAGCTCTTATAAACCACTAACAAGGAAAAGCTATATGGCTGCGTCCTTTACAATTATATAAGTAGACACCCACACATATAGACATATATACATGCGCGCACACACACACATATATAGAGAGAGATACACATGCATAACATACACACACACACACACACACACACACATATATATACATATATGCACACACACACATATATGCATGGCCACATATGTACAAAAATATATGCACACATACATATACAAATACACAGACTCAGACATTGTGAGTAGTTGATTCACATCCTCATATCTTTTAAATCATCTCTATACTACTTATAATATCTAACGACTATATAAATAATTACTATACCTTTTGGTTAGAGAATAATGATGGGGGAAAGTCTGTACATGATCATCAGAGATACATGATTTTTTTCTTTTTTTAATATTTATGGTCTGCAGTTAGTTAATTCATAGTGTAACACCAAGGGCCAACTGCATATAGTTATGTATATACATCCTACACATGTGTATATGTGTGCATACTAAAATGCATATGTGTGCTGAACTTCTGTTCTCCGGAATTTCAATGAGCCTTGGATCAATTCCAAGTACATAGCAATTAGTCATTAAGCAAATATTTGTTGAGAGAAGTGTGGACCAAAATTTAAGCTTGTACTGAACCAATGGACATAGTGTACCTTGCTATAAAGGTATGAGATTGACATTTGCATAAAAGAATGAGAAAATTTATCTTGGTTAGAAGAAAAGCATCTACTAAGTAGAAATGAAAACATACATCTTAAAACTCACTATCAAGAGTTCATAGCACATCCCATCATTGGGCACCATATTCTGAATTCCTTGAAAACAAGGCCCACGTTCCGTTCTTGTTTGTCTCCTAAACTCCTAGCATCACACCTTAAATGTCTCGAGCACTTACCAAATATTTGTTGAACTTATTTGACTCAGCCCATCAATAAATCTCATTTGGAGGAAGAAGCTGTGGGTACCTGATGCAGCAGGAATGTAGAAAGCCCGTGTGTTCCCAGAGTCACTACACGTTTTTAAACATCATTTTTAATAGCCTTAGACTGGTGCACCAATTTTCCTCACTATGTTTTCAGGCAGAGACTTAGAAAAAACATTCAATATTACATTGCTGTTTAAGAGAATTTTCTAACTTTCCCAGGAATGAAAGAACCATTGACAGGAGCCGAGGAGTAAGCTGGTCAACATTTATGGGGGAGACTCTGTGCTCAGCCTGCCATGGGCAGAGCTGCAGTCTTAATGATCCAGAGGAAGGCTCAGGAGGTACTTGGCCTTGGGAGGGAGGTGTGTGGGGAGTTTGGCTGAGTTCCTTTATTTTCCTTTGGTGAACCAGCCACTCTACCTCCTCAGGAGAAATTGGTAGTGTGCCTTGCCATGGGCAAATGGCTGCCCCTCCTCTTTTAGAATAAATCCTTCCCTGGGAACCTCAGAAAACTGAGTCCTTCAGTACTCTTTGACAACCCACACACAGCTGCCACAACTTTAGGACTTTATAATGAAGTGCTGAGAAACAGATCAGCTTAGAAGAAATGAACATCCACCCTAAAATGTCCGATAGGAAGTATCCACCATACATTCAAACACAAACCAAACGATATCAGGTCCAGGCTAAAGCTCGAGAGGGAAAAACCAACCAAGGGCAAGAAACTCAGAGAAGAGTAGGAATCAGCATCTGGCATGTGTAGCGACTCCATAAAACTGACCAGTGGCAGGAAGATAGTCCATGTTGTGATAAGACAAGAAACTTACTGTAAACATTCATTCTAAAATCTATGCACATTGTGAACATGAGAGTATGGTGAAAAAAAAATCATCTCTAATTTCATTCTATATTACACTCCAAAATTTTTCTCCTCACTCCTCCCACTCCTGTGTGCGTGTGTGCATGTGTGCGTGTGTGCATGCATGCGTGTGTGTGTGTGTGCTTGTGTGTGTGTGTGTGTTTGAGGCTAGTTCAAGCTAACCTCAGACTTTCACACTTCCTACCTCAGCCTACCAAATGCTGGATTACAGGCTTGTGACAACATGCCAGGCTTCCATAGTGACTGTCTGTGTACGTCTTTGATCCCTGCAGTTCTCCACTATACCAGAACAAGGAGTATGTGCTCTGCTCAGTATGTTTGTATATACAGTTCACTCATTCCATTGATATTTTAAGAACCTCCTATGATCACTGCTGTGATCCATTCACTGAGGGCGATTTAGCGTTCCTGAGTATCAATGCCTTGTTTAGTGACAGACCAAGATTTGCAGAAATATGATACAAGCACTTGGTGTGGACCACTGGGAGGCTGTGATAAGAAAGTGAGGTGATCACATGGTAAAAGATTTCATAAGGATGACGGTAGCCGATCTGGAGCCAATCCAGGAAGGGACGATGAAGATATGAGTGCAGGTGAGGATGGACCCTGCCCAGAAGTGTGGACTTGGTCAGGCGTAGGACTTGACTCAGGGTCCAGTAGAGACTGTGCACACCTCAGTGAGTAGAGGGGTAACACTGAAGTGGATGGTAGTGAGTGCCACAAACTCCTGAGAAACACAGAACAAAGGACTGTGCTGAGCTCTGGCAGTCTTGTAGGGAAGAAGGAAAGGGGCAAGAGGAAGGGTAAGAAACATTGCACCAGGGGTACAAGCTGTGGTGGTACAGAGAGGAGGAGGTATCCTTAGAAGTTCAGTGTGCCATAGCCCATGCTTCAGCTCTCTGGAGAGTCAGATAACACATCACAATGTATTGAAACCTAGTCTTCGGGAGCCATGGAACAGGAAATAGGACAGCACCAGGGACTGGAGGGTTTGTGTGCATTTTAGTCACAACTCAAGTCGTGTGGGACACCAAGGTGGTGGCAAAACTTTTCCTGTTTTTTGACATCTTCCTTAAAATGTTTGACTTCAGAAGGCTATGGCATAGATGTGACTCTAAGGTTTCCTCAGTTTTGCTACTCCAGCTGTCCTAATACTACCTCCTCTTCCCCACCCCCTCTTCCATCTCTTTGCCCCATCTCTTTTCTTTTCTCTTCCTCCCCTCTCCCCTCTCTCTTTCTGACCCACAGAAACACTCTAAAATTGTCTTTCATCTTTTCTTATTCCTGACAGTTCTTACCCAGAATTCATGGGAAGCTATCTCCTTTTCCATTTCCCCTCACCTGATTTACGTTTTCCCTTTACAAATCTTTATGTTTACAAACTGGTGCAACGGAATCTAGCAAGGGAAACCATGTTTTCCATGGAGGTATTTCCTTTCTCTCCTGGAAGGAGCCCCTGTCTAAGACACAGGCTAAGGTAGAGAGAGGGACATGAGGTTGGAAAGGTTATTGGCATTTATAAGGAGAAGTCTCTATGAGCAGCATACAGGCATGTACATGCATGCCTGCATTAAAATCTTAGTCTACAGCTTCAATTAAGCCATGTGTATTTTCTTGAGCATCAACACTTTTAGGTCAACCTTTCAAAGAATTTCTACATCAATTTTATCACCTCCTGGCTTTTTTTTCTTTCAGTAGGTATGGCTCTCACCAACCTGTCAGCCATACTGACATTTGGCTAATTTCTGTAGAGCCCACAGAATTTCAGTGGAGTAAAGAGGATTGTTTGGGAAAGGTTTAGAATGCAAAGTGCCTCTGTATTCATAATAGCTACACGTTTGTATAATGGAGACCCTTGGGGAAAGATATACTGAGACCCCAGCGCAGCATTTTAAAGCACGCTTTAGATTAGTGTACAGCCTTTAGCCTCTAACGGTCTTTCTGTCTGCAGTTCCCTGACTGAATACAGGTCTAGGTCTAAGTAAATGTATGTAGGCAGAACCCAAGAGGCCGGCATTGTGGTAGGAGTGAAGAGACGCCTCCACAGGCAAGGCCATTAGCAGGTGTTTCTCTAAATGTTTAGCATCAGGTGCAAAAAATATAATTACTCCATGAGCCAAACTTTCTTCGACACTCGTGAACCTTTCTCTGTGAAGTCCTGTCAGCCTCGGATTTTCTTTGAAAAGCAGGAATCAAAGTCAAGCAAGGCTGTGTATTGTAAACCTGACTACATTCACCATCAGCCACTGGTCAACAGTATTTTTATGCTAAACTTGAATACTTAGAAAAATCGGGGAAAAACATTAATTTACAAATGGCTCTTTTCTGCCACATATTAATACTGAGGCAAAACAAACAAACAAACAAACAAACAAACAAAAAAACCCACTGCCCTTCTATGAAGCAATACTTCTTCTAGTTTAAAAAAAAATTGAGATTGGACAATAGGCTTGGGCATGTTGAGTTGATTGAGTTGATCACACCAGGCTTCCTTTCTCTCCACTTTCTCAGAGCCTCTGCTATGAGCACATAGGCTGTAAACGTCTAAGTTGGGGAAGAGGACATGATGCTCACTCGAACTATTTCTGACTCCAAAACATGGATCTTTTTAGGTCAGTTGTTTGTGTGTTAAACACAGGAAGAGCTATCAAAATGGTGCAAACCCTGCTAGTTGCAAAGCTGTGCTGGGGTTCAAAGTCAACACTGGGATGTATGGCTATGAGAATGACCAGCCCTGTGTCCCTGCGCAATGCTTCAGAAACAAACGACACCACACACCAGCACTATGCCTGTGCTTTTCAAACTAGTGTAAGGCAAAAAATGGAAAAATTAACAAAAGTTCCCCAAGACTGTCACATCTAAAAGGCCTTGAGTTCTGGGGATGGAGGAGGAGAGGAGGGAGGGTCTGTACTGCACCAGAGGTCTCTGAAGCATATGGAGCAGCATACATGGATAATTCTGTGCTCATGGACACATGACCACATGGCAAATTCTTCAGATGTTCAGTTTGAACCACCACATGGTTTTGGTCTTTCATGCTAAAAGCTGGCCCTTATCACTCCACAATGATGTAGACTTACATATGAATTTGTGTTTAATTCTTTTAAGCTAACCCTGAAAGCAACAAGTACTGTCAGGGTTGGCGAGGGGGCTGTAAATTTATGTTTTAATTGCTTGGCCATTTCATCAGAAGGTAGACACGGTGTCTGTGGTAAAGGCTTTGAAATGATCGCTGAAGGAGGAAAGGCTCCTGGTACACAGAGCCTATTCATGGCATGTTTATGGCCTCTACCTGTGAAGGCAAGGCGCTCGGAAGGTGTAGCAGCAAGGAAATTGATGCAGATTTCTTGTTCATCAGATTCTGCCCAAGCAGATTTGATTCTACAAAAAGATGTAAACCTGGAAGTGGTCTTGTGGATTTGAAGGGAAATGTTGCTATTATGAACAAAGTAAATAAATAAATTTTCAATTGGTATAAAAATAGAACACTGACAAGACGTTTTCTAGAAAAAAATAGTGGAGAGCTCTTTCTTTCCTTCTTTCTTTCTTTCTTTCTTTTTCTCTTTCTTTCTGTGAAGTGTGTAACTCAAGTACAAAGGTTCAAACTCACAAAGGCACTGCCTGTTGGCAAAGAAAGCCCAAGCTATTGCTAATGACACACAGCAGAGCTCCTCTGGACACTAGAGTAAGAACTCAGAGAAATCAATGAGATTGCTTGTGCCCAACTAAACCCTTGACTTTGTATAGCAAAGTTGAAAAATCCAAGTCAACCATGACTTTGGCTCCCCTCTATAAAATCCTTGGGTTGGTCAATACCCAGGGACCATGGCCCAGCCTAAAGCAATCGCACGCCCAGCCCCCAGCACAGCTCTCCTGGGGCAGATGGTACGGAAAGTAGAAGGTCATTAACGGCCTCATCCTTATTATCACAGGCCCAAAGACCATCCTGATGCACTCTGCTCTAGGAGGCCTAGAAAACCCGCATCTTTCATAGTAATGACTTCCAGTTTACAGCCTTCATTTGTTATATTTCCTCAATAGCTGTTGTGTTGAGATTAACTGCATAAATGGTCTGCAGCTGTCTGTTATGAATTAAGGGAGTTTAATCAAAGTATTTCTAATGTACAGCATAATGATAATACATGGGGGAAGTAGTATTTAAGAGATAATGATGGCTTCAGAAGATCACTGTTGTAATGTTTAGTGCACATGCCTTCAGCATTGAATTTGTTGTTGTTCTGAATATGCTTAATGGATCACTGAAAAGCTGCCTAATGCGGGATTGTTTGATGGGGCTGACAGAACTGGAATTAGCCCATTGCTGTTTACTGCATACAGCCATTAAGATTAATTGCTGCCAGATAATTTTGACTGTTTTTATCTTCTGGAAAAAGTGTCACTAATGGGTTTATAAATTGGTTCACTATTACTAATAGTAAGGCCAGTGTGACAGGATAGAATGTCAGCTAATTCTAAAGATAAAGGTAAAAAGTATAAACTACTGTATGGCTTGCTGGTTTTAAGGGATACTGTTATCTAAGAACAGACAGACTGATATATGACGCTCGTTAATGCTACTTCCTGAGGTTCGGGTTGAACCTAATAGATGCTAATAAACTCTTATTTGATGTCCCATTAAAAAGCTCAATCTGTTTTCTGCATTAATGCCCGGTGTTGTTTATCACAACTTTGATGATTGAACCCCAAATTCTAATCTGTTTTGTCACTAAGTGCTGTCTGAGCACCTGGTCTTGGTGCTTATAGATATGAAGCTCAGAGAACCAAATCAAAAAGCTAAGAAAGTGCATGAATTGGTACGTATAAGGTATGAAGCTCTTCTGGCATGTTCCTACTTCAGACATTGTTTTGTGTAGTACATGCTTCTAGAAACACAAGGTGGATATTCTACTCATTGTATAGAGATTGTTCTCAGCTAACTTTTGAAGATTTAGGCAATTTAGCTTAGTGGCTAGAAAAAAAACTTCACATCTTGTCTCTTACCACATTATAGAGTTTAAAAGAGTCTGTGCATATTTTCTAAGAAAATGAAAAAGATATAACTATTTTCCAAGGATATGATTCTAGCAAATTACTCAAGATGACCCCAGAGCTGCCACTGGAATTTTCATTTGGGCAGAGTTTGCAATGCCCATGCCCCGTAGTCTTCAGGAAGAGGTCCTCATGTGTCTCCACTAGTCCTGGTCTCACTCGTTATTCTAAATCTCGAGAAAGTGAACAAGTACCTCCTTTGGCTTCTACTCTAAAAATGTACGCAATCTCCTCCTATTTAAGCTACAAAAGGAAGGAAGGCACATTTTCCTGGGAGCTTCTTAGAACTTAAAGACATCCTATAAAAACTCTTAGCTGCATGTGGTCAGATATACTGGATAAATGCAAAGACGTTTTTCTATTCAAGAAACCCCTGTTTCACTATCTGTCTCAGGCTTGCTCTGGTGGTTTAAGGGTTAGTTGTTGTCATTTTACTGTCTATCTCTGACAAGTTTTCTTACCTCCAGATGTCCCCATGTCATCTTCTGCCCCAAGAAGAAAATGTTGTGAGTCCTTTACTGGCTTACACTGCAGTTCTTGGAGCCAACAGAACATTGCCAATCAGTTTCGTGCTTCTAGATTTGAAGAAAGACGTGCGCATATCTCCGACCATACTTTCAGTCTCTTTCAGAATCTGGAATGCCTGGGTTGGAACCCACATTTCCAGGACGTGACACCAAAGCCTCACGCAAGAGCTTGTATATGACTTAACTTGTGAACGCATATACCTGTTGGACTGAAAATAAAAATAAAAACAGGCCCAGTTATAGTTTGAAGCTGCTTACAATCCTAGACAGTGTAAGTGATAGTCCATAAGCTAACCTGGGGAGAAGAGGACTCCCCCCTTTTTCCCTTACTCCCTCTTCCTCCCCCTCACTCCCTTTCCTATCTCTATCCCTCTCCCTCTTCCCTTTCCTCTCCCTTTTCCTCTTCCTCTCCCCCTTCCTCTCTCTCTCTCTCTCTCTCTCTCTCTCTCTCTCTCTCTCTCTCTCTCTCTCTCTCAATACTCCTGTCTGGGGTGAACAGGAGACTACACTTCCTTGAACACAATTGAAAAATGAGTGCTGAAATTTGGACTCAATCCAGAACAACAGTTTTAAACAATCTCCATTTGTTCTTCATCTCAGTAGCAAAGAGGAAATTTTCCCCAGCAGGTACTTCAAGACTCTCCATGTTAGGGGTATTTAACAGGGACACTGCAGCCATAGGCACATAGCACTGCTGCTGGGAAGGAGCTGTGTTTGCAGCATCCCTTGACATCTGCCTCATTTCAATAATTTCCAGCCATCAAACCTCTGTCTGAATGAGCATTAGGGAACAGAGCCATGTTTGGTTACTAATTTGAGCCTCTCACTCACTCATGTCTTTCTCTTTCTCTTCCTCTACAGTTTGAATTTCATGCTGGTGAAGGGGCCCTGGTGATGTTTTGAATGCCTGCAGCTTTCCATCCCTGTGACCAGACCAGACATGTTCCTATCATCTGCATCATCACGGGACAAGGTGAGGCCTGGTATGAGTGTCTACCGTTTCCTTCTGTTAACTGTCAGCTTCCTTTGTGATGCAGACATTTCTTTATGAAGGAGAGAGCTGAGACTGAAGCCTCATTTTATACGAGGCCATGCAGGGTCATCTGAAGTCTCTCCCAGGTGAGATTATGCTCTTCACTTATTACAAACCTGAATTTGAAGCTGTGACCTATGAGTTTGCTCCATGCCAATGACCAAATGCTCTGAAATTGATTTGCTGTAAGATATGATGAGCTGTTCCAACTTGCCAGAGGAGCGAAATATTTCACCTGTGGGAGAGGCACCCCTCGCTGTCTCTTCTGATAGGGAAACATCTCAGGAGAGAAGTTAGCAGGACCAAATCAGATCTACCTGCAAGGCTGATCAGGATGCAAAGCTCCTGCATCTCTGCCTCTCATTCCCACCCATAGCATGTTTTCCCTCACGGTGAGTCTCTTGTAGATCATTGTGGTTGTTCCATCCAAAAGAATCTTGAATATTCAGAACCACCCTAATTTATAATTGTATGTTCACTAGTGTCAGAAATCTAGGCGTGCCAGTTTTGAGCTTATCTCGGTGGCAGGTGTCTCCAGTGTGTCTGGTTGTTATGCTTCATGTCTCTGTCTGGAGTACAGGCTCAGATTTAAGGAGTTTAAGACCACATCCTGTGTTCCTGGGCATTCATTGTATGCATCCTGTAAAACTCATTCCCTTTACACTGCAGGAAGCCTGGGGAGATGGAGGTGCACACCACCATGCCCAAGCCTGTCATGTATTTGGTGTTCTTTGTTATTTCTTTGTTCTATGAAACTCCATAGCATTCTGTAATGGTTGTGGGATTCTGGGAAGCTGCTTAAGTATTAGTGGTCTGCTTGGCTGAGTTTCTCCCAAGCCTGCTCTATCTGCAATATGGTGCCAAGCACTTCTCTTTGCAATTCTGAGGTAAGTAGTGGTAAATTAAAACTGTCCCCTAAACTTACATAATTCTTCAAGAAGTACCTAAGCAGATGCAGAAGGAGTATTAAAACACTGTAAATAATTACATGTAGAGAACTGAGGGGGTTGAACACTTATTTCATCCTTTGTTCTAGCCAAAGAATCTCTTTGGGAGAGATGGTTCTGCCCACTGATTAATACTTGACACTCGGAGGGACGCACACCTTCTGGACAACTCCTCAAAGGGCCATTATTATAACTAAGTTCAGCTTACCTGCAGCAAATGGCCTTTTTCAAATCATCTTTGACTTTTGGAAGCACTGAAGTCTTCTGTGGACACACACACACACATACACACACACACACACACACACACACACACACACAATCTCAGGGCTCTTACTTTAAGAGAAATAAAAAGTAGTTTATACTGGAGCCTAATGTATGTGATCATGGCTGAGGAAACATGGATCTAAGTTATCTCAGGTTCCACGTTCCCACTTGGATGCTGCTTCATGGAGTTTCATAGTTAACAGGGCAAAGAAAGTCATAAATTAAGGCAATCCAGGACTCCAGCCTACGGAACCCATATTTTAGGTAGGTCTTCCTATCTCAGTGAACCTAATGAAGATAATCCCTCACAGTCATCCCCAGGGATTAATCTAATCTAGATAGTCCCTCAAGAATGTGCCGAGAGGTTGCCATTTAATCCCATCGCCTATCAAGTTGATTATCCATATGAAGCATCACACCCCCCACCCCCAACTTCTCAGATCTTGGGGCAAAGCATGTAACTGGCCTGTCTTTGCAAAAGAACAAATTTAGGTTCCCTCAGACAATTTGCATTTGCAAACCCACTATGCCCACTGAGAAGCAAGAAGAAAGAGGACGGGAAGACACAAAGATAATGGAATAAGAAAGAAATAGGTCAATGGGTGAAATTTTTCAGAAAGTATTTCCATTGGGAAGTCCGGTTTGTGATTCCGGGATGTTAAGGGAAAGGAGACCTGAAACAGCCAGTTGGTAGGCCTATCTGGGCTCCTCTAAAGGCAGAGGCTAAGAAAGTGTGAGAGTTTAGATGGCTTCCCAGGGGAAGGGTGGTCTACTTTGGAACTGTGGAAGCAGAGATTCAGTTTATATAGGCTACATTTATGAGCAAACGTAGGGTGTGAGTTCAAATCTACTAGACCACTGGATGAGTTTATGATTCATACATTTTAGAATCATCTGTCTCCTCTAGTCTTTCTTCTTCATATTGTTAATGTCTGCTCTCCCAGTACTGTGTGATCACGTTCTTTACTGAATACCATGTATTTGAAATACCTAAACTGAGACCATCTCAAGCAGTACTAACCATTGTCCCAATGATACATCGGCCTAAATGTCATGTCCCAGTGCTATGACATCTGACGTCATCCAGACTAGGTAGCGTGTGAGAAAATTATTCTCCCAGTCTGCTCTTTTCCTTAATCTGCAAGAACTAGTGATTAGACACCAAAAAAACAGTAAGTATTCATCTGAATCCTCTGGAGGGCTGTGGAACCCCATCCCCAGAATTCCCAGTGCTTTGGATGTAGAGTACAACCTGATAATTGATTTTTAAAACATGGTTCTTGGTGATGCTGATGTGGATGCTATGGCCCACACTTTGAGAACCATAGATTTCTGTCACAGAATCACTGTGAGCATACCAAGAAGCCATTCAGGGTCTAGGAAGATATATGCAGCTGTAGAATTAAGAGTCACAAAAGAATGAAAGACAAGGAAATCAAGTCTCCTGAGAAGCCTTCAAGCAAAATGATCTTGTTTGCTTAAACCACAAAAGGGTCAGAAACTTAACATGTCTCTAATTACCCACTGTGCTGTGACCAACTGTCTTACCAAGGGACAGCAGTAAGGTGGCAACATAATGGAAGAGATTCAATTTTACACAAACAAGAATAGCCTATTGTCAGGCAATCAGATTAGAACAACAAGACATTATGATTTTGTTGTTGCTGTTGCTACTGTTGTTGCTGCTGTTGCTGCTTTTGTTGTTGATGATGATGATGTTAATGCTATTGCTCTTGTTGCTATTGTTCTTGTTGCTATTGTTGCTATTGTTGTTCTTGTTGCTATTGCTCTTTTTGCTGTTGTTGTTCTTGTTGCTCTTGTTGCTATTATTGCTATTGTTGCTACTGTTGTCACTGTTGATGTTGTTACTGTTGTTGGTGATGTTATTGCTGTTATTGCTGTTGTTTTCATGATGATGTTACTGTTGTTGCTGCTGTTCTTATTGATGTTGTTGCTGCTGCTGTTGTTGTTGTTACCGCTGTCCTACTATGTCCTATCTTTGGCCCCATAATTCTAAAAAGGCAGGTATAAAAACATAAGAAACAACATGGAAAGCAATAGAGGGAGAAAGCCCAAGGATTGAGACCATCTTAAATGGCAAATGTGTTCAAACAGAGACATCACTAATGCATCTTTGTGAACACAAATGCTTCCTAAATTGTGCTGTCACCCTAAATTGTGATGTAAAGAACAGGCTGGAGAGATGATCTAGGGAAGACAAACTGCAGAGAGCCTTGGAATGAGAACCACAGACCTATCTACACCATGTGTCCTAAACGTTTGGTGAATTATCTCGATATTTTGAGAGTCAGGTTCTTTTTCTTGTGTGTAAACTAGGATAATAATATCAGCACACCAGGATGTTGCAAAGATCCAAAGAGATAATAAAGGAGAAGTGGCTTTGAGGACTGCAAAACGTAAAAAGCTGGCTTTGGCTGAGCAGCAGCAAGAGGAGCAGGCCACTCGAGGTGCTTCTGGGATTACACTGGAATGTGGTGGAGAGTAGTTCCCAGACTGAACTCTAATGTCAGTGCAAGGATGGTTGTGTTTGGAACTTTGGTGATGGCAGTTCAGGTCAGTTTACTAGAGACTCAGTTTTATAATAGTCAGAGTAAGATCCTTCTCTTGTCTTCTTTACCCCCATTCTCCACCCTAATAGTTCTAGTGAATGTCCTTTTTCCTCTATTGCTTTCCATGTTCTTTGTCACGGAGAAAGCAACTGAAGATCTATGTGTCACACTGTGCCGTGGCTCTGTTTGTCCTGAGTTTTCATTCCACTCATTTGCCGATATGGTCCCCCCCTTGACTCTTCTATCTGTAACTGTTTCTAACTTGATTCTTGACATCTGATAATAAAGATTTTATTTTTTTTTTTGAATTAAGGACCAAAACCAAACAAATGCCTAAGACAAAAACTTGTTAGGTTTTCTATCATTTCATTGAAAAGAAGCATTAAAAAAAAAAAAACATGACAAGAGTAGGATTTAGGCTACAAGATGAAGTTTTTGTTTGATGGGTTGGTTTGTGTTCATTTGTGTTACATACATATCAAAATAACTCCACCCATGCCTCACATGTATGGAGATCAAAGCTGTATCCCGAGCTGCAAATGAGAGGACATGAACGACATGAACGTTGCCAAAACTGATTTGTAATTCCAAATAGAAATAGTTTAGAGTTGGCTCCATGGGTTCAAATGGAACCTATGCAGTTACTCATGGCCCTGGGCTTTCAAAGATCCTGTATATTCTTAACACCATGTCTTCATTGTTTTGAATATTGTTCTTTATTATTTAGGTACAAAAGGCCATATTTTTTATTTTATACATGGCCTAGGTCTCTAGGCTGGACAATGGCTTTCTAACATACTCTCTACCCCTGATCACAGTTGTAGTCTCCAAGAGCAAATAAGCAGCTGAGGAGAGCTATAGCTTACTAAAGACACACACACACACACACACACACACACACACACACACACAGAGCAGACTGGTCCCAAGGCCCTCCACTGGTTAATCTCTGGCTTGGAACATAGGCTTAGAGTGGGTAGCCTGGATTCAATAGTGAACAAGGTTGTAGCTGCATGACCCTATGCCATTTACTTAGGTCTCTCATATTCTTACCTGCACCAGTTTGTGAACTTGAGTAAGAGCATGGGGCTGTACCACAGGGATTCTATTAGCATCTTATGCGGTGGTGTGCAGGAAGATCCTCCTACTTTCTGTCCAAACTTAGAAGTAGACTTTGTTTCATTTTTATTCTTACAAGGAGTTTTTGTTTTGTTTTGTTTTCTTGGATATTTACATATGTTTGTGTGTTTGGGTCTCTAATTGTTACAAAGACTGGCATCAAAAAATATTGGGTTCACATGATCCTCCTACCTCAACCTCCTAGTACCTATGGCTACAACTGCGTACATAGTAGCTAGGGCTACAGGTGTGCACCATACCTCATTCTAAGTCACATTTTCTGCCAGAATATTAACCCTTTCTAATATTACCTCATGTTATTTGCAAACCCCAACAGGAAATCTCTCTGGAAAGCTTCCAGAATGCATATTAGAATGAGGAGGAAGTGTTTGAATTATATCCCCTTTTCCTCCATTTCAAAAACCAATCCTCTTGAGATAAAATTAGCAACACTTTGAATAAATGAGAGCCGGTCTCCTCTGCCAGGCTCTACACCCTCAGTGTTGAGTACAAACCAAAAGCAGAGGTTAAATGGATCATGAATTCCAAACCAATATATACACATCTTACACACACACACACACCACACACACACACACACACACACACACACACACACACACACACACACACATTTGGTCTTAGACACTGTGGGGTGGGGTCACATGTGTCAGCTCAGGTGTCAGCCCATCAAAGGAATGTAGTTTGGCATACAAACATAATATTCATATATTTGTTGACCTAAAATCTTAGAAGCTTAAAGGTACACTGGGGCTCAGGCTCACTCTTGCAGCTAAGGCTTTGAGGACAGATAAGACTTTCTATAGTTTATACCCCCAAAGGACTTTCCAAGGTACTAAAGAAATATTTTCAGGTCCATGCTTAATGCAGCTAAATTCACAATAGTTAGGGAATGGAATCAACCAGGATGTTCATCAACTAACATATGGCTAAGAAAAATGTGATACAAGTACATAATGGAATGTTTCTCAGATGAAGAGAAAAGTGAAATAATAAAATTTGCAGACAAAGAGTAGAACTGGAAAAATTATACTGAGTAAGGGCACCCAGACTCAAAAAAATTAACATGGCATCTTCTCCCCCATATGTTCCGTAACCTAGAGTGCCTATGGTCACTAGAAATTGGCAACCACGTGGTCTGAATGCTTTAATAGCTGGGGCTTCTAAAATATAGGTAAATTGAATCCTAACTTACACCTTATGCCAAGAGGGTGACTCTTCCCATTCTGACATCATGTTATCTGCATTTTCCAAAAGAATATTTCTCTGAGAAACTTCCAGAATGTATAGTGTAACAAGAAGGACAAAGTGTCTTATAAAAAAAGAGAGAAATATATATTAGAAGAGGAAATATTTTAATTATATACCCCTTTCCTCCCTTTTAAATAAATCCTTTGGGCTAACATTAGCAGTATTTTGGAAAAAGGAATGTAGAGAGGGAGAATATTAAAGCAGAAAGATTCAAATATGGGGGTGGAAGGGTATAGGGTCTGGGAAAATGAGGTATGTTGGAAGACTTAACCAAAAGAGAGGTAAGTGGAAAGCATATATAGAACCCTATTATTTTCAACCCAAGGAATAAATTCATTAAAGCAAAAAAGTATAATATGGGTGGTGTTATAGGAGAAGGGTGATATAGTTGATATTCATTCAAGATGTAAGTGGAACTAGGATGGGTAGGAACAAGAGAGAGTAGGGAATTAGCCAAAGCTAAAATAATACATGAAGTAGACATGAAGATCAACTAGTATGTAAGTTAATTAAAATATATATAATACATAGACTTTTAAAAGGGAAGTTAAACAGAAGTACCTTTCATAGGTCTACAGTATTGTTCCCAAAAGGCATGTGCTTTTAAATGAAAATCTCAGGCTTGGTGTTAAGCATGCGGTACCTCCCTATAAGTTATTGGTCAGGGAGGTCCCAGAGGTACCAAAATACCATAAGCTACTGCCATTGCTCATAACCAGATGGTAAAACTCTGTTTTTAAGACACCCTCCACTTTCAATGTAGAAAATAAGAACTTAACCCCAAGCTGATCAAGAATCTTTCTCTCTTCTGGCTGGCTTACATAGTGCCCAAGATGATATTCAGGTTGCTGGAAGAGAAGAGACATTAATAGCCTTATCCATTGCTGGGCCCTGCATGCTATAATACTGACCTGCTAGCAAGATGTGACCACAAATGCAACAGTGGCGTGTCACCTATAGGAGTAAACAACCATTTCCGATGCAATATGAGCTTACTCCTCAGAGATGTCATGCCTGTACTTTAAACCTGGTCTAAAGCCCAGGACTAGGGAGACTGTAGACCCTATGTGGAAACCTGCTGTTGTTATTTTTAAAAATTATTATTCTCTCAAACTGTATACTAAATATTTATGCTTATATCCACACATCAGTTCTGCTCTCAACTTAGGTCATAGAAGTTCAATTTTGCACTAACTTACACCTTATGCCAAGAGGGTGACTCTCCCTATTCTGACATCACATTATCTACATATTCCAAAAGAAAATTTCTCTGAGAAACTTCCAGAATGTATAGTATTATTTGAATGTTATAGTAGTATCGTATTATAGAAATATTTGGTTAACAGTTAATCCAGAGACTCACAACTAACCTGAGTGCCAAATATAAAATGAGATTGGATTCTCAGGTGTAGGTGGATCATCCATATCAGTTTCCCCCAATTCAAGACTCAGAAAGTGTCACAGAGCACAGTGTGAAAAGAATGTAAGAGCCGCCATATTGGAAGAAGAGCTATGAGGTGCTGAATTCTAGATGTGACATGGCTGCTGCTCACATCATCTCGAAGCAGCTGTGTTAACCTGCACAAGACCTGTATAAGATCAAGCCAGTCAAAATCCTAATGTGGATGAAGGTGGGATCAATGAGAACCTACACCTATCAGAGGAACTATTGGCAGTTCTGCTAAGGGAGAGAGAGCCACTCCCCTTTAGAGATGTGGTGCTAGGGGGTTTCTTATGTCCCGGTGCATGGCCTCAACCATGCACATTAGGGTAGTACTAACTCAGGGTTATTAATATCAGAAATAAAATTAAAAGGTGGCATGGATTTGTGAGGGAGACAGGATGGAATTGCTGGGGGACTCGGAGGGAGAGATGTAATGGTAGTGTCTTACTTAGGGTTACTATTGCTGTAATGAAACATCATAACCAAAAGCAAGTTGGAGAGAAACAGGGTTATTCAGCTCCATCTTTCATATCACAGTTCATCATCAAAGAAACCAGGACAGGAACTCAAAGATGGCAAGAACCTGGAGGCAGGAGCTGATGTATAGGTCACAGTATAGGTGTATAGATGTATAGGTGCTACTTATTGGTTGGTTCAGCCTTCTTTTTTATAGAACCCAGGACCGCCATCCCTGTAATGGCACCAGCTACAATGGGCTAGGCCCTCCATCATTGATCAGTAATTGAGAAAATGCCTTACAGCTGAATTTCCTGGTGGAAATTTCTCAATTGAGGCTCCCTCTACTCTGATGACTCTAGCTTGTGTCACTGAACTAGCCAGTACATGTATGTATTTTACAACACACACACACACACACATATATATATATACATGTATATATGTGTGTTTACATATATATGTATGCATATACTTATAAATAATAACAAAAGTTTACAAAGAAGGTGGAGGAAGAAGAGACCAACTCATGGTTGGAAAGGCAGCTTAGTGTGTAAGGCATCTGTCACAAGCCTGATCTAGAACCCATATGGTAACAAGAGAAGACAATCCACACAAGTTGCTCCTGAACTCCACATGCATGCTATGGCATGAGTATGCACTTTCCAACACACACAATAAAAAATTAATCATGTGTGTGATCTAAGGCGAACTCCAAAGCATCTCCCAGCCCTTTAAAAACTTAGTGCAAAAGAATCAATGGCCAGGAGGGAAAAACATCAAGTCAGCTGTCCATCAACATAGCTTATGTTCCCTCACGATCCACTCTGTTGCTGGTGGTTCGGCTTTCAGAGTGGTGAGTTTTGCTCTGGAAAGCATGATTGATGTTGTCAGGCCTCCATGGGATGCATCATTAGTTGGTGGTGGGGAAGCTCAGATGGTAGGAGCTCCATGGTAATGAGACGAAGGTTAGAGGTTCAGTGCCCATGTGGGCCACTTAGTGTTTGTCTCATTCATGTCCCCAGACTATTCCCAATATGAGCCACCTGTCCACAAAATGTGTCTCCAGGAGGGGAGGCAGGATGTATAAAGAATTTGGCTGGTTCTCTACAGATCAGTCATGTCTGGAAATCCACCCTTCTGGGAGCCCCTGGTGGCTAATGAGGAACCGGGTAGCTTTCAAAAAACTCATTCTTATGACCATCCTGTGCAACTGTCCCTTCATTTACATCCTCAGAAAAAGCATCTACAAATGAGATAGTGCCAGACAGACAGTGGTAAGGTGCCCTGCACCACAACTAAACAGTGTTTGCTCTTCACTGTGCAAAAAACACCCACCATGTGTGCTTGTGAATTATTTAGTCAGTGTAGTGCATAGTGGCACTATAATCTCTGCCCTTAGAGATTGAGGCAGGACCCTGTCTCTGATATAAGGAGGAAATGAAATATTAAACTGGAAAATACTCACTTAAATGCAATTGAAATTATAGTGGGAAAGGGAAAATACTTCTTGGCCTCTTAGATAAAACAAAGCAAGTGTGTTACATTCAAACTTGTTCTCCATAATTTATGTCTGTGTGCTTCTCCCACACTCACCACTGTCCAGTTCAAATCCAGCTATGTCCATAATGGACCACAAGTGCACACAGATCACCAGTATTGCATCTTTCTCCATCCCTAAGAATAAGTTCTCAGGTGGGGGTGAGTTATTAATGTCTGATGCTAAGATTTAAAACCCAAAGCCACAACATGTACTTTCTGTAACTCATGTAACTTGTTCCTCTGCTTCCTTTCTTTGTTTTGACTATCAAGTTCAGTACAGAAGTACAAACTGGTCCCTAAGGTTTTGGGGATGGTGAAACTAGCTAATTTACAAAACTCTCAAGAAAATTACCTGAGGCATGTTACTTGCTTAATACATACAAAACATTATTTTTCATCACCATTTTACTCAAGTCCTTATTTATAGAAAGGACTTGGGCAATAAACCATTTACGTCTTTCTGTAATGATTCTACTCAAGTTAGTTTGAGCAAGTTTCCTTCCCTGTAAGTGGGACCCTTCATGAACAGACAGGCTGAATAATGTACCAAGGACACTCCTATCCCAGGGCTTGGTTAGCATCAACTTAGACTGTGCAAGGAAGTGCTCAGGAAATCACTTGGCATATTTTAACGTTTGACATCCATACAGAAACACTTAAGTTCCCTGTCTGATAAAAGCAGTCACCTGTGTTACTCACCTGTTTGGGATCACATGGCAAGGCATCATCAGCCACAGCCATTATCTCCAACTTTGTGAATGAAGAAGGAATACTTTGTAGCAAACAAAATTTCTTGCCATGATCTAGACATCTATGTGAAACTTCAGCAACTTGGCAAAACTACACACTTCAATGTGTTCAAAACACTGGATTTGTGCCATTTATGGAGGGTTACATCTTTAATCTCAACATTTGGGAGCCAGAGGCTAATGGGTCTTTTTGAGTTCTATGCCAGCCTGGTCTGCATAGTGAGTTCCAAGATGGCCAAGGCTACATATAGAGTCCCTATCTCAAAATGCCCTTAATTATTAATGATATTCTGTTATGTTTACAGATAGGAACCTAGCATAACTGACCTCTGAGAGGCTCCACCCAGCATTCAATGGAAAGAGATACAGGGACTCACACCCAGATATGAGATGGAGCTCAGAGAGTCTTACAGAAGATTTGGGAGAAGGACTGAGGGGTCCAAAGAGGACCCTCAGGAAGACCAACAAAGTCAATTAACCTGGATGCTTGAGGACTCCCAGAGACTGAATCAACAATCAAAGCATGAGCATGGGCTATACCTAGGCCCCCTGCACATATGTAACAGATGAACAGCTTGGTCTTAATGCAGATCCTCCAACAACTGGAGTAAAGGCTGTCCTGTACCCCTAAATGGACCACCTTGTCTGGACTTAGTAGGAGAGGATGTGCCTAGTCCCACAGAAACTTGATGTGTATATGGGGATGTTAGTGGCATGTGGGGTGACACCAAGGTGGGGGGGCTTCTCAAAAGAGAAGGGGAAGGTGGGATGGGGGAGGACTTGTATGAGGGGGTCCTAGGAGGAGAGGAAGGGATGATATAGGGTTGTAAAATGAATGAATAAATAAAATAAAATAAAAGGAGTCCAACAAAAAGAAGCAGTTTATACACAGCTGATAAAAGAAGCAATGAATTATAAACCTAACTTGAGTAATTCACTCAGAATATAGCACACATATACAAAGAAGTATTAAAGAAAAATAATGTCCCCTATTCATCAAGTAAAAGTATCTTAGTTAGGGTTTAATTGCTGTGAACAGACACCATGACCAAAGCAACTCTTAAAAAAAAACAACATTTAATTGGGGCTGGCTTACAGGTTCAGATGTTTGGACCATTATCATCATGGTAGGAAGCAAAGCATGGCAATGTCCAGACAGATAGGGTGCTCTAGAAGGAGCTGAGTATTCTGCATCTTGATCCAAAGGCAGGCAGAATGAGACTCTCTTCTGTACTGGGTAAAGCTTGAGCACCAGGAGACCTCAAAGCCCACCCCCACACTGACACACTTCCTCCAACAAGGCCACACCTATTCCAACAAGGCCACACCTCCTATCATGCCACTTCCTGTGGGCCAAGCATATTCAAACCACCACAAAAGGTTCCACCAAATTACCAGAACCAAGAACCAAGAGAATATTTGAACATAAATTCATTGCTAATTTTCCAAAACTGAGTAAAGCAAGAGGCTTCTGAATAAAAAAAGTCCCATCACAATTTCCAA
This sequence comes from Arvicanthis niloticus, assembly GCF_011762505.2. Lineage (NCBI taxonomy): Eukaryota > Metazoa > Chordata > Mammalia > Rodentia > Muridae > Arvicanthis > Arvicanthis niloticus. The sequence goes on along the minus strand of NC_047674.1, from coordinate 25,683,995 downwards.
ACAAATAAAAATAACTTTATACAGGCACCCATCAGATCAAAATAAGAAGCTTAAAACAAAACAAAATATCCTAAAACAGTAAGAAATAAAAGAAAGATTGTCCTCAAGAGAAACACAAAGGTACCTACTAGGAACTTCTTGTTTAGTCTAAAAGACCTAGAAGAACGTTGAATAAAGGGTCAATCTATATCCAACTGAACTACCATCTGTACATGAGGAGTAAAATAAGAATATTTTCAGGTCAATATTTAGAGATTACTATAGACATAGTCTGTTTGGTAAGAAGCAAACACTAAAGAATATGTTTAAGTGAAATTTAACTCAAATATGCAAATATTAATTACAAGAAGAATCCATGATTTTAATATATGTCATTAGTAACCCATGTCTTTAGGGAGCACAGTCAAAATTCCAGGGCAGATGTAGGAGGGCCTGGAAGTCCAATCTATGGAAAGTTAGAGGCAGTATAAAGAGTTGATAGCTGCTGAGGAAGAGAAAGTCACTCTCCTTTGTGGCTGATGGGGACACAGCTGTAGGTCCATCCCCCACGGATGGCTCCACATCCACACACATATGGGTAACACTAATTGAACTCAGGGTTATTAATAAGAAAGAAAAAGGAAGACATAAGGTTGGGAGAGACACAAAGTAGGAGTTAGAGGGAAGTGTGATGGGTGAATAGAATCAAATATGTTGTGGAGATGGCATGGAATTTTCAAAGAGTAAACATGGCGATAAGTCAATATAAATAAATCTAAACTTCATATCTAAAAATGCGCAGCTATGTTGAAGGAGTTAAGGTAAAAATTCAAGATGCCAGTTAATGGAAAATAAGACATAAGACAGTGAAAGCTGAGAGAGTCTATTCTTCTCTAGTCAAAGGTTGAAATGTTAATAAACTCTGTCACATCAAATATGCTTGTTAATGTCTAGCAGGATTATGAGGCAAGGTTTCTGGGATACAAAGCTTATACAATTTATAGAGCACATATTATTTCCTCTTTAAGGAAAAATGAAGTCACCTTAAAATTTTCACATCTCACTAAACATCTGAGCTGTGTGTGAAGGTTGGAGGGGGGCATACGTGGAGGGACTAGAAAGTTTACTCTTTCTGAGTTTCCCATAGTAAACCCATCTGGAGTGTAACCTTTATAAAAATCAAAATGAAAATGCTTAACTCTCATTTCAGTTTAGAAAGGAAAGGGAGGAAATATAGAAATGTCACCAAACTAGTACAATCAAACAAAGGAGAAAATGTGCAAAATAACTTGCCAAAAGTCTAAAATGGCCAAATAGAGCAGTAATTATAAAGTTATTGATCTAACTATTCAGCATATAAGCTAGAAAAATAAAAAAAATCTAAAGAAAAATGAAAATTTTAGAAGATAATAGACATTTGGTCAGTGCTGAAGTGGTGGCTTGGTCTACAAAGTACTTGACAGCCAACATGGCATCTTAAGTTCAGTACTTAGACCAGAGAGTAGAACATGTTGACTCTTACTTCTTGTAATTTCAGCATCAGCAGAGTTGGTTAGGTTAGCAGGAAGATTTTGGGACTCTTGGATCAGCCTGTCTAGCTCACTTGCAGTGATCATAGCTGAGGAAAGACCTTGCCTCAACAAAAAGGTGGGCAGTACCTGAGGAATTAGTCCCAACATTGACTTCTAGCCTACACACACACACACACACACACACACACACACACACACACACACCAAGGTCATCACTGCCAGTGTTCTAACTGACCTCTGACTTTGAAAGTTGAGAGTTCAGTAGTCTTCATGAACAAGACCTCTTACCTCTCTGAGTGCCAAAATATTAGTAGCCATTTGTTAAGTTTGAGATCTTCATGGTTTATACATCTCCACTGGAAAAGTTCAAAACTTCAAACATTCTTCAAGTTAACCAGTCATAAAAATGTTTTGTACTGACTCTTCCAGGGACATAAGACCTATGTTGGTTAATAATTCTGTGGCCCGAGACACCTCTTATCTTTCTGACATGTCCTGAGAAGAAACAGGAACCTTTTAGAATGGGGTAGTTGAACTTTGCAAGTGCCATATGTCCTGGGGATATTGTCATGCCCAACTCCATGAGGCTGCGTTTCATATTCCCTGAACAGAGACTTTGCCATCATGTAATTTATTCTTGATTTGAAAATAAGTTTTGAGCTGGGTAAATAGCTCAGTAAGTAAAATGCCTACTTCACAAGCAAAGAAGACCTGGGTTCACGTCCCCAGAAACTATGTACCAGGCCTGTCATGAAGACAAACACCTGCAACCTCAGGACCAGAAGGGTAAGAGTGGACAAGAGAAGCCATGAGGCTCACTGGCCTGCTTGGATGAATAAACGAACTTCTGATTCAGTGAGGAAAGAGACTTACAAAACAGAGAGGAGTTGATCAAAGGATGACATCCTAAGTCAAACATGGGCCTCCAACCACGTGCGCACCCAGAATACCAAGTACACAGGTACTCATACCATCACCTCCACTGTAGTTGATTGATGAGTGGATAGATGTTTGAATTGATTGAGTGAATGAGCAAGTGAGTAATCGATTCACTAAAATGAAAAGAAAGAGTGAACTTCTCAGGCTGGTCAGTCCATGCTTCTTTTATTCTTTATTTTTGTAAATTCCCTTTGTCTTTAAGCCCATGCGTGTATCATTGTTTTTACAAGACATGGTTGTTTCTAAATGGGCTGGGCTTAGAAATCACCATGACTACATCTTCAAACTGGCCCATACAAAATGCACCCCAAAAGGTTACCTGTGCACTCCACCCCAAGGTATATTCTAGGTGTGCTCCTCTGAAAAGAGAAATTGCTACACATAAATAGAAGAATGAAGTGAGAGAGAGAAAAGAGAGCGAGAGCGAGAGAGAGAGAGCGCGAGAGAGAGAGCGAGAGAGAGAGAATCCTCCTTCTCTGTCTTGCCTGTCACCTGAGGCTGGGAAGATGGTTTTCATCACACAACTGATTCAAAGCAAGCAATATTCTGTCTGGATGAGGAGCCCCTGAGCTGAGCACAGGGCAACAGGTCTGACTCAGCTCGCTGGCCTCTGCGCTCCACAAGTGATCGCTGCCTCAAGTAAAGGTATAAATTATCAGGCTGCACTGGGATTTCGCCTCAGCGACTCTCCATTAACCTTCCACCCTCTTCACCGGCAATCACCATGCAGAGAAAAGGTCCCCGTGTGGCCTGGCAGAAGGAAACGCCAAGGTTTCGCTGACTTTTGAATTAAGAAAGGAAAAAAAAAATATCCTAACTGTGTCACATAAAAGGCATAGCAATTTGGGGTTTGGTTGTTTCCTGTGGAAGGTGTATGATTTTTTTTTCCAACCCCTCCTCTATTTTTCGTTTAAAAAAAAATAATTGTTAAGTTTTTCAACATTTTGGCCTTAGGAGGTAATTTGCTAAATAGGACAAAATTAGCTGATTTTTGGACCATTTAAAAGAACATTTCTTTTGAAAGCATATAAAATGTATTAAAGCAATCTCCGAAGTCTTTACCCCGCTTGAGATTTTAATTTACTCTGAGCTAATAAATTATCCCCCTTCGCAGAAGCTATTGAAAATTTTCAGTTAAATCCTTTTTAAATTTTAATGTGTTCAATTGAATCCCGAGCAATTTCTACACACACACTCACAGCTTGGGGTGGTCAGCCTTCCATGTCAAGGCTGAGAAGGGGTCAGATTAGCATGGACCCCTCTGCCCCCTGGGATGGCCAAGGTGATATTAACCAGTGCGATTTTCCCCACACATACAGGTCTGATTGTTGGATAATTACTTCTCCACAACAGCTTTTAACAAATGCCCCTATTCGAAGGCCAAGAGCATTTTCTCTGCCTCTACCGCGGAGGAGGAGGTGGGAAGTACAGAGGGGAGCAGCCAGGGGCTCACATCAGAAGCTGTCCAGGGCTCCGGGTCACTTTGGTCCTGGGGTTCACTGAAGCAGAGGCTCGCTTAATCTCAGGCAGGGCTCTACACTACCTCTGAACACTTCTCAGAAATATTTTTTCAGGCTATCAATTATTATATTTCAACATTGCATCCTGGCTCTGGGGAACCCTCAACGAGCTGCAGCAAAAATCAATCCAGTTTTACAACTTTTACCTTGGCGGAGCCGGGGCTCTTTATCTACGTTGCCCGTAATTTAAAGATGCCATATCTCTCTCCGTGGCACAGATATCTTCCCAAGTATGACATGACCTTGATAACAGCAATAATCTTTTTTAAAGTTTGCGCAGGCGAGACTGTGCAGGGTTAACTCCCAGAAGCTGCAGGCGTCACCATCAGCCTGGTAGTCCCTCTTGTCAATAGAGATCTTTCTAATGGTGGTTAGTTATACCGACTGCTGTGTCATCCTTCTGTCCCCTCCACTCGTTGTGGGTTTTCTGTAACAACAGCCTTGGGTGCTAGTTTTATTTCATCAAGGAAAAAAAAATTCTATTGCAGTTTTCAAAAACTCACAAATTGGGCATGGAGCCCAAGTCCCATTTGGATAGGCGAAAATACGGCATGGACTTGATCACGTGATATTCCAGCTACATCCTTCATCTGTATGCTAAGGAAACGGCTCTAAACTCAGAAAATCATCATATGTTTGGATACTATTTGGAAGTGTCCTCCCTCAAAGCTGCATGTCAGAGGCTTGGTCCTGCAGCTCTATTGGCAAGTGCTAGAGTCTTCAGGAAGTGGGAGCTGCAGAAAGGAAGCTGGGTCATGTAACATTGTTGAAGTTGCTCCTGGAGCTCCCACCCTTACTGCGCCATCTCCTGCCTCCTGGGTCTGATGAAACGTGTGCTTCGTTCCATGGTACTCCCACTATGCTATTTTGCCCTGCATCAGGTTCAAAAGCAGCACAGCCAAGTAGTCGCGGACTGAAACCTCTCATACTTACAACCCAAAACAAATGTTTCCTCGTGTTAAGTCTCTGGTGTTTGAGCTGACCAACATAGATCACAATCGAAGAAGCATGACTCAAGACAAAGTCCTAAGGAAGGAAGTTCAAAAACTCTCCTCCGATAAAATGATCTCTGGGGGCTCTGTGCACTTGTACAGTGACTGTTGAGTTGTTGGTAGAAACAGACTACCAACTATTCTAAGCTTTGTGGAAGAAATAAGAATCAGGAGTGTGTGGGCTTTGGATCCACAATACAAAAGATTGGTTTGTATCAGTGCAGGTACATTCTGGGTGCTGCAGGTAGCTCAGAGGTGAGAGGTGTGGCTGAAGCAGACAGAGGTCTGGCTTCGCTGGCTTTCAGGTTCCTTATTTAGCAAATGTGTGTACTCAGTTGCTGGCCATTCAGTTTCTGGACGTTCCCTCTGAGCATTTGGGAGGTGGTCACTTGGCTCTTGAGGTCTTTGAGCAAGTCTCCACACAAGGTTTTGCTAGCTGTACTGCTGTGAGACCCAAGTTTCAGAACTCCTAAGTTAGGAGTTCAGAACTCTAAAGAAGAACTGCCAAATTAAGGATTCTGTGCTCCAGCCTGTCAGCCAGGCAGTCTTCACTCATTTGGCCATCTTGATTCTTGGTTATAGTCTACGATGATAATGCTGGAAGGGGGTGGAGAGAGTGGTGTAGAGTTGCATATAGATATGTTCCTTCTATTTGTGAGGAAACATAAAAGCGTTTTCTTCTGTAACAGTTACCAATTTATGAGTACGTGGAGACAGTGCAGAAAAGGCTGTGTCCCTCACTAACTTTCCCTGAGAGGTGATCTCCGCTAATCAGAGTATAAGATCAAAATCATGAAATCATACACATGTCTGGTTCTTCCATTTTCCCACAGTTCCTGCCACATGTTTCAAGCTTTTTGATACATACACATTTAATACAGCTTGGTCTTATCAGTTTAATTGTTACACAGTGTTCCTCTCATACCCTGGTAAGTTTCTGAGCATCGAAATACACTTACCGGGGTATTATATGATATTGTGGTGGTGCAAATGAGAATGTCCTCTATAGGCTGATATATTCGAATGCTTGGTCTTTAGTTGGTGGAACTATGTGAGAAGGATTAGGAGGTGTGGCCTCATTGAAGAAGTTGTGTTACTGGGGTTGAGCTTTGAAGTTGCCAAAGCCCACACTTATTTCCAGTTATTTCTCTCTACTTTGCTCTAAAGCCGGAGATGTGAGCTGTCAGCTACTGCTCCAACACCATGACTGTCTAATGGCTGTCATGCTTCCCACCATGATGGTCATGGACACTAATCCTCTAGAATCATAAATCCCAGATTAAATGATTTCTTTTGTTTATTACTTTGGTCATGGCATTTCATCAGGGCAACTGAAAATTAACTAAAACATACATATAACTCCACCTTCTATTAAATAAAATTTGCTTAACATATCTCTCCCATCACCTCTATATAGTGGGGCAACTGAAGGAAGTTAAAAAGTATATAGTTGGGTTATGTTTTACCTAGTAGGTCAATCTTTGTTTTACAAATTTTGCATTTAGATCACTTACACTTAATATACTTGTTTGCTTAGTAAATCTTTAATCTGCTAAATTATGTTCTGCCTTCCTTTGCTTCTTTATTTTTTTCCCTTTCTCCAGTTTTTCTGTAATGACTCTAACAATTTTTTGAAATTCCATTTTAACCAACCAGTGTTTTGAGGAAATGCTTTGAATAATCCACACTGGTTCTTTTAGATACCATTACATCTTTGATTAATATAGAAAGGTTTTAATATTTACATTTATAATTAATTGAAATAGTATCTGGTGTTTCTACTGCTTCAAAGACACAAAGAGCAATCTTTATTAGATTCCAAACATAAGACATTTTATACCTGTAATGTCTGTGAACGTGATCTCCATTTCCCACCCACATGACCAAGATCTTTACTTTATGTTCATCATCCTAAATTATACCTATTGGTGAATGGATGAATACAATTATACCTATTGATGAATGTGATTATTCCTCCATCTTCCCTATCTTCTACTGATTCTGGTCATTAACTTTTAGGATTCTTCTTTGGTATGTCTCTAGAGGTGTGTGTGTATGTGTGTGTGTGTGTGTGTGTGTGTGTGTGTGTGTGTGTGTGTGTATGTGTGTGTGTCTACATGTGTGTATGTCTATAACTGTATGTGTCTATGTGTGTTTCTGTGTGTCTGTGTATATTGTGTCTGTCTATGTACCTGTGTGTGTTTGTGTATGTTTGTGTGTGTGTCTATGTATGTGCCTGTGTGTGTTTGTGTATGCTTGTGTGTGTGTCTGTGGGTGTCTCTGTTTATGTGCCTATGTGTGTTTGTATATATTTGTGTGTGTATGCCTGTGTGTGTGCATGTGTGTGTGGGTTTGTATCTGTGTGTGTGTTTTTGTATGTGTATATATGTGTGTGTGTATGTGTCTGTGTGTCTATGCATGTGTGTCTCTGTGTATGTGTCTGTATGTCTGTCTGTCTCTGTGTGTATCTGTGTGTCTGTGTGTCTATGTCTGCATGTTTGTGTGTGTCTGTGCCTATATGTGTGTATCTGTGTAGATGTGACAGTGTGTTTGTGTGTATGTCTGTGTCTGTGTGTCTGTCTATGTGTATACACATGTGTGTATGTGTGTATATATGTGTATGTGTGTGTGTGTGTGTGTGTGTGTGTGTGTGTGTGTGTGTGTATTGGGGGAAATTTCTTTCATTGTTTTGCTTTGTGTGTATATGTGACTGGGTTGAGCCCAGAGGCCAGTCCTTGCTTAGCAAGTATGACATTATGGAGCCATTTTCCAAACTCTCGATGTTTTATTGGTTATTATAATTGTTAGTTCTAAAAACAATATGTTTTGTCCTTGTCTGTATTGTCATTCTTTTGTGCTAATATTTTTTTTCTTATTTATTGGAAACCTGTTTATAGTTCTTTGAGCATTTTTATCTGATCGCTTTCACACCTTTGTTCTGGAATTCCAGCCTATGTATCATCTCAGGCATTCTTGAATAGTGAATTTCTTTTCTCTTCCAATTTATACATTTCTGATATGAACAGTTAGTGACATCCAGTTAGAACATTGGATGTTATGTTAACAGGAGTCTTTGGCTCAAACCTTGTGTTTCTGAACACCTCCTCTGGCAATTCTCTGGCGAACAAAGGGGAACCTAACCCGTTGTTGTCAGGTATGTATGAGTCTACATTCACTGCCCCTCCCCCTCTAGCTCCCCAGGGGGGTCATTTTACTGTTGGGGGATCTGCCACAAAACTGCCTTGACACTATCTACTGGGAAGACACAGGTGGCTATTGATTACTTCCTGTGGTGCTGATGACACTAGACTGGAGCTGGATATGCTGAGGGGATGAAAGTCCAACTCTTAGTACCCTCCAGAAATGGGCAGATGCACCTCTTTATTTTCCTTACCCCTCCAGGGTATTGGAAGTCAAGGCTCACCAAGAACTCCCCATTGAAGGAACATTGAAGTGGGTCATCGCCACCTGGGTTATGGATGGGGGTATTTGTTATCACCAGAGTCCTCTTGAACGTAGGCACTGAAGCCAGAGCTATATAAAAGTTGGGGCACCTTACCACATCTTATAATACAGCAATCACTGCCAACGGGGGAGGTAGGAGCACAGCTTACCTGAATGTGTGTCTAGGATATAACATTTAATATCTGGAAGTTTTCTCTGTAGCTAGACAAGACTGCGCCTTTTCTGGTCCTTCATCTTTTCCTGAAGCTGTGAGAGGTGAGTCTCCAGGTTGCTCTCTAAAGTCATTTTCATAAATACGAAGCCAGAGACATCCTAGGATCCTCACCAGCATGCTATTTCTCATTTCCCACAGGCCCAAGTCAGTCTGGTTTCCTCCTCACCTTGCTGAGGGCTTCCTTTTTCAAACTTGATGTCCATGGATTTTAGATGTTATTTGTATGAGGAGAAATCCCAAGAAATAAGCCATTTCCCTCCTATTTGTGGGAAGGGGTCTATTGGTGATTTCACGCAACCCAGGTTGTTCTCAAGCTTACTTTATAGCTGGAGGTAACTTTGAACTCACGATTCTTCTGTCTTCACCTCCCAAGTGCTGCAATTATGAGCGTGTGCCATCAGTGGCTCGGCTCCTGTTTTCTTAAATCATGATTTGGTTTTTACAAACTTACTTTGCTATGACAGTTCCACAGGCACATTCATTAATGGACAAATGAGCTATATTTTCAAGTATTGAACTTTAACACATAAGTAGCATTCACGTTCATTAAAATTTGAAAGCAAATATAAACAACAAATAGTTCTGATGATAACTGTCTCATTTTAATATTTATGTAGAAGCAACTGCATCATAAATATTGAGTTAAGCTATTACCCCTGTCTATCCTGGCTTTAATAAATGTAAAACCCACAAATATTGTTACCTCTACTCTTTATTTAGCTTTGAACTTAGGAATACAAAATGTATTTCCTCATTAAAATTTGAAATATGTCTATTTTTGTGAATAAAATCCCCAGCCATCACGGTGCTCCCTCCAACAGGCTCTATCTTCTCTGCTTTTGTAAATGCAGATAAATATAAAATTATTCACATATGCAACAGCTAAGAAGAAGCAACGAACTGGGATCGTGTTCCTCATCTGCTCGCGGTTTCCCTTTTAATTGTGTGAAAAAGAAATGAAGCTGAGGGAAAGAAATGGGGAAGAGTGGAAGAGCCATCTGAGAGAGAAGAGAAGAAAACCACAGAGGCAGGGGAGACCTTTCGAGTCTTGAAGGATCAGTTTGGTGCAGTGGCTACAAGCCACAGTAAAACAGTTCCTGACATGAAGATGTAGCATTTCATGTGGTAAGAGTCATTAAAATGATGGCCTCTTCCCTGATAATCACTGCAGGTGAAGCCCAAAACAAGGTCCAATTCGACATCTGCAATGGATCCTATTTGGGTCCTGACCATCTGACAACACAACTAGGACATGTCAGAAGGTAGATGGCAACCAAGAGGAAACCTCCCTCTAGCATAGTCTACAGTAGGTAGACTATGCTGGTTTCAAACTCACAGAAATCCACCAGTCTCTAAAGAAGAGATATTGTTTATTTGTTTGTTTGTTTGTTTGTTTGTTTGTTTTTTTAAGGACAGGAACCCACAGCCATCTAGTAAAAGAACAAACTGGATTTGCTGAGAACCAGACCACCAACTGCAAAGCCAATAGGTGGCTCATCACTGACCATCTCCAACTCAGGTCAATCCATATCTGATAGGTAGTCTGGCCGTTCTGTGCATGTGAGGCCGAGCCAAAGCAGCCCCCATTCCCCATTATGAGACTCCGGTCTTCTGCTTGTTACCCTGTATCATCAAATACCCGACCTCACATCATAGATGATAACAGTCAGCTGAATGGATCTTAGGGCCCACTGGCCAAGATGCAGTGTAGTTCACAAATACACTGTTAACTTTGCGCTTTCTGGGCGGGTCACTCAAACCCCAATCCCAGTCTTTACTAAATTCATATTGAGAAGAAACTATAACTTATCCCCTTGGTAGAGACGGATTGAGTAGTTGATGTGTATACAGCACAGTGCTTCTCCTTGAACTAGGACAAAACCAACCATATTAGAAAATGCAGAGAAAGAAAACGAAGGCAGTGGGGCTGGAGAAAAGGCTTGAGGAGACTAAGAGGGAGGAAATGAGGGAAAAGGAGGCAGGCCACAGAGAAATAGGTGGAGCAGGCATGTGCGATATCTACTGGCTCTGATCACTGTTCTGATTTGTTTTCTGGACCCGTGTTACCGTCTTTCATCTCTATACCAACCATGAGATAAAACACACTCTAGTCATATATGAGAGTAGGGACTCGGGTAAGTCAGAACACTAGAGGAAAGATTAATGAACTTGCAGAAGAATGCACAGTGGGTTTGTGCCCACAGGAACCTGCAGCAGAAATAGAAAAGGATGCTGGCTGGACCCAGAGGACCAGAACAGCCTAGATGCTGCTCAAATCCAGCTGAAATCCTGGGACCCCGTTGCTTGCCCTATAAATGTAGGACTTGGTAACACCTCCAGTCCTTCCTCTCTATGTTAAAGCAGATTTAATCTAAAGGCCTGCAGCATCAAGGCTTGCAACACACAACCGCACTTGTGGCCACCCTCACCTACAGTCATGTGCTCTGCCCTTCACGTCTTCACTATCTCCTGGAGGGCATTCAAGTTTGCATTCTTCCCACAGGCTGAATCCTGCCAGAGCCCACAAGTTAACAGACTGACCTCAAATGACAGGCTGTTTCCAGAGTCTACCGAGAATCCATTGGCAGCTCTCACATCATGAAGAGCTAGCTTGATTGTGAGCAGAACACCTGAAATAACTTAGCACCACACACTCGCCTCCCTGTGCTAATTCCACCAGACACCCATCTCCTTCCAAAAGCATGTTTCTTAACCCAGCTCCTCTGACAGACTTCCAAGAAATTGGGTTATATAAAATTAAGGGTTTAAGAAAAGGTAGTCAGTCATTCAACCTCAAGTGAGAAAACTGGCTTAAAATCTGGCCTGGGCTCTGGGCCCAGGGTTCTGTGGCTGTGGTGGGTAGTGATAATGGGTGGTCAGAATGTTCCATTTGGTCGGACAAGTTTGAATCTGGCATTCATGAGTGAACACAGCTTCCCATGCTGCAGTAGAATCTTCACTCTGTGTAAGCTGAGGAAAATGAATGACTTTTTGGGACACACCTGCTCTCTCTCCTCTCCCTTCCTCATCTTTCCCTTGGAATGAGAAATGAAAAGAACCATTCCCACCCAGAAGGGAGAGAAAGTGGTCTCCAGAGCCTGTGGGCCACCTCTGAAAGGCTGCGCTTGAGATCTCTGGCCATGCCTTCAGTCCCAGCCCACCTCCATACTGCTTTCTGTCACCTGCAGGGACACCTCTGCAGTGGTGGGGCTCCAGGTGAACATGGGGTTGGAAGAAACAGGTGCCAGAGACTTGCACCTATACCCAAAGGGTCTGTGGTGGGTAGTACTTCATTTATGTACTTTGACTAGTCCAAAGCAGAGCCCTATCCAAAAGAACCCCCAAAACTTCAAACTCCTAGAGGTTTATGACTTAAATGTAAGACATAGAAAAATGGTAGGAGGAAAGGCCTTACCAAAATTGTAAGGCTGCAGTGAGTGAACATGTGGGCATACCAGGAGCAGAGGGATAGACAACCAGAGTTCTCACCAGGCAGGGAAAGTGCTGTCACATCTGGAACCCCACCACTACAGGTGACAGAAAGTGGTATGGGGGTGATCTGGGACTGAGAGCATGGCCAGACATCTGGAGGTGGTCCATGGACTTTGAAGAACACACACTCTCTCTCCAGAGTAGGAATGATTTCTTTCGCTTCTCATTCCAAGGAAAAGATGAGGAAGGGAGAAGAGAGAGTGCGGGTGTGTCTCAAGAAGTCACTCATTTTCCTTCACCTCCCTATGATATCAATGAAGGAGAAAACAAAGGTGAGATTTGCTCAGGTGGAGTGCTTGCCCAGCATGTACATGAAGGTTTGCCTGGCCTCTGCCCCTGTGCAGACATAAGAAAAGGAAACAAAGACAGATGAAGTTCTGGGCTCTTCCATTTGGACTTGGCAGTGAGGACAAGAGCTGATGGGTAGGGAGGTTCATACCCATGGAAAAGTGAACGGTGCCAGACATTTGACAGTCTTTAGGCTGTCGGTGGCCCTTTGACCACTGTGTTCTGTCCCTCCTCTGAGTCTTCAGACAGCTCTACCTCTCTCTTCATGTCTCCGCTCACCACTTAGCTCTAGTCTCCTGAGAAAGACACGTAGCAGGCTCTGCAGAGCCCACATAAAGAAACTACAAAGTGGTTTGAATTTTAGGGAACAAGTAACCTTTCAGAAAGAAAAAAAAAAAACACTAAACAGTAACCATATTAGGTTTGCACTACAATTAAAAGATGAGAAATATTTAGTTTAATTTATAAAAAACAGGCCATTAAGCAAATACAGACTACTATCTCTATGGCCATGAGCAAGAGACTCACAGTCTGTGTGGCAAACACCTGTACTCTTGGTCATCCATACAATCTATAGACTTTTTCCATTTTCATCTTTGTATTTAATATAGTGAAAATGAGAACAAGGTAGACTGAGGTATTGAGGTGATACCTGTAGTCTCAGCTACTCAGAAGGCTGAGGCAGGAGGATTGCTTGATCCCAATCACTTAAGACCAGCCTAGGAAATTCAGAGAGTGCCCATTTAAAATAAAAATTAAAAACAGAGAGCACAACGCTAACCATCGGAATTTTGTATGCTATATTGTGAAATCATTTTTTTCATTGATTATGCTGTAGAAATTGGATAAAGGCAATGAAGAATACACCAGAAGTATTGGAGTTTAGTTACATACTTTTTTCTGAAGCAAAAACTCAAAATTGTCCTTTCTCAAGAAAACATACACACAGTAAATAAAATGTAATTTTTTTTTACAAAGAAAAACAAGGCAGAGTAGAAATTGCATATTGGTATTAAATAATACTTTATTTAACCCCTTGGTATCTTATACTATTAAAGCCAATCTATGTTTATAAAACAAATACATTATTGGCATATAAACCTTTAAGGACTTCTAGTGCAGAAAGAATACTCAAACCTCCCAGGTCCTAGAGCTGTGGGAGATTTTCTACCTACAAGAACACTATTTTTAACTGGATTCCTGGCTTTCTATGTCACACTGTTCTTGTCAAACGTTTGAGAATCTTCAACATTCCTGGCTGTTAAATTTCTAGGCCAAGAGAAAAAAAATTACTCAGGGGTACAGATCCAGTTGACTAAAAGAAAAAGCAAAAATGTGATAATTTGATGATATTGTTCCTCAAACTATGTTTCTAAATAGCAAGCACGCATTTATGCATATTAAAAATGGATGGTGACTTGTGTTCTGTCTACAGGGCTGACAAGCAGGGACCCACTCTGCCCTGGAAAGGCACAGCAAGGGCTAGAAATTTCCTCAGGACCCAGGTCCTTTCTGGTCAGGGTTTGATCAGTTTAGGGCCAGAAGGCACTGACCTGCCAGACAGAGGGTGACCTTGGGAAACATTGCCCTTTATTTCCCTAGAAAGATCTGTCTTTGTTGAGCTCCACAGCTCTACCTCCACAGCAGCAAGGCTGAAGGAGGAGCGACCCCTGGGTGATGAAGGTTAGAACAGAAGAATCAGCTGGGCCAATCACAGTGCACCTGCTAATGAGGCCAACGTGTCTGGACGCAGCAGCTCAATTTGCATTTATCACGAGAGGGAGGAATTAGCAGTGTGAGTGTCAGAGAGGGACAGATGTGCCCCAGCAGGACCTGCCACCTCAGATACCCGCTGAGTTACCAACACCAGGGAGGCTGCCAGCCCAAGGGATGCCCCTATGTCTCTGCCAGACGTGGCAAAAGAATAGAAACAGATGTCCTTCCTTGGGACCCTGGGGTCTTGGCTAATGGATGGGGGACAAATTAGCTGGTGTCCCTGGGGCGCTGAGTCCCCAGTCCTTAGAGGCTGTCTGTTCTTCTAGTCATGATGCCCCTCATGTGTCTGACTCCATACCTTCAACCCACCCACATTCCCTGTGTTCCTGACAGATGCAATGATTTTAGCAGACTCTTCACAAAGTCTGTGTGAGCTGCTTCCTGAATGTCTCCAAATTCTCCTTAGTCATCTTCCATTTCTTCCAAACTAATGAAAGGAATAAGAAAAATATGGAAGCTGAGATGAGTACCATTTGGAATAGCTCTAGTATCTCCTGGAAGGTGGGAGTCATATTACAGCTGAACCTCAGCTTCTCTGGGGGACTGTACTTTCACTGTAAAACAAGAACTTGACATGAGACTGAATTAGGATTCTTAATCTGTGATATTTTGTCTCCAGCCTCACAGTTTAAGATGGCACACACTTTCAGCAAAGAGCCAAAGAGCAAAGAGCAAATGACCAGGTTTTGTGTGTCTTCCCACATCCCTTCCATTCTCTTATATTGAGAAAGCAACTGGAACAGTACAGAAAGTGGTTTAACAAGAGTATGTGCTAATAAAACTTTATTTACAAAAAAACGAGTGGTGGGCCAGATTTGTCCCATCATCCACTTTGCTGACTCCTGATCTAGAGAAAGCAGATCTCATTAGGATGTAAGTGCTCAGCTTTTACAACATCCTGGATTGAAGACAGAGATGACAGTACACACCTGCATGCAGAGGCGGGGTTCTGACAGGCAGATGGCTGAGGTATGACCATACCACCTTCTCTCATGCTAAAACACCTCTGCAAATCCATGGCCATCTCTCTGTATCTCAGCTTGTACTGTAAGGACACTCACTGCCTTTTTTGCTTGTTGCCAGGGTTAAGTGAGATGATGGTTTACAAGGCTGGTAATAGGTGACCAGCAGAAAATGCAGCTAATCCTTCCAAATGTACTGTGATCTGTTTCTATGCCCTTAGCCTGCATCCTGAAGCTCTTCATTCTCCATATCATGCTATGGCTCCCTCTTCCTGAAGAATCACTTTCCTCTATGTTTATTCAAGCATCTCCTCTGGGGAAGGTTCTGGTCTTAAAATTCACTTTCTTCTCAGGTGATGATGTCATTAGGGGAGACCTATTTTCCTTTACTTCTTTATGATCAGTCCATGACATCTGGAAAATTAAACTGACAGGAGGTAGCTTAACAAAATAGATTTTTATCCTTGTAGCACATGGGAATTTATTGAAAACTACAACTGGAGGTGACCAGAATCCAGGGCTTGCAAGCCATTGTAATAGAGGGAGATACAGGGGAAGTTGTCCTTCTGGGAAATAAATGGCTTTTAAGAAGAAGAAATGGATCATTAGAACACATGACAGAGATGGCAGTGTGTGGTGATGTCTGCTTAGGTGTGGTACCATTCACATGACCTATGGTAAGAACTGTGAAATCCAAAGGATGGGACTTAGAACAACTGAGTTATTTGGGGATGCTTTACATTTAAGTGGATTGGAAGCTAAAAACAGCAAATGTCTTTATCTCAAAATAACATTTAATAGCATAGAAGTATAGCCTGGAACTCACTGATAGAGATTCACAATTCTGCTTTCAACTATGTCTTCTGAATCAAAGAGGCCCAACAGAACAATTAATCAGTCACCCACATGCTGCCCCAAATATTCAACCAACAGCTAACTCCCAAAGCTTACAGTCACACTAATGACAAATCTCCATTCCTGGTACCACTGCTAGTCATTACTCCTCTAACAATTCCTGTCACTGCTGCTAGCAGCCCCTCCTCTAACGTGTACCTCTCCATTCCCTAGAGATGAATGTTAGTGTTTTCCCTGTTTCTGTGAAAAGTGTCCTAGGGACTTTTTATTGGGACTACATTGATGACCACTTTCAAAATATTAATTCAAGAGGGAATTTTTGGTTTTGTTGGAGACTCAGTTGTATCATGTGATGTTTTTCTGGAAGCTGTCTTATGAGAGAATGTTTTGCTGAAGTAGACACATGAGAGTATGTTTTGCTGAGAATAGACACGTGGTGTTTTTCTGGAAGCTGCCTGGAAAAGGGGCATATGTTGTTTTGCTGGAGCGGATGCTTCAGGGGACATGTGATGTTTGGAAAGAGTATAACTCAACAGATGGTGGGTGATGCTCTGGCATTGGTTCACCTTGCTGGGTTTTATTGGGCTTCACCTTGCTGGTCTTCACGGATAAAGCTCTTGCATTGGTTTGTCTTGTCTTGCTAGTCTGTGTTGAGCTTCACCTCACTGGTCTTTGCATTGGTTCACCTTGCTGTCTTTGCTTGTCATGACTTCATAGAAAGAACCTCACTTTCTTCTTGCTTCTTGCTACGTGGGCAGACTCATGGAGATTGGCAGAGCCTCGGGGTTTCTTATAGATTGATGCATTGCTGCTGATTCCCATTTGGTATTTTGCTAATGAACTGGACTGCAGATAATGAAAATTGGAATCATCCCAAGGAACTACTTCTAAACAGGCCCACGTCTCCCTTGTCCTCTTAGCTATTTTCCTCCCCTACCTTTGGTCAGTGGGCTGTAAGGAAATAAGTGTTTAAGAACCCTTATTAAAGTATGTTTTGAAAAATAAAAGCCTACAACAATTAACTCTATTAATCTATGAATATTGAAGGTATTTCTGTCTTCTAGACTCTTCTTCAATCTACTTTCCCAGAGATTTCAAGTTTTCATGATAAGAACTTCCATCACCTTGGTTAAATTTATTTCTATATTTTAAAATATTTTTGAATGCCAGTGTTTCCATGATATACTTCTCAGTGTGTTTGTATTGATGTATAGACAAGTTACTAATTTTTATAAGGTGATCTCGTTTACTGTCACTGTGTTGAAAGTGCTCATTCCTAGTTTTTAGTAGAATTTTTGGTGTTTCTTCCTCTTTGTATAGTATAATCTGCAAAGTGGGATATAGTCCAACTCCTATTTTCCTATTTGTAGACATTTAACTTCTTCTCTTATCTAATGGCTGTAGCTAAGGCTTCAGGTACTCCATTGAAAAGGAATGTGGGCAGTGGACAGCCTTGTCTGGTACCTGGTTTTAATGAGACTGGTTTGAGCTTTTTGACACTGAGTATGATATTGGCTATAGGTTTGTCATATATAGGCTTTCTTATGTAGAGTTATGTTCTCTCCAGTTCTAATCTTCCTAGAATTTTTATCATAAAGGCATGTTGGATTTTGTCAAAAGCAAAATCTCTAGAGGCCCTGAACTTTGATGCTTCAGAAATCCTAAGGAAGGGGTGGCTGCTTCTGAGTGTGAGCAAACCAGAGACAACTGTGGAGAAGTCCTGTTGCAAATAGTTAGCATTGCACTGGCACCTGACACAGTGGAAGATGTTCCATAGATCCCAGAAAACACATTTACTAGAAAGAAAGTTCTGTGGAAGTGGGGTTTAAGAAGCTTTCAAAGGATAGTGCAGATCTTGCAACTGTCTATATTCTGAACTCTTAAACTTTCACCTGGCAGTATGTCCTATAGTCATGGAATTAGTTAATCTCTTCAGTGTGTAAAAAAGATTTCAAATAACTAGATGGTGGAGCGCCAATCCAAACAAGTATACCACACAGCTCGTGCATCTATGTCTCAGAAACATCATGGCAGAGGGGGTGGAAAGATAGTGAGTTTTAGAACACCAGGAAGTCTAGCATGAAACAGTTGCTCCTAGAAAAGGCTACATAAACAAAATCAAAACAATAGCAATATCAGTGGATACTTTAACATAAAAGATAGAAATCTTCAAAGGGTTCCAATCCTTAACAAAATATTATAGTTGAGTATTGACTGCTAGGAGAAGAGGCATTGACTTCTCTAAAGTACAATCCCCTTATTGGTTGTCCTATGCAGAATGGTCAGTCTTGAAACCATACCAAGACTCATCAAGTTCTATTTATACACATTTGTGCATAAACATACATATATGTGTATGTAAAAAAATATAATCTTAGAGAAAGGAGCTATTCATTTGAGCATGGAGTGGCCATGGAAGAGGTTTGAGAGAGGGTGAAAAGGAGAGGCTGGAGGAAGGAAAGGATGAGGAAAGGGATACAATTGTATTTCAATAAAAATCACTGTTAAAATAAAATAGATTAAATAAAACTGCTGAAATTAAAAGGATAGAAAAAAGTTGAGCCCTGCCCTACAAATGTAAAGGTAGCAGACAATAAGCAGAAGCCTGACCCCTCATGGTCTCTGACATGATTTCTACTGCTGGAACACATTCTTTATGAGTCCTGATGCTAACAAACACAAGAAATACAAATTTAGAAGACATATGTGTGTGAATATACATATATAAAAGGAACATACATCTAAATTGTATGGTAATATATATATGTATATATATATACATATATATATAATTTTATATACAGCCATATTGTATATTTGAAATTCAATGAAAAAACACAAGATCATTGAGTTTTGCTATATAATTGCTAAAAAACTAATACACCAAGCCAAGACAACATTAGAAGAAACATAAATGATAATGGTACAAGTGTGTACATGTGAGTGTGCATGAGTAAGTGTGAGTGTGTGTGTGTGTGTGTGTGTGTGTGTGTGTGTGTAAGAATGAACCTTTATGTGATGGCTTAGGCAGTGCTAGGGATCAAACACAGGGTTTCATGCATACTAGACAAACACTCTACCAATCAAGCAACATTCTCAGCCCCCAAAATGGCACAATAACTTAATGACACTTACTGGCCACCAAATTGGATGAAGCCTAACTAACATAAATACATATACCTGAGTGGAATTCTATATAAACAGTGATCATAAGCAGCTAAGAACATGACAGTTGTTTTCCATGAGGATTCCCTTTCAGAGGTTCAGGTATCAACAATCTGAAATAATCTGAAAATATTAAACAGAAATTTCCAGAAATAGTTTTAGATAAATTTAGCATATTATTGTAACTGTTCTACTTGTTATAAGTTATCATTGATCTCATACTGTGCCTAGTTTATAGATTAAACATATGTCTACATGGGAAAGAACACAGCAACAGGGACTTCAACACTGTCTGCTGCCTTTGACACCTACTAGGGTCTTGGAACTCCTTCCCAAAGGTAAGGGATACAACTATCAAATTCCTAGATACTCTGAGATGACATAGAACCTTTGAATGTCTCTATAGGAACATTTTATAAATGTCAGAAACAGAAAGAAAACACTAAGAAATCTCAACCTAGCCTCCCTTGAAGACCACAAGACAGAGCAGATGTATCTCAGTATGCCTGTCCTGAGACTGACGGAAAAGACTGCCCTAGGTGGAAAGGTAGACTTGGTCTTAAAACTTAATCTGTGAATAGTCAAGAGAAGGAAAATGACAAAATAGCTAACATTAACTCTATAGTGAGATCTTCACCCTGAGACAAATGGCATATAGAATCACTCTATAAACCTTCTGGTATATGTGAAACATGATCACATTTCCAGAATTTCAAGAACACTTTCTTTTGAATATTAAAATATTTACTGAATAATTTTATGGAATATAATTTGTTTAGATCAAATCCATCCCTATTCTTTCCCATCTATTGCTTCTTGTTCCACCACCCCCACCACCAGTTTTCCCTTCTGATTCTTGTATTCTTCTTTTTTAAACCCACTGAGTTCAGTTAGTACTGATAGTATGTTCATGAGTGCAGGGCCAGCCACTGGAGCATGGGCAGGCTAGCAGGGACCACATACTAAGAAACTGACTCCCCTACTCCCAGCAGTCACCAATTGCCAATAGCTTCTCAACCAGGTATAAGACTCTGTGAGCTCCTTCTCCATTCACCTGGTGATTTTGGCCATCCTCTGGATATGACAGTCTTTCTACTCCTCTTTTTCAATGAGGTTTTAAGAGTCCCACTTATGACTGATCATTCCAGAGTATCTTATATTCTTTATGTTGATCCTTGAGAATCCTTATATTAAGCACAATCTACTACAAAGAAAAGATTCTCAGATGTGGGTTGAAGATGAACTAGTCTATGGATATAAAGAGAGTTATTTAGTAAACAGTTTACTAGATGACCATTTATCAGAATAACAGTAGTATGTTTTCCACCAGGGCCTATGACCTACCCAGCCACAGGTTCTTGGTCAGGTAACAGTATCACACAAGAGTTCTATTTTGTGGAGCAGAAAGTGGTTGGTTACTCTCAGAACATCTGTGCCACTATTACATCTATGGGCTGGTTATTGTACCCTGTAGAGTACACAGTATTAATGACTTTTCTCCCAAAGTAGCAAGCATAGAACCCTCTAGCTAGTAGGATCAAAGATTCCAAGTAAGTGCTTGGTTTCTCCATCTTATGACTTAGGAATTTGACATCTTTGCCACTACTGTCTTATTATCAAGTCTGCAGGGTAACTAAAAGCAATGTCAATAAAATGTTTTTTTTTTTTTCCAGGCATCTATTGGGTTCCATTAACTAACAGCTGGAATGGAGGTTGTCCATACCGGGCACTGGGATTTTTCTCTGATAGCCTATGATGTCTGAAGAGGCATTGTCTGTAGACAGAATGAGTCAGCACTGCCAGCTCACAGTGGCCCACATATGCACAACAGTAGCTTCCATGCCTGCTAACCCTAAAGCCTAACTGATACCCAGAGACAAAGGATGACAGAGCACGTGACCAGAACAACCAATCAGCTGGTCCCAACTACATGGAGTGAGCAGTCATGGGCTAATGGGGCTCGGGTGGAGGATATAAAGGTTTGAGGAGTTCCTGCAATAAACAGTTTGCTTTTGCCATTTGAGTAACTCCCAAGGTCTATATCATTGACACGGCACTTTTTTACTTCCTGCCCCCAAGTATCTTGGTCAGGGTTGCAAGCAACAAGTATCCTCTTTTAGAAGGTGTCTATCTAAACTCCTTTTAGATATGTATATGTATGCATTTTGGGAACCACCTACAGTAGGTTCCCATGTGGCCTTTTTATCTATTGTTACTGTTTGTTATCCCTCCCCAAACTCCCTCCTCTACCCTGCCTTCCCATCTACCACCCCACTTAACTCTTCCTGACCCAGAACACATTCTTTTAATAGACTTTCTACTTGTATGGAAAAAAATTACATATGCCGCTTCTTCACAGATACTGTTTTCAATGGACTTGAAAACAAAAGCTTCCTCCAGACAGCATTTGTCCTCTGGTGTTACTTTGGAATGAGGATAGACAAGCAACTGAGAAACAAACATAAATGCCAGCAGAATTAAGTCCAATGTTAAGGACACATGTATGACCCTATATTAATCTATTTCTGTTGTCATATAGGGTCCATGCCCCCCTCTTGGAAGAAAAGGGAGCTTCAGGATGTTTGAGTAATAAGCCAAAGGCTTTCTGTTTGCAGATTCTCAAACTAGCCAGCAAAAGACACTGAGTCCAAATAGTCTTCCCTCTTTCTTCATTTATTTCTGGATGCCTAAGCGAAAATCACTGTACACAGCATCATATCACTTACAAGAAGCTACCATTATTTTCTGTGGGCCTGGGGAGCCCACCAGAGATGCTCTCAACACTAGACTGGATGAGAGTGAAAACATACCCCCTCCCTCAGAAGGCAAGCCTTTGGTTTTGTCCACAGCAAAGAGAAAAGAGAGGTGTGGGCTAATAACCTCAGGTCCTGCAAACTGGACAGTGTCTTCACCTTCAGACCTCTGATACTGCAGAATGCAGGCCTATCCAGCTATCCTTCTTTCAGCCCACAGACACACTCTTTATATTTGATGATCCCTGCATACATTTCCTTACTCCAGAAATCTCAAGCTCGAATCAGGCAGAACTCCATTTCACGGAACTCTTGCAGCTCCCTAGTGAAAGCAGTGCTTCTTCTCACAGCAGTAGCTTTCAGAGTGCCAAGAATTCTGCATAATAATAATTCAGTTTTGGAGCTCCCAGGGAGAGATATACCTGCAAAGACAGAACCCTACAACTCTGCAAATTCAGGCATTGCTGGGGAAACAAAGACTCTCAAACCTGGGAATTCAATCTGATGAGCACAGGGACTCACATGTGAGTAAGGCAGGGTAGGTGCTACAGGGGAAGATTTACTCATAAAGAGGTGGGTACTGGCATGTTGCACGTCCCCCCACACACACACACACACTCTGCCTCAAGCCTATCATATCAGACGCTTCCTGGTGTGCACATGTATATATTGTGCACACTGTGTCTGTGTGTATGTTGAGCACACTTAAACTCTTTGGGTATTTTAATGTTTTCCATTTAAGACAATGCGAGAGTTTGGTACCCGGGTTCCTCTGAGGATTTGTAAAGCTATGACTCCAGCTGAAGTCATAGGTAGCAGTGGTCCTAGGTAACCCTTTCAGCAATGCCCATAGATGGGCACGTGGCATCTCTTTACCAGCCATACCCATGAGAACAATGTGATGCCCTAGTTTAAGTTGACAGTGGGTTTTGAAGGGAGTTTTCTCTATGATAACTCTTGGACACAGGTGGCTCATGGAGAAACACATGTGACCTGAGGCATCCCACACAGAGGATGACAAGTTAATTTACCTTTACTTTTATTTTATCTTATGAGTATGAGTGTTTTTTCTACATGTATGTTTGTCTACCACTTTCATGGCTGGTTCTATAGGAGGCCAGAAGAGGGCTCAGATCCCCTGGAATTGGAGTCACAGATGGTTGGTAAGCCGTGTGGGTCCTGGGAATTGAAGCTAAGTCATCTAGAAGAACATCAAGTGCTCTTAAAAAATGAGCTATCCCTCCAGCCCTGAGGATACGAAATTAATCCCTTTCTGGATTTATCTAGCACTCAAGCAACACTGGAATCAGATCTGACCAATACCCTTTAATGTGAGTGCCATTTGGTCTTGTTAATGTTCTAATTTCCAAGGGACGAACCATGTTAAATGGACACAGAACATTAGGTGGAATTCTTGGGTGATGTTTAGATGAGTTAATCATAAATGGGTGAGGGGCTCATGATCACTCAACCCTATGAATCACCTCACACCATGAAAAAAAAAATGAGATTGTATGGGTAACACAGCATTTCCAATAATGCTGTTACTGAGCACTGACTTGTAAAGTGTTTTAAACACATAGAGGGAATATTGAAATACAATCTGTGTTTATTTCTGTGGCTTTTTGTGGTTTTGTTCCTTTTGTTATTGGTGGTGATGGTGGCTTTGTTTTATTTGTTTGATTGATTGATTGATTGACTGATTGATATTGATTGATTTTAAAGAGAGTCTTCAGAAGCCAGAAGAGTGTATCACATTCCCAAAGGCTGGAATTATAATTGTAAGCCACTCAAACCAAAACTCTGGTCCTTTGGAAAAGCAGTTTGAAACTCTTAACCACTGTGCAGTCTCCTCAGTCCCCTGTGTACCTTTGTTTGTTTAAAAAGATAAAGAGAACCCAAGCATAATCTCCAATAACAGTGTAAAGGAAATTTTCTGTTTAGTAGTCATTATATTTTGTGTCTCTTTCGTGTTCGCTGATTCATGACTAATAAATCAAAGAAGTAAAAATGATGACATATTTGGACTCACTTGACAATTGAGTTAAAGCACTCACCCTCAACAGTCAAAGCAGACCTAGGCTGAAGCCAAGCCGAGTCTTCCTCTGGTTCTACAGAAGCTCCTGTGGATGGTTGGGAAGGCTGGAAATACAGAACCCCAAAATCTTACTGAAGGTTTTAGTCAGTCAGTCAGATTTACAGAGAGCTATTTCAAAATATTCAATCCCAAAGTATAAGTTGGGTTGGGGAGTTTTCTGAGGTTTTAGATAGATATCTACCTGTCACTATTTTCAAGATCAGATAGAGGAGTCTCAATAACCCTTCATGCTCACCCTGCTGGGTGGGAAGCAGGAGCTTTAAGCCCTCTCAGAAATGGTAGCACAGCAGGAAAAATGAGGAATTCCCAGCCAGGACGCTGTCCCCTCAGTCAAGCCCAACTATGGGCAAGGCTGGGAACTTTCCTTTTACTTCTTTTGCAACAAATCAAGGGTACCAGATGATAAATATGGAAGGTATCATTCAGTAGACTAGAAGATGCTAGACACCTACTGTATTCGCTAAAATGTTAAATGTTGCTGGGACAACTTTATTTATCGTGCTGTGAAAAACTGTGTGCCCTGTCTCTGGCTGCCAAGTTGCCACAGCTTGAACTTCACATTTCTTCCGAGCCTGGGGCACTGAGCTGACCAGAGCTGTCATCAGCTAAGATTCCAACCAAATTCAGTTTTTGAAGTACTCAAAGTTGTGCCACCTTCTATGCCATACTTTATAATTTAAGTATACAGTATAATTTGAGGCTTACATGATTTCACTAATCATACACCTTAACTTCTTCAGTTTACAGACCAACTCTTCTTCAGCTCTGGCTTATTCACTAATAAGGTTATATTAGTCCTTAACTCATGGATATCATGGATACTAACACACAATTCCCTATAGGGTACTCTCTAAATGCTCTCCTTGAAATTCTCTTTTCCAGAATCCAATACAAAATATCAAACATTTAATTTTAAGTAGAAAAAAATGATTTCTGTTACAAAAAGAAAGAAAGAAAGAAAGAAAGAAAGAAAGAAAGAAAGAAAGAAAGAGAGGGAGAGAGGGAGAGAGGGAGAGAGAGAGGGAGAGAGATGAAGGAAGGAAGGAAGGAAGGAAGGAAGGAAGGAAGGAAGGAAGGAAGGAAGGAAGGAAGGAATCCTTGTGCCCCTTCATTAGTGAGCTTCACCTCTGTTAAATATCTCAGGACTTAAGAGTTGCTTCTTGGAGACACCAGTGATATGTCCCCTATGGTTTCAATACTTAGTCCCCAGTTGATGGCACTATTTGGGGAAGCTTAGTCAGGTTGGCCTTTCTGGAAGAGGTATGTCACAGGAGCGGGCTTCGCAAGGTGAGACTCAAGTCACTTCCAGTTCATTCTTTCTGCTTCCTGACCACTTTTAGGTGCAAGTTCTCAGCTTCTTGCTTCAACCGTCATGCCTCTGCTCTGCTCTCATCTTAGTCTTCTAGTAGCATGGCACAGATGAGCTCTTTCTTTAGTCCACTCCTGTGGTCATGGTATTTTCTCACCGAAATAGAAACATAGCTAATTTCCCCATCTAATACCTGAAGTCCCCCACAGAAGCTTACATAAGCACCGCGTTACCTCTAAACCTCATGAAAACCAGAAGGACGCCTGTTCTTTTTAGGTATTTAATATTGAAGGTGTGGTTCTTAGGTAAGCTTGTGATTCCAAAGCCCCACCTACATGCCTCCTACCGGTCTCCTTCCTCCAGCCCATGGCTTCACAAGGTGCTTCCCCACCTGATGCCCTGCTCCTTTGCCCAGTGCTTTCTCAGCTTTATCTCACTGATCCTCACAAACACCCCTTCTAAAGAAGTCCAAAGTCAGCCACAGAAGATGAAGAATTATCATAAACAATCAACATTAAAGACCTTCCTGTCAAAATAAGTAGAAAAAAAAAAAAAAAGACTTTTTTTCCTGAGCAGGACTCCTGATTTTGATTGTTTACTCATGTACTCAGTAATTTGCAAAATTCCACAATCCACAATGGGTTCCCCTGTCATTAGCGCTAATTAGTGGGATTCTACTGAACTAATAAATCAACATTACTCTCTCAGTGCCTGGAGACATGGGTGAGGACACATTCCTGCACAAGAATTTCTAAAAATTAGATGGCGGCTCACCACGGCAGCCCTGATTTCCACGCATAGGGTTTGGATACCGAGCCTGTTTGCAGCTGCTTCTAATGATGGACTGTCATTCAGAGAAACCCAGAAGGAGAGAAAGGGCAGAAAAAGGGGTTGGTTGGCACACTGAGACAGGATCCACATGCCACCCCAGCCTTGCCAGAGCCACATGAATCTCTGTATGACACCCCAAAGCTCATTGCATAGCTGAGGTTCATGTGTCACAAATTGGGCTCCTCCATGACAATACTAATAATAACCTTTAAGAGGTGGAGCCCATTAGGAGATTGTTAAGTCTTCGGACATGAAGAGCCCATGGAGAGGATTACCATAGTTCTCAGGGGACTTTAGTCACTCTCTGGCTTCTTCCCTGGTCTGTGATCTCTCCTGTATCTAATAGTCTTATTGAAGTGACCTCAGTTATTGTGTGTGATATAATGTTAAGAGACCAACTACAGCCACTATGCTGTTTGAACTAGCAGCCTCCATAACTGTAAGCAAAATGAACCTCTTGTCTTTATAAAATACCCAGCCTCAGGTATTTTGAGCTAGTAATCAAAAAGTGACTAATATTACTACTCCTGGCAAAAGTATGAAAATAAACAGCTGCAGTGAAGACTTACCTTCAAGTACCCTGAAATAACCATGACATTCTCCAAGTTCCCTAATTGTCTGGACCTACTTTCAGATGCCCTGAAATAACCATGGCATTCTACCAAGTTCCCTAACTGTCTGGACTTTCAACCATACCTTCCCACAGTTTTCCACCTGATAATTTTGCATTATCTGTTCCCTCTGATTCCTTAGTTATGAAGTCTGTGCTTTTTATTTGTGGAACACTGCACTTTTCCCTCCTAAAAATGCTCAGTGCTTTGCGTTAGCCGCCATATTTGATGTGTAGCTCAGTTTTCCAAAGGCATTTACCTGACCCAGGATTCTTTTATCGAACATCATACCTTTCTTTTAACCTTAAATCTTCATTTAATTTACAGTGGGAAAAAGAAAGGATTTCTTAACCAAATACCATGATGGAAGGTTATATGATTACTGACCCACATCTGAGCAACTGTTCTCAGAATTGTGCAAAACCTGGCTTTCTGGCTGGCCAGCAATGGCCCACAGCCAATCAGCACAAAGGCCTTCTGACCTGATAGTCACCTTACCATAAATATCATTTAGCAGTAGCCATGGAAGGCCTATTACTTTTCAACATTTTTACAAGAGGACAGATATCATAGGGAAGTTTCTAGATCAAGACAGAAGCAAGTCATTTGATGTGACAGAGATGATTAAAAGGCCAGTCACAATCTTTCCATGGAAACTCTCTGGAAATGGAGGCCTTTGCTCTGTGAAATGGGAGACAGACAGGACAGGGTGGACCAATGCTGGCTGCTGCTTGGTTCTGTGATGTTTTGATAACCCCACAAAATGACTAAGTCTCTCCAAGATGTATATTTTGTATTTTCTAGATGGTTTGTCAATCACAAGCACTCTGTGTAATACATGGCTCCCTGGTCAACCCTCATTGCTCACCGTGAGAGAAACAGTGCAGATAAATCCACTATAATATATTCCTCTACTTTTCTGCAAGGAATGCTGGGAGTTGAACAGTGCATGCTGGCACAAAGGCTGATATGGTTCAGCAGGTGGAACTGGGCAGTGAGCCCCTGAATTAATTTACACACATGATGAATACGCAGTGTTACTTATGCCCAGTGTATTTCTAAAATCAAGTCTAATTTTAGTATGGATACACCATACAAAGGCTGCTCTGATGCTCACTAGTAGATATGTTGGCATCTTTGCTTCTCTGTAATCTGAGATAGAACTGTCTGAAGTACAGTATGGTTGGGGGGATTTTAAAAGACTTCAAGGTTACAGTTCACAAGTATCAGAAAGTCTGGCTGCTCATTCAAGCCTTTTGAAAATTTATGCTGCACTACTCTGGGATGAGTTGGTTATCATTCCTTCCGACAGACTTTTGCATATCCTGCTTCTCCTATCAAATTACAAGGTAAGCATTGAAGTGGCTAGTTATAGGGAATATTGGGGTACACATTCCCAAAACCATGTGGGATAAACAACGGGATAAAACTGGTCACATTTGATTTTGAATGAAGCACACACAGTACAATGGCTATACTAAATGACACATTTTTAATGGATTTCTTTTTTAAATGCCCTGAAATATCCATGATGTGTATTCATAAAGACAGAAAGGTATTTTTCTCCACCTGTTTAATATGGAAGAGACCAGATTGTCTATGGACGGAAATCTTTGAGGAGATATCTTCTTAGGGGATGCTACTATGTTGTTCCCACCAGCAAATATTACTTTGTGTGCACCTGAGCTTGGGGCCCTGGATCCATTGGGCAGCTAGGCTAGAGGATGGCTCTAGGTGGTTGTGTCTACTCACTATGGTTTTTAACACATTGTTAACCTTTCTTTAATTGAAAATAGATTTTTTTCATATAATAATATATCCTGATCATGGTGGGTTTTCCTTGAAGTTTCTTCCCTCCTCCTCTCTCATTCAGATCCGCTCCCTTTTGGTCTCTCCCTAGAAAACAAATGTGTTTCTAAGGGATAATAATAAAATATAATAAGATAAAACAAAAACTGCCACATGGGAGTTGGACAAGACAGAAGGCAACGAGCCCAAGAGAAGACATGAGAATCAGAGAGTCATTCATTCACATTCTCAGGAGCTCCGTGAAAGCACTAAACTGGAAGCCATAATATATACATAAAGGACCTGTAGGATGTGTGTGTGTGTGTGTGCATGTGTGTGTGTATAATCTATATTATACATACATATATATATATAGAGATATATAGATATAGATATAGATATATCCTATACACATACATACATATATCTTATACACACATATGTATATGTATATGTGTACATAATTACCCTGGGACCATGAGCTATCTAGTCTCTGGTTCTTGGTCACCAAGCAGTGTTATATATGCTCTATCTCTTAGAGTGGGCCTTACATTAAATCAAATATTGGTCGGTTATTCCCGCAAGTTTTATGCCACCATTGCCTTATCATATTTTGCAGGAAGGAGATTATTGCAAATTAAGGATTTGTGACTGGGTTGATGCTTACATTTCTCTTGTGGTAGCGTGCAGAATACCTTTTTATACTGAAAACACTAGAACATAGGTGTGAAGGTCCTAAGTAGGCACCAGCTCAACTTCTCTAACAACATACTGATGTTCTTTATACTGCGTATTTGAGTGAACTGCATATTTAGACAACCATAAGAGATTCCTGTAGTGCAGTTTCGAAACCTTTTGTGTTTGCCTTAAAGATTTAAGTTTGTATTTTGTTCTTATTTACAGAAATAGCAGCCTGTTTGTCAGACTTCTCTAGGTAATGAGAAATCTAACAAATGCA
This sequence comes from Arvicanthis niloticus, assembly GCF_011762505.2. NCBI lineage: Eukaryota > Metazoa > Chordata > Mammalia > Rodentia > Muridae > Arvicanthis > Arvicanthis niloticus. The sequence continues at coordinate 25,654,468 of NC_047674.1, read as the reverse complement.
AACTCACAAGCATTCCACCATCCCTGTGCTTCATTTGGCCTCTTCTTATGTCAGAAGCTAACAATCCCAGCACCAAAGAACAGTTCTCAGAAAGAGGATGAGCAGAACTCATTCTGGAGGCTAGGTATTTAGCTCTATGGGCAGAATACTTCTCTAGCATGCAGGAAGCCCTGGGTTTAATCCCTGGCCCTACAAGCTGGCCATGGCAATTTATGGTTGCAATCCTAGCATTCAAATTCAGAAAGTGAAGACAGAATCAGAGGTTCAAGGTCATCCTCAGCAGTATAGAAGTCTGAGATCAGTCTGGGATGTAGAACTTGTCAGAAGAAGAAGAAGGAGGAGGAGGGGGAGGAGGAGGAGGAGGAGGGGGAGGAGGAGGAGGAGGAGGAGGAAGGAGAAAGAAGGAGAAAGAAGGAGGAGGAGAAGGAGAAGGAAAGGAGGAGGAGGAGGAGGAAAAAGAAGAAAGGGAAAGAAGAAAGAAGGAGGAAAAAGAGGAGGAGAAGAAAAGGAAAAGAAAGAAAGAGGGAAGAGAAGGAAGTGAAGAAGGAAGGAAGGGAAAAGAAGGAAGGAAAAAATTAATTCACCTAAGAAATTAGAAACAGTAATTCCCTAGCCTGAACAGTCCCAGGTAACAGGTGTAAATTCAAAAATGAGTGCTAACCTCACCTGTTTTTTAAACAACAAAACAAAGTTAGCTAGTTTTGGGATTCAGGGCCTATTAGTAAGTTGTTTCACAACAGGTCTGTCCTGGGAAAGACCTTGGGGTGCTGAAGTGTTTAACTATAAGATGCCCTGCTCCCATGATTTAAAATTGGGTTCTTTATGGGTTGCTTCACAAAAACCAAATCTATACACCCTAGAGTCAGCCTTCAAATCTTCTCCACAAGGGAGCTAAGAGGAAAGCAGGCAAACCACAAACTGTATGCAAGTGTGAGCAAGAACCATGTTTCTTCTGCAAGGTGCGGATTTTGAATTTTCTAGAGGGTTTGTCAACCACTACAATTCTGTGTAGTATATGGCTCCCTGGGTGCAGTTAAACCCTGATGGCTCACCGTGGGAGACAGTGCAAATAAATCCTCTATGACACATTCCCCTACTTCTCTGCGGGCAGCACTGTTAGTCTTCCAGTTAGGCATCACGTGCCTCCTGAGAACGATGCTGTTGTTCACCGAGTCAAAGCAGGGCAGAAAACCCAGCCAGGTTCAATTCTGCCCTGATAAGATGCTCGGCAATACTTAGAGGCACTTAATTTTGTAAAGGTGGGTGGAGGAGGGGCAGAGATAGGTTGCGTAGCACTCAGCCAGACCTCATTGAACCCCAAGTTAGGGATTCTAAGCTGGGAAAAAACTGAACTACAAGAAGGGGACAGTTTCCAGAGTCTGTTAACACAATTCTTGTGGGCCGGTGACCTAAATAGCTAGTCGCCTGGACATTAAAATCTACCATCCCACATTAGAGGGGTCTCTCAGGTGACTGATGGCTCCTCCAGGAAGGGCGCAGCTGGGTAGAAATTTGCCTGGAGCAAAAATCTCTTTTGTCTCCCCACAATTTATCATCATCATCATTACTTTTTGACTTTGGTTAGCAGATGTTTCCTCAGTGCTCTGGCGTCCTCTTTAATTTGCACATTTATTAATTTGGCTGGCTGAGAGTGGAGATCCATACCTGCATTGTTGTTTCTGTAGATAAGGTTGCTGGGCTTTCCTTATGGAATTCCTTGTGGAATGGTCCTGACCTGTCACCCACCACCACACAGCAAGTTTGACCTGTGCCATCGCCGGTGAGGTGGACACTGATCGGCAGGGCAAAGTTTGGTTTCTCTGCTACCTTCACCTTTCCAATAAATGAAGCCTCGAATCCATTTCCTCCCACACTCTACGGGGGTTGTTTGGATTCTAGCATGTACCCTCATGACACCCTATTTACGGCTGTAACAAAGAAGTAACCAATTAATCAGGCACCCATGGTAACAATACTGACCTGCCAGCATTTAAACGCTTTAATTAAAATCAAAGCACTACACAAGCATGGAGAGGGGCCCAATGGGTCTGAGACAGTTGGGAAACCTCTCCCATCACCAGCCCTGAAGTAAACACACAGCACCAAGCCCCTTCACAGGACCTTTAAAGAGAATAAAAGAGTCTCCAGAGAGAGTGTGTACCAAGCTGCTGCCAATCACCTGCAGACAGAGAACAACCCCACCAGAGATGATTGGTATCCCTTTTGAGAAATTTTATGAGAAAAATTACCCATAGGACCTATCTTGTAAAAAGATTTTCTCTCTCCCATCTTCCCTCTCTCTGTTCTTGTCCCTCTCTCTTTTCCTCTCTCCCCTTTTCTCTCTCTCCCTTTCTCCCCTCCTCTCTCCTCCCACTCCCTCTCTTCCTATCCCCTCTCCCTCTCTTCCCATTCCCCTTTCCCTCCCCCACCCCTCCCTATCTCTGTCTTCACCTCTCCTTTTCTTCTCTCCTCTCCTTTCTTCTCTAGACCTTGAGACAGCATTCAGCCTCTTGATATTTATACCTGCAGCCCACTTGTTTGCCGTTCTTATACACAGGAATACTAATCGCTGGCACTATGACTGTCAGTGAACCTGGACAAGTCCTCTCTCATGAGGAGGGCCACTGGAAAGACCTCTGTATCCTCATATCCTGTGCCTGCTGTCTGGCATCTAGCTTAAGCAGGATTTTCTCCACCCCCCCCCCCCCCACCCCCCACCCCCACCCCCACCCCCCTGCTTCTAGCCACAATTCCAAAACATGTCCTTTAGGCAAAGTCTTTTTTTTTTTTTTTTTACAAACTTAGCCCTACGCCTAAATATTCCACCAGGGCAGCTGTCTGACAGGGTTAGGTTGCTCTTGCAATTGTCACCCATGAGTCTGGCTCATTTTCTGTGCCGTGTGCCCCTTCCCATCCAAATCCTTAATGTCTTTATTCTGTCTCTCCCTCAAGCTTTCCTCAAATCTGTGCTCTTTGTGAATGCACTAGAAAGTGCCTCCTGCTTATCTCGATTTCCACATGCAGCTCTCAAGTACTGAGGCACCCACGGAGGATTGCCTGGTCCTTGCAAGCACTCTTCCCCTGGCTGGGCCTTGCCTCACTGTTTATCCATCTTCCCCAGGGCTTGCATCTGCTGGCTTCCTGCTCTGTTCCTGGCCCTTGGCCCCTCTTTTTCATATCCTGCCCCTTTCAAGTTTGTGTTCCATCTCCTTTGAAGGCTACTGATACTTCCCTTAACAATTTTCATGTTGGAAATATGAAACGTAATATTTTTCTTCATTTCCCTCCTCCTCACTGCTTCCATTCTGTGTTTATTTTAAAAACTTTATCTGTGTATATATTCTCTCTCTCTCTCTCTCTCTCTCTCTCTCTCTCTCTCTCTCTCCACACACACACACACACACACACACACACACACATTCTTGCCACAAACTTAAAATCAGAAAGCAGAGAGACTGACATCTCTTACTTTGTAATTTCTGCTCATTATACTATAGGGAGTGGAAGATCTCAGAGGCAGACAGAACACAGAGACATTGAGCATTGAGCAGTAGCCAAATATAATTTCATTGTTATCATATATATGTATGTATGTATATATTTATATATATATATATATATATATATATATATATATATATATATTTACTCCTTGATACTGAGAAATAACTTCCTAGCCAAACCTCTGATTTTTCTTTTAATTTTCTCCTTGAGTTTCTCTTAATTCATCTTTGGCTTCTCTGCTCTTTAGAATATTACTACATTGTGTAGATAGCTATCAAGATTTACTTTGTGATTCTGTTCCCTCCCATCATAGAGGCTTGGAAAAACCCAGCTCTACAGACACAGCGAAGGGCTTCAGGCCATCTGCTGGCAGGATTCTTTCTTGTTTGAGAGATGACAGTTTTGATCAGTTGACTGTGTAAGGTTCAACACATTGTACAGAGCAATTAACTTCACCCAGAGCCCACTAACTTAAGTGCTAATTTCATCCAAGAGAAGCACTTGTCCATAAATATCCAAACATCTGGGAAGCCTACCTAGCCATGGTGACAGATTAGCCTGTGTTACAGACACTCTCAAGCTGTGTTCTGTGGAGCACTAACCAGACTTATGAATTTTTCTTCAATTTTTGCTCTTATTTCTAAAGGGAAAAGAATAGATGTTAGCAAGAGAGTCCCTGTTTGTTTAATATCCCACGATTCCAGTTACCTGAAATCAACTGTAGCTTTAAAATATTGGATAAGAAGTTCTAGAAATAAGCAAATCCAAAATCTTAAAGTTTAACAGTTGTCCTAATTAACTTGATGATGGCCAAAACATACAAGACTAAATGACCCAAAGGAGGAATCGGGCATATTACCTGGAAAGACACATGAATCTTGTGGCAGTCATAACAGGGCATATAGGAAAATCATTGCAAGCTATGTAGCTAAAGCATTCATTGGAGTTAGCTGTCTATGTAGCTGGAAATAGCTGTATATGAGGGGTTTATATGTGTGTATATGGGATTTAACTGCTGCATCTGTTGAATATTTCACAGCCAATATCTCCTTATAAGACACTGCCATTATCAAAATTACTTAAAAATATGCTACTAGCAGAAAAGGATATATTAATTTAGAAATCAAATTCCTCTCCATCCTTACATTTGTCTGCAAAAATAAAAAGATTCACATACCCCCCAAGTCTCTTCAGTCTTTAGACAAGCCATGTCTGAATTGTATTCTTTCTGTCTGTGACCCTAACCTTCATTCATAACTGGTCTATTTGAGACATAGCAATTCTGAACCATCATTCCAAGACACAGATTATTAAGGCAATTGCTTACTGTTTTATGTAAAATTACAATAGATACGACAAGATACATTAATAAAGTTCTTAGATTTATGAGGGTGTGGAAAATATTGGTTTGATTAACTCACTTCTATAAAGCACCCAGAGTTTAAAATGACTACATTGAGTCCAGGCCAAAATACTTTCCCAAGTAGATTTTGGTTGATAAAAAGGGACTGAAAGATTATGCAGTAGAAAACAAAACCCAGTTCAGCAACTATGAGACTCACATGCCATAAATCATGTCACTTAGAAAACCTAAATCTTACTGCCTCGAGCTCACTAGGAATCTCCCAAGCACCACCAATGTACGTACGACCAGTGCTCTGACACTGCCAAGATGCATAAATACATGTTTTGTCCCCTGAGATTCCCATCTTCATGGAAAGACTGCATCCCCCTGAGGTTGTCCATGTTCATGGACAGGCTACATACTGTGTCCAGACTCTGAAAAACCTATAAGGGGACTCTATACCACGTATCTGTGGCTTTAAAAAAAAAAGCAAAATATTGATTTTGTGGAAAAATATTTCTGTCCACCTACCTTAAGTAGGAATGACCATAACTACCCCTCTGCATTCACAGGTGAGCACTTCTGAGTTACCTCCCTTCATGGAAATCCATTGATGTTTAAGTCCCTTCCATAAAACAGCAAGGCTTTTGCATGTACCTAATCCATAGACTTTAATGTATTTTAAACCTTTGCTAAACGACGTATGATACCTAATACAAATGTAAGTGCTATGTAAGTAATTAAGTAGTTATGCTGCATTACTGAGGGAATAATGGCAAAAGTGAGGCCTGTACCTGCTCAATATAAAAGTATCCACTGTAAATCTAATACAGTGCATCTAGCAGCAGCCTGAATTGTTGATGGTGTTGGGTTTTTTTTTTTTCCACCTAAGTTTAAATACTTACACAATGAAATCTTAACACCCAGGATGACTTTGGAAGGACATTGGGTAATGAGGGTGTGGCTTTGGGGATTAGTGTCCTTAATAAAAAGGTCAGAAGTTGATAACTAGCCTCCTCCACAAGGCAGGGATACTGCAAACACATAATTATCAGTCGTATTTTGCACCATTAGGACAATATGACTGATTAAATGTTAATGAGTCATATTGGAAAGGGATCATTTATTTTAGCTCACATTTGCAAAGGTTTCAGTCTTTGGCTCTGTTTATTCTAGTTCTGTGGCGGGAAGGACATCACGATGTCAAGAGCATATGGAAGAAGCCATTCACCCCATAGCACACAGGAAACAGAGTAATAAAATGCAGGAAGGTACCAGGGCAAGATGGAGTCTCCAAGAAAATAACTGTAGACCTGATTCTTCTGAGTCTTTCCACCTCCTCTTTCCCATCAGTTCCGAGTAAAGCTGTTAAATTATTAATCCATCGGGAGATTCATCCTAGATCAAGTCAAAAACCTCAGAATCTTACACTTCCCTGAAAGCCATAGGCTGGTCCCAAATACATGAATCTGTGGGTATATGTCACATCCAACTGTTGATCAGTTAGAAAGCAAATTCTCTTACCAATGCTCAGCCTGTGTTCTGTGAGAAAGCAACGTCTGTTACTGGAACCATCTAGTGACCAAGGTCATGAGAAAGCCAAGTATATTAGATTCTTTTATTTTCTTACCTGTGAGCAGCATTCCACTGGTATAGCATTTGACTTTGTATCCTTCCTGTTCTTATATATAAAATATAGACAACATTGTCTTCCTGTCTTTGGGGGTTGTGGAAAAAGTCATACATGACAGTATGTCCTGGTTGACCTAAGTGGTAATTTTTCAGAGGTCTGCTTTCATGCCAAAGGTTTCCCAGTGGATACCTCCCAGTGAACCATGAATTTAGAGGTTGGTCCTCTCCTTGGTACTAACTCGTGTCAGAGAGTGAAACTCTGTCAAGAAGCAGAGCCTAATGGTAAGTCTTAGGTCATTGACCTTGAAGTTAATAATAGAAAGCTAGCCTCTGCCTATTGCTCTTTTCCACTCCCAGGATGCCAGGAGGTAAGCAGCTCAATCCACCTCACATTGCCCCACAATGTGTAACCTCAGTACAGGTCCATAAGCAGCAGGACCTGTGAAGCCCAAGCTGTAATCTCTGAAACCGTGAGCCCAAGTTAAAACTTCCTCATTCTTAACTTGCTTGGCTTACACATTCTGTTACATTCATGGAATGTTAACATACCCTACAAGGTTATAGCTCAGCCTAAAGGAGTGAGCTATGTGTCTCAGTTTCCTCTTTCATTAAACTGGGACAAGGATACAGAGTTGTATGGAGACTTAGAGAGTTAACATTAATTTTAACACTGTAAATCTTACTCTGCTATTTAAAACATTTATTAAGTCACATCTAGTAATAACATCTATAATGCGAGAACCAGAGACACTGAGGCAGGAGAATTGCAAATTAAGAGTAACCTGATCTATAGACAGTCTGCCTTAAAGAAAAACAGAACACAAGGCAAGATTTTTAACTAGTCCATGACAGTGGACTTGGGCAAAGCAGTGTAGCGGGAAGACAAGATGTAGAAGGGAGAGAAAGGGGGGAAGATGAAAAGGAGGGAAAGATGAGAAAGAAAAGATGGAGAAAAGAAAGAAGGAGAAAGGATAGAGGGAGAAAGAATTGGGGGAAGAAAGGGAGGGGAAAGAGGTGGAGAAAGAGGAGACCAAGGGGACCCTCCCTGGCCTCTCAGGTCCAGGACTCAGCTATGCCCAAGATTATTGGGTTCTGAATAGATGGCTTGACTGGCTGGAAAATGATTAACTTTCCCTTTAATAATCAACATATTTTACCCAAGGGTGGCTTCAAAACATCTTACCTCCGTGTAAGGCTGATCATTTTTCTAATAACTACCTGTGTGCCTTTTTTCAATCACACCTAGAGAAGACACAAGCTTCTAAGATAATAGGAATGGCTCGATTCTCTTCTCATTAATATAATGATTCTATAACACAGTGACAGATAAAAGAACATTCTCTTATTCCACTCAAGGCTGGTTTTACATAAAAATGGACCATAACTCAGAGTCTGTAATGTCTATGGAAAGGTTAGACTCGTTACCATCCAAATAGGCTGAGCTAATAAAAATTATATTTGTTACAATCCAAATAGATTAACCGGCCTTAAGGGCTTAACAATGTATTACACTTTTCAATTTTCTTATAATTAAATTAACATAAAATCGTCTTCACAAATAAATGACTGTTTCAGAAAGAGTTAAGCTCTGCTTAGCAAAAATAGTCACTCTGTTTACATGCTCGGCTTCTCAGGTAGACCTGCCAAGTGGAAAAAAGCTCTCTTTCTGTAGAGAAGACTCCTAGCCCTAAAAATTAGCATGCTTCTCCTGACCTTCATGCTGGGCTTATGGGCCCTGGCTCCTGACACAGGCATCCCAGCAGTCTGGATGAAAAGCAACCCCATACCCCTCCCTACTCTCCTCTGGCACTCCTGGCCACCATACATCAGAAAGAGCCTCAATTGACAAATCTGTAAAGTAGGAAGCTAATGTAGAAAAGACAGCCTTGGAGCACTGCTTCCTGGATATGTTTCTGCTGTCCCTTCCCCAACTTATGCTTTCCTGTTTCTCTAAACCCTTTGCTCTGGGTATTTGTCTTAGTTAGGGTTTTAGTGATGTGAACAGATACCATGACCAAGGCAACTCTTATAAGGACAACATTTAATTGGGGCTGGCTTGCAGGTTCAGAAGTTCAGTCCATTATCATCAAAGCAGGAACATGGCAGCATCCAGGCAGGCATGGTGCAGGAGGTGCTGAGAGTTCTACATCTTCATCTGAAGGCTGCTAGTGGAAGACTCACTTCCAGGCAGCTAGGATGAGGGTCTTAAAGCCCATGCCCACAGTGACACACCTACTCCAACAAGGCCACACCTTCTAATAGTGCTACTCCTTGGGCCACGCATATGCAAACCATAGTAGTATTAATTTACCTTCTAGCTATAGATCCTAATGGAGTATTGTTTGTTTATTAAAATGTATTAGTCAAAACTTCAATGCCTCTCACTGTCTCTGTCTGGCTGTCTCTGATGAGATCACAATGATGACTTGGGGTTTAGCTGAGGTCTCACACCAAAGAGTGGATGCCCTTGAACTGGTTGAATCCCTTCAGTGTTACCATACTCATGAAGTTAATTAATTTACCATCAGCTTTTTTTCCCCTCCTGGATATGTCTTAAAGAATGGAAAAAAAAAAAAAAAAGAGGAACCAGTGTACATAGCCACTTGATTTTAAAATAATCTGAAGCTTAGGTTTTCTAGTTCTAAAAACCAGGAGAGATAATTCATAAAGCAGGAGCTTACAGGAATGTTCCACTGGCTGATGAAGGGGGGAGGGATGATGATAGATAAACACTTTTTGAAGATTTGTCTTAGTTTTAATTATATGTATGTGGAGGTATGGTGTGTGAATGCAGAGTGGAGGTCAGGGACATCGGATACCCTTTAAGTAAAGTTATAGGCAGTCTTAGTAGCTATTTGATGTGGATTCTGGGAACCAAATTTGGGTCCTCTGAAAGAGCATCAAATGCCCCTAAACACTGCACCACCTTTCTAGTCCCCAAGAAACTTTTTTTTTTTTTTTTTTTTTTTTTTTTTTTTTTTTTTTTTTTTTTTTTTTTTTTGGTTTTTCGAGACAGGGTTTCTCTGTGTAGCCCTGGCTGTCCTGGAACTCACTCTGTAGACCAGGCTGGCCTCGAACTCAGAAATCCACCTGCCTCTGCCTCCCAAGTGCTGGGACTAAAGGCGTGCACCACCGCCTGGCAAACTTTTTTTTTCCCATGAGACTCAGGCAGAGACAAACGGGACGGAGCAGGATTCGAACGGGTGGATAGAGAGAGACAACAGAGGGCCCCACGCCCTCCCACGAAACATTTTTAACCCCTCGCCTTATTCTAGATCACCCTGAGGATCATGGGAAACTACCCAGTTTAATATTACAGAGCTAATGTGTGTTACAGCAAGCTCTGCAGACTCAAAAACCAAGAGAAACACTGAGGAAGGTCAGACCACGTGTGCGTGTTGGGGGAAAATCCTGGGTTGAAACATTATCTATCGAATGCTTCAGCCAAGGAGCCATCCATGAGCACACGGTAGGCAAAAGGTTCATAGTTAGTTTGTATATCAATGTGAATTTCTCCATGTGTCAGGAAACGTCCATCTTGAGTGCCATCTTTGAGCAGGATGTTCTCAACAGCTCCAAGAGTAAAATGTCTCCTAATTTATGCTCATAGTGATAAACTTCAAACACACAGTAGGCAGCATAAACAGCGCCTATACATCATACATCATACATTCAGAGAAATAGTCATACATCACTATGACTATTTCTCTGAATAAATAATCTTAGAGTGTGTCTTGGTCCTGCCGGAGCTCACTGTCATCTGCACTGGCTTGCACAGTCTTGCAAACACTGCCTTTAGCCACCTTTGGAGCAGTTTAGCCCTCAATAGTCTTTCCACAAAAGGATAACTGAGAAAAACAGCCAAGTTCAAATAAGTCCATTTTGCCACATGTCAGTGGCTTCTATTGAAGCTTTGATGGGAGATGTCAAAAGGAATGGTGCAATAAGGACGTTCAGTTACCTATGGGGCTCATTTATGATGGTGCCTTTGCCTATCCTCACCCCTCCCCAGCATCAAGAGGAGCAGGACACAGCCCTACACTTAAGATGAAGGTGCTTTAGTTCAAAGAGTGTACAGGACACAAGCAGATGAAGAACACCACAGTTTGCATCTTAGATTTCTGCCTTTAATATTCTCCCTTCTCTCTCTCCCCTGCTGTAAACCTTCTTTATCCCAAGAAGAACCACTCCTACTGTGTGTGTATGTACTATCTGTCTAGTGTCCCACTGAGTTTAATGTGAACTGCTTGCACAAGCATGGGAGGAGGTATTTATTGGATATTTGGCAACTTTCTGGTGGCTAGGCCACAAAAGATGTTGATGTTGATGATGATGATGATGATAGTAATAAATAAAGTGGATTCCTTCCTCCAGTAACCATTAACTGCCAATAGCGCTTCAGAAGAAGTGGGGCCTCATGGTCATGTGTTTGTGATGCTCTATACTGATTTTTAAAGAGAGCTAGGTATACATTGCTATCAGGAAGAACATTAAGAAATACCAGGAAATATTTAATTATTTCCTCATTGAGCTTATCCATGGACACTGGAATTTTCCCAAAATGCCCAAGGAACTATACATAAAATCAAATGGAATGAAGAGTCAGTCTCTGTAACTGAGAGCTGCAGTGGCAGAAGCTACGTGAGGCAGGTGAAGAGCTGCATGCCTGTCACCCTCACCCCGATATAAGTGTCCAGTTAACCAATCAGGCAGCTGGGAGGACGTGACATTGCAAATGAGAGAGGCAAGAAAGAGCAGCAAGAGTTTTGAGCTATTTCTAATCGAAACCAGCCCCAAAAGCAAACACCTTTAACAAAATGTGTGCCCACTACATAGCAGCCCAAGAAGGGGGTGCAGCCACAGATCATCCTCAGGCTCACAGATTAAGCTGTGCTCCACCGCCAGCTTCATTCTGAGCCCTGAATTCGTCTTCATGTGCTCTGAGATCTGCCACTGCATTGTGGTGAGCTTGACCCTGAGATGAGTCCGCACAGGATATAATGCACATAGGCACATCTCATAGCACACAAACACACACACATAAACTTCACAGGGCACACACACAATACCCACATACCTCATATGGCACATACAACAAAACCGTATATTCCACACATAATACACAACCCCACATATACACCTCAAATCATACACACACACACACTGAGAATACACAAAAGTATACATACCTCTCACACAGCACATGCATAAACTCAGACAAACTGCCCACATGGAACACACACACAACCAAACATCTCACATGACACACACAAACACTTCCCAGGATACACACGCACATGCACACACACCTCACATGATAAATACACACACATACATCACATGATACACAGGCCTGATATAACACACATACAATCTTCCACATCTCATATGACAGATACTCATACCCTACACACATATAACCTTTCCTGTACTTCAAATTACTCACAAAATACAACTTTACACATCTTTCTTACATGACACACACAAACCCAACACACACATTTCACACATGTACACACACAAACCCAACACATACATTTCACACATGTACACACACACACAAACCCAACACACACACACACACACACACCCACACATATACAGCTGTGCTGGGCAATGTATTTCAAAGCAGCTGGCAAAGAAGGTCCCCCAACACAGAGACCGATGTGCCAGTCATTCTGACTTGATCAATACATCGTGTGTTGAAATAATGTATTGTGTGTCATGAATTGTGTCCATTCAAAATCTAAAAAGGTATAAAGATTACTAGGAAATACAACCTTGGGATGGACAAAATTGTAGTCCCCAAGGAAAGCAGAAGCCACCTTCTTCAAACCTGTGCCCTTAGCACATTGGGTCGTGGGGACTGAGCAGACCCATGACACTCCCTCGGTGCTGCTTCACAGAGAACTTACCAATGGTCTCTCCCTCTCCAGGAATTGTTCCAAACTTGTCTTTGTGTGCTTTTCCTGTGTGGTCCTTTCACCGAGACAGGGCTGCCCCATATGTGCCTGACCCGGAGTGTGTCAGTCCAGCCCACTGATCAAAAGCTAAGCGGTTCAGGCTTCGTTGGCGCTTGATTTTTTACTGTTCTCCTTGTTCGGAGCCTATTATAACTTACGCACTAACCCTCAGTTCTTCAGGACACCAAGCTCCTTGAGGAACTGGGCACTAAGGTCTTAGTGTCCGCAGAACTAGTACCAGTATTTCCACCCTGTCCTGTTTCAAAACCACAATGCTCCTCTAGGGACATTCCCAAACCCACTGGAAACCAGCAAATGGGCCACATGCAGAGAAAAAGGCATCTCAGGCGCCATGGGAAGGAATCCTAGACCTACATGTTAAGAAAGGCTTGGAACCTTCTATTTCAGATCCAAAGCAAGATGAAATTCCTCCCCCACGCACCTGTGACATTTGTTCTGTGAAGACTTGGTAAAAATCGATTGTCAGAGTTAAAAAGGACCCTTGAGACGCTCTAGCTGGGGATTATTAAGTGGGGGTGCACATCAAAATCACCTGAGGAGGTTTTTCAACATGGACAAGAGACTCTGATTCACAAATTCAAGTTGAATTATAAAGGCATTAAAAAGCTGCCAGTCGGTGCTGCTTTTTTGCATTTGCTATTTGAGTCGGGCAAGGGGGGGATTTTTTTTTTTTTTTTTTTTACAAATTTTCAAAGTGAAGGAGTATCAATCACTCATGCATGACTGTTGGCCTTTGCACCCTGACCTTGGCACGTGAACTTCTCTGCACCCTCACAATGTTCGATTAAGCCAAGGAGCAAGAAAGTGTCAGATGGTGGGTGATCACAGGAACACAGAGGAGCCATGGGGCTGGCTTCTTTGATCCCCTCCCTCTCTTTTCATTCCGCCCTGGACATTTCCTCACCTGCAGCTTCAAGTGTGCATTCATGTCCTGTTCTGCTTCATCTGCCTTTCTCATCTAGGACATCTCTCCTCTTCTCTACTCTCTTTGGTCCTCCTTCTCTCTTGCCTTCCCATTCCCCTGCTCAAATCTTCCTGCAAAAATAAAAAATAAATAAATAAATAAAAATGACTTTGACAGATGTACAACACTTGGTGTTTAGTGACATGAGACAAGGATCCAATCCAGAAAACACACAAAGGCAGATTCTGTGAGTCTCCATTCCATGCACAAGAATAGCTTGGGGATTCTCAAACTTCTGCCAGAGAGAATGGGGGCAAGGGAGGGGGAGAGGGAGAGTGAGAAGGAGAGAGAATGAATTCAGAGGAGGGGGAGTTGGACTGCTTCTAGAAATGTAGATTTCCAGGCCTCGGATTGACAGGACTGCATTCAGTAAGTACAAGATGGCACCCAGTTACTTACAGACACAGAAGACAAAACAATAAGCACCAGGTGTTCCACAGAATGTTCCAGTGAAGAAGACCAATGTATCCATAAAATCCACATTTGTATCCGTCCTTCCAATCCAGTAGGTCACACTCAGCTGCCAGCTCTACATCTTGTGTTCCTTGTCTTTGGCTAAATGAAGGTCACTATCATGACCACATGATGAAATAGGAACACTGTAGATCATACAAGGAAACCTGTCTGCCACCAGGCAGATACAAAACTATGGATTCCACATGCATTCTGAAAAGCCAAAGCAGGGCTTCTGATGAGCATGGTTTGAAAGAAAGTAAAACTCTGTGGAAATGAGTTTCTGCCTTCCCACCAAAAGTTTCTGTGGAATGCTGCACTAGAGATTTGGGGAACTTTGACAAACAATTCTAATCCAAAACACTACATCACCTGAAATGTGGAGAAATCTGAACATTATTATTGAGAGACCTGATACAACATCACAGGTAGGAACTGTGACATCATTAAAAAAAAAAAGCCACCAAAAGTATTATAGGAATTATCATTATTCTGTATGTATAAATATATTTAAAATTGGCTCATACCTACCAAATATCTCATTATGCATATGCAAATAGTTGAGTATTATCAGAAATGGTGAGAGACAGATTCAAGAAAAGACTCTTAAATGCAAGATGAAAAGCAAAAGGGCACCGGCTCCCAGTGTTCTCCTCTGCCCTCCTCACGTGGATGCATTAGGTATGTGTGCCCCCCCACACACAAGTGTGCATTCACAACACACATGCACAAATGCACTCACACACGAAGCATATTCTGTACTCTCTGGGCAAGAAAGGTGTCCTTATATCCCTGAGCCCCTAGTTCCTCTTCCAAAGAGTAATGGGCACTGGGTCCTCAGTGCTGTGTGAACAAGCCCTACACTTGATTTCCTAGAGAAACACGTGGTTTCTTTTTTTTAAAGAAAGCCATAAAATGTGGATGCAGTACTAGATGCATAAAGTTGGTGTTAGTTGTAAAGCGGCATATTCCTGGACAAATCATGCCAAGCCAGCACAGTTCTCATGGAGAGGTCTTTATTGACAGAGAAGAAGAAGCGAAGAAGAGAGAGCGAGCTATGTGTTGGGTCCAACTCTTTTATCCAGACCATGATATAGGTAATGCAGGTGAAGCAGGCAAGGCATTGGGGGGGAGGGGGGAGGTTGCCATGACAACAGCTGTAGGAGGGTACTGTTGCCTAGGGATGACATCATCGCTGGATTCAGAAGCTGGCCATAAACAGCTTCTGACTGTCCATGGACAATTCTGATGCTGATAGTTGGTTTTAGTCTCATCTCCTCACCAACTACAGCAGTTAGTTACAGGTGAGAACTGGATTCCTCCAGTAGAACTGATAGAGAAGCCTCTAGCCACCATATGCCTCAGGAGCATTATACAGACACCTGAGATTTCTGAAATGTGCAACTTTAATGTTCAGATCGTGGTCTACTAAGTAGTGTGGAGCCTACAGTAGTTATGGGGCTATATATAAAAAGAATAAGTACATACTTAGTTTTTTCATTTTATTACATTCTTTTAAATCACAAGCCTTTGGTAATTAGGGATTATTGCAATTTTCGACTTTTATCAGTTTTTTGTCCATCATCCCTGAATCTATGTTATTTCCATTAGCCATTTATTGAAATCTGAGGCATTGTATTAGTTTCCTAGGGTCAACACAGCAAATTATCACTGTAACTAAAGTAAATCATGGGTGCATTTCGGATTAGAATATGTGTGAGTGTATTTGTGCATGTGTGTTGTGAATGCACACTTGTGTGTGTGGGCACACATACCTAATGCACCCACTCAGGGAGGCCAGAGGGGAACACTGGGAGCCGGTGCCCTTTTGCTTTTCATCTTGCATTTAAGAGTCTTTTCTTGAATCTGTCTCTCACCATTTCTGATAATACTCAACTATTTGCATATGCATGATGAGATATTTGGTAGGTAGAGCAAATTCAGTAGCATCTTACTCTCTGGTGGGTGTAGAGTCTGGAATCAAATCAGTGGCAAGGTCTTACTCCGTCTGGGACCTGAGGCAGAGCCCTGTTTTCTTCAGCTCCTTGTTGTTTCCAACAAAGCTTAGTGTTCCTTAGTCATCAAGTATATCACCCTAGTCTCTGTCCCCATTTTCAAACAGCAGTCTCCTGCTTAGCCATGTCTAAATTTCTCTATTCTTATAAGAATATTAGCCCTGTTGTATCAGGGACTACCCTCATCTTCATTTGATTACATCTGCAATGTCCCTTTCCACTTCCAAAGATTGCATCCATAGATTCTGAATGGCCCCCGTGCAAGTAGTTGCTTGTCCTGAGAACTGAGAATTAAAATTTGCATCTTATTCCGTATCACTGTCCGTTTTCCCTAGACGGAGGATCCATGCCTGTCTCTGGACCAATCTTTCTGCCCCCCCCCCAACCCCACAAAAGCTTCTCATGTCTTGGAGCTGTGACCCTCAAGGAAGAGGAAAAGAGACATGTTCAGATCTCTGCTTTCTGCTCTCTAACAACTGCCTCAAAATTTGAGAGCTAAAAGGTTTCTCAGCTCCTGCTGCTATAGCAAAATACCACAGGCTGCAGAGCTTAAATGTCAAAGATGCATTTTCCTACAGTTCAGAGAGGGTATCCATATGATCCATTTCTGGCCTTTCTGCCTAGCTTACACGTAGCTTCTTCATTGGATGAACCCTCATCAGTCTTTTCTTTCTGTGCCCAGTCACTCTTCTCTGCCTCCTACAGGCACCAGTCCTAGTGTATTCGAGTTCTGCTCTCTCTGCCATATTATTTCCCCTGAGTTTTCTCCCAACAGTCACACATAGAGAATGCTTGAAACATAACAATATGTTGGGGACAGTGCCGACCTTAGCAGAAGGGTACTTGTAAGTTAGTGCATAATGGGACAATTCTGCAAGGTGAGGAGACTTGATAAAGGTCGCTTATCTTGGAAAGGGCTGTGTTCAGCATGCTTCTCTACTCTTCTAGACGCTTGGGTTAACAGTCTTTCACTTTTCACCTCCCCCCGCCCCCGGAACACAGGCAGTAAACAAGCATTTAAAGATCAAATTGGGTGTTTTTACACTTTCATAATTTGTTACACTTACTTAGTTGCTGCTGTTGCTGGTAGTGATGGTGGTGGTGTTTGTAAGTGTAAGTGTGTGTGTGTGTGTGTGTGTGTGTGTGTGTGTGTGTGTGTGTTCCAGCATTGCAATGACCCTGTGTGTGTTCCTGAGATAGAAATACAGAAGAAATGTAGAGTCTATTTTAAATTCTTCTGCAGCCTAAAAATATGCATTATAAAGAATAGACATGCATGAAGCACAATGATATTCATATTTAAAAGAAAGATCTTCTTTAGCCTTTGGTATTTATACTATATTAACTCACTTAATATTTGTAATACTTTAATAGATGGGCCTCTTTATTAGTGTCATTTTAGAGATAAAGTGAAACACAGAGATTTGTATTCATTTACTCAAGGTTAATTAATACAGAAATGAACGGGGAGACGCCGCATCTCCACACTGCTCTGAGCTTCCTGCTGAAGCACTGCCCACCCATACCATGTACTCTTCCATTTGAAGCTGCAAATCTATTAAATACAGACTTTCCTACAGACCTGCCAGGTTGATTGCCTCTCTTCCAGCACATATCAATTACAAATAGCTTCTTGGTTAGGCGTGGGCTTTGTGCCCACTTCCCCTTCTTGGTACCTGGATGTTGTCTGGCTTAAACTTGTGCAGTTCTTGTGCAAGCTGCCAGAGTCCCTGAGTTGATATGTGCATAGCCCCACTGTATCTAGAAGAGAAAACTTCCCATCATGCATTGGTTCTGCCCATCTCCTTTTTCATGAGGATCCCTGGGACTTAGGTGAGGGAGTTGATAAAAGCAGGCATCCTATTTAGGGCTGAGTTCACAAGGGGGAATTCATGTCCGATACTATAAACCTGGAAAAAAAAAAAAAGAAAGAAACCTCATGGCTGGGGATGTTATATACCCAGATGGGACCCACTGATGTTTTGCTAAATGGTCATGCTGTCAAACTGCCTTCTAGCTATTTTGTCTATACCAAAGAAACTGAGGGCAAATCTCTTCTTGATTCTAACTACGAAAATGTTTCCCAACTGACCTAGGGAGTCAGACATTTAACTACAAAACACCTGAACGAGACTCAGTTTCTCACAGTTGTGCAGGGTGGTTTACACAGAACAAAGCCTTGGTTCTTCCCAGGAGAATGAAGTCACCTGCCTGAAACGGAGCCCCTATAGGTGGGAGAAGCAGACTGCCTTGAAAGAAGAAGATTTTATTAAAATTCAAAGAAAATTCAAGCTGGGATGATTTAGAAAGCATTCTGCATGTATTGAACAAATACTGCTAAAGACATTTCAACAAACCTTGCATTTAAAAAGTAATAAATAGCTATTGTGCTTACTTCTCAAACTTGTCAGACTGTCTTCATTTTATTTTCCTGAACAAACTGAATTTCTGTACCGCTCATCCCCAGCCAGTTAATAAATACATCACCCTAAAAAGTGCTGTGGTATTAAATTTATAGCAGATAAAATATGGATGAAGTTGCCGGGCCTCAGGTACGTCAAGTGTGATTTAATATCTCACACACTTCTTATGAAGACTAAAAGATTACCCGGCTGCCTCCACTGCCAGAGAGCGACCTTTGCCCCCGAGTAACAGCCACTCAGCAAATAGCACCAAATGAAGACAGAGAATAACATATAGATTTGCCATAAGAAAAAATTGATCGCAATCCATATATCAAATCTGCTGATCAGAGCCCTGAAGAAACAGTACTTGGTTATTTATATGCAGCCTGGTCAGATCCTTCTTAAAGGTGCTTAGATTGTTTTGCTAATTCTTTACCTTATCACCATTATCGTTATTTGTCCTTTTTATTTTTTTTTTCACTTTCATTGCTGTGGACGGAGCTTAGGCCCTTGCACATGTTATCTGAGAGCTCCCCACCGCCACAGCCACATAGCCACACAGCCAGCTCCCACTGAGTGCCCTTTTTATCATTGTAAGAAATCCCCTCAGAGAAAAGATTCTTTGACTTCATGTCTCAGTGGCCATCTTTCCTGTCTGTAGAGTCCTGTCCTCCTGGAGCGTCCTGGAGACCCTCAGCATCTTATAGGTAGATGAAGACATTCCCTGGGGAAATTTCTTCACCATCTGACTTAATTTATATCTTTTATATTTTTAAGTTCTGTCTAAAATGTTTTTTTTTTTAAATCTCTAAGGAAAACATTTGTTGGTACAGAAAATAAATTCTTCTCATTAACATTTTGCTATTCAAAATAGCGGGTGACTAAGAAGCTGTACTTCAAAGGTAGGAGAGGGGTGAGTTTTAAAACAAGAGCAAAAAATGGAGCCAATTGCCACTGAGCTGTTTATATTTCAAATATATAATCGAGGAGTTGGTGAGTATCATGTACAAATCCTCAAAGTGCAGACCGCCGAGGGCTTTCCTCTGAAGATTGTTCTGCAATTAAAGCAGCTTTTCCTTTCACAGTGGAGGCAGGAGAAGTGACCCAGCGTCCCAGGGGCTCCTGGTACACCTCCTGTGTTTCCCAAGCAGAGTGCTTTCACTAATTTTCCAAAGAGAGAAAATAAAAACCTCCCCAGCATCAGGCCTTAGCAAATAAAAATCTTTAGTCACCTTCCCCCCCCAATCGTGGCTGCTTCCTGGGATGGGGTCTGTGGCTTGTTTGTTTGTTTTGCATGGGGCACTTTTGTGCTCTTTCTTAATTGGTTTTCCTGGGCCAGAGAAGGTTGGGGACAAGGCTGTTTACTTGCAATTTTCTTAGTGCTCAACAGTGAGGCTTTGACACTAGCAGAGAGGGCTACACAACAGTTCTAATTCCGAAAATCTATGAATTGAGGGCAAATATTCCCACACAGGGAAGAGACAAGCCTACAGGGAGTGTTTGAGCAAATCTGCAATGAGAAGCCTCTAACCACAGGACTGCACAGGGTTGTTCTCTTTCCCACTGGCCAGGATGTGTTATAAGGAGCTGCTGTCTCTACTGGGTCCTGAGTAAGAGCTGTCCTCATTACAATCGACCAAGGCAAGGCTGCAAGACTGAGCAACTGGAGGAACATGGAGAGAGCCCTGGAGGTCAGCTGCGGAGGGGTGGGAATAAGAGAGGCAGGGAAGGAGAGGGAGAGGGGGATGGGAAGGAAGGAAGGAATGAAAAAAGGGAGGAGGGAGGAAGGAAAGGAAGAGGGAAAGGAGGGGAGGAGAAGGGAGGGAGGGAGGGAGAGGAAGGAAGAAGGGAAAGAAAAGAGAGAGAAAAAGAGATAAAGAGAGACACATAGACACACACAGAGAAAAAGGATCTTTTCTCTTTTGAAATACGAATATGCATATGGTGATCATAGGAGAATGGGAACCACTCAGCAAAATGTTCAAGAGTTCTTAGGGATGATGAATGTTTGAAGATACAGAAGCTCTGAACCTCATGAAGTAACAGTTACTCATGCAGTGTTTCCCAAACTGGCTTGTCCAGAAGCAAAAGGCTTTTCCTACCAATTAAAAAGATCATGAAGTCTCAACTTGGAAATGTAGTTTACAGAGGCTGATTTCTTCTTGTCCACTATTCAGTCTTATTGTATTTATTGGAGGTGGTGTCCACACATATGACCATGTTTTTGTGGAAGTCAGAGCTCAGCCTTGGATACCCTTCCTCAGGAGCCATTCACATTGGTGTGTGTGTGTGTGTTTGTTTGTTTGAGACAGAGTCTCTCACTGGAACCTGAGGGTTGGGTAATTGCCTCAAGGTTAGACTGTATCTGCTTCTCCAACACGGGGATTGAATGTATAACCCACAGATTTTTTTTTTTTCAGATTCTGGGCCCTGAACTCAGGTCTTCATGCTGTAAGCACTTTACTAACTGAACCATCTCCACAGCCCACTATTGTATTAATTCCCATGCCACACCTAATTTGTAGATCATTCTGTCTCCTGCTTTCCAGTATGAAATATCCCTTGTGAAAAATACCAGCAAATCAACCCATTGAGATGGACTAGGCATAAAAGTCACCTCCTTGCAAGCCTGGTCACCCGTGTTGCATCCCTTGAGCCTACAGTGGAAGGACTAACTCTAAGTTCTTTCCTGAATTCCACACTCAAAATGTGGTACACACACACACACACACACACACACCTATTATTACTACTACTATTATTATTACAATTTTTAATTATAAATACTAGCAAATCATGCTCTAAGAGGCCCATCTTGCCCTGCCAGGAAGAGCCTCACCTGAGACCACCGTGAAGAGTATCTTCAAAGGACAGCCTTTTATTTCCCTTTAGAATATGCTGGAAAGGTCAACCTAGGAACAGCAGGGGAATTCTACACTGCATTTGCAGAACTGGCTTTGGAGGATAAATGTAACTAACTGGGCATGATTGCACAGTACCTCATTAGCATCTCAAAACCACTAGTAAGTGGGCATTTATTTTCTATTTTTTAAAAGCTAACAATACCATTAATTATCCCTTTTATGAATCCTGGTAATGGCTGTTTACTTGCCATAAATTAATATGACACCACCAGGCACCTAGCACCCTGCAAGCGCCTTGAAAACTCCACAAAGCACATCTCTGCCACTCGCTCACAAGATTATTAATGTCACACAAAATCTTGCGGCTCCAGGTGCTTTGGGTTCACCAGGCTCACCTTTCTCTGCATTTCCCTCCTGGTTAAAGCCCTTCCTGAGAATGTGTCCCTGTGATGTCAAGGAGCTGAGAGAGAATGTTACAGTCTCCTTTCTAATCGAGGGACTCTCTAGTTTCACAGTGTCCAATTAAGTTGCAAAGCGTGGTTTATGGGTGAAGTCGATTTAATTCACTTCGGGTTTGTTTTTTTTTCTTTTCCAAAAGTCAAGGTCACCTCCTGCTGTACATTTTAAAATAAAGTTTATATTTCAGAATAGTTTGAAGTTCTCTCTGGTGTAATATGTGTGTGAGTGAGAGTGTGTGTACCTGTGTATCTCTGTGTACTTCCTTCTCTTTTTTTTGATTAATTCTGTTGACAACTTTGTACATCTGCTTAGTCTCTTCCAAGGTTGTCTCTTTTCTCCTCATCCTTATTAACCCCACTTTCTATCCATCCCTTTCCCAAGTTCATGGCTTTTAGTTTGTGTTATGATCCCGTTAGTTGAACCAGGAACATCTGTGTAACCACTGAATTGGCAGTGTCCATTGGACCCTGGTGGAGTCATTGCTGGGTGAATAACTGAAAGCAATGATTCTCAGAATCCCTGAGACTATCAGTGCAGGCAGCTACAGCTGCTGTTACGTTTCTGATTACAGCGACATTTTCTAGCCCTGTCTTTTGGCTCTTACATTCTTTCTAGTCCGTCTATGAAGTATGGTATTATCTTAGATAAGGTTTCTATTGCTGTACCAAACGAGCAGGACCAAAAAGCAAGTTATGAAGGAAAGGGTTAATTCAGCTTACTCTTACAGATCACAGTCCATCACTGGAGGCAACCAGGACAAGAACTCAAGCACGGATGAAATATGGAGGCAGGAGCGTATGTAGAAGCCATGGAAGGGTGCTGCTGACTAGCTTGTTTCACATGGTTTGCTCAGCATGCTTTCTTATAGAATCCAGGGCCATCAGACCAGGAATGGCAGCACATACAATGGGCTAGGACCGCCCCCATTGATTAGTAATTGAGAAAATGCCTTACAGCTGGATCTCATGGAGGCATTTCCTCAACTGAGGCTCCTTTCTCTGATGACAATAGCTTGTGTCTAGTTGACATACGAACTAGCCAGTACAAGTATAAATGTCATAGTTGGGGCTGAAAACTCATCCGTCACTTATTCTCACACATTATTCAGCCACGAGGTTCTACATTCTCTGTCATTTGCTGGAAGGAGAGGCTTTCTGATTAAGGGATCAAGAAGTTTCGATCTATGGGTGTAAAAAAATAAATATTTAGAAGATAGCTTGACAGTATATCAACTTAGCTAAACAACAGTATTCAATCCCCCTATGGCCTATGATTACCAGAATTACAGAACCAGGAGTGGAGTCCCTCCTTGAAGCTCTATAAGTAATAGTTGTATACCCCACAACTATTGTACCACTATTGCACTGGTGGACACACCTTGCCTGGCGGGTTGGTCTCATTATTTATAGGCTGCATAGTCAGAGAAGATTACTGATGCCTTTGCTCCCCGAGACGCCTGCATAGCACTCTCAGGAACTATGTGAAAGGTAGTCAGTAAAGAAGAAGCTTCTAGATCAGTTACAGTTTGTTCATTTTATATCATACATCTTGGGCATGCACCATCTTACACAACAGGGTCTTATCATCTCATTACAGTGGGCAAAGAGAAAGGACTGAAAGAGCCTGCATTCTATGGAAGACCTTTGGGACTCTTTGAGCAACAACTTTTAAAGTTATCCTAAAGAAGTGTACCACACCTGGAACACATTTTGTTTTTTAATACATGGGCTTCTGGAAGCAGCTTATTCCTTGCAAGGCATCTCCCTTCAAAGTCTTTTTAAAAGTAAGTTATATCTTTATATTTGATTACAAAATAGTTGGTTTCCATATGGCTTTTGAATATAGTACCTAAACTTGTTTTCTCAGTTCAACGGACATCACACACTATTTGGAAATTGAACCACTGAGCTGTAGGGATGAGAAATTTCAGCGTTGAAACAATAACGAGGAAGAAAAATGGCATCTGGAATTGCATCAATGTTGAGAGTGTTCAGGAAATAACCCCCTCAGACCCGCTGCAACATTTGTTACTGATGTTTTCAACAGAAAGCATGGGACAGAGCAGACTGTTTTTGCTGAGTTGCCCTTGGAGGAGGGTGGGAGCTGGAGATCCACCCCACATGCCTCGGACTGGACACAGCTGCCCCTGTGTTCTGAAGTCCCTTTCCTAAAACTTTTCTAAAACTCTCCTTCAGCAACTGTCTGAACACCCCTCTCCCATCTGCCCTAGTGAATTTCAAAAATTCAATTCTGACCCTATCTTCCCTGTGTGTGAGTCTAAAGCTCAAGGCCGTAAGCCTGCTCTACCATAGATGAATCATAAACCCTAGGGCCACTACCCCTTGAGTCTACATAACCTCTTTCCAGATTCATTAATGTTCTAAAACAACTCACAGTAAACAATTAAATCGCCAGTAGTGGCTGTTGAAGAAAATACAATGCAGGAAGAAACAAGTGGCAGACAGACGTAGGTCAGGGGCCTGGGGAAGGGTTTCCCTAGCCTCCCTGTAGGAACCCCCAGTCCTCCACTTATTTACCAACAGACATTTCCTCTGCCTGTTCACTGCAGTGAAAACGCAGACATGGTTGACTGTCCTTGTCACTGGTGATTGAGCTCTGTCTTCACTCCCCTTCACCTCTCTGAGGTTTAAGAGTGAAGCTGGAAGCTTCATGCTCTAATCCAGCCTTTGCCTTTTTAGTCTCTATCCCCAAGCTACACAGGAAGTAGAGGATTACCACAGGAGTTGTTTCATTAACACACAAGACACACTTATCACCTAGGAGAATGCAGAAGTTTTAAAAGCTCTGTTCAACTAAGCAGGGACAAAACCCTCATGAACAGCATATAGATAGATAGATAGATAGATAGATAGATAGATAGATAGATAGATAGATAGATAGAGATAGAGATAGAGATAGAGATAGAGATAGAGATAGAGATAGAGATAGAGATATTAGCCCAGAAGTGGAATGATATTGTCTGAAGTGGAATCTTCTGGTTTCTTTGGAAAGTCAGTTATGTCAAATGATGTTTTGCTGGGGCACACATGTGAAAGAATGTTTTCCTGAAGCAGACACAGGTGAAAGAATGGATTGCTATAGCAAATGCTTGATGTTTAAAAGGAATATAAATATGACCCCACAGACTGGGAATGTGAGCACTGGTTTGCTTTGCTCTGCCTCACTATTCTTTGCTGATGGCACCCATGTATTCGCTTGTCTTACATTGGGTTGCTGAACTCTGCTTGTGGTGATGCCACAGAGAGAAACTTGCCAAAGAACTCCTGACGTTCCTGCAGCTTCTTGCCTCTTCAGTGAGCCTTGTGGTTTCTTCTGGATTGAACTCCCCTTGCTGGTTTGTGTGTGTGGTGACTGCCAAGTGGACTGGACTATGGCTGCTGATTCATTTTGGGTGTTTTCTACTGGACTGAACTGCTGATATCCTGACAACAAAAATTGGATTTACCCCCCAAAGAACTATTTCTAAACAGGTCTACTTCCCCATGCTTTTTAATAACTTTTCTTTTCCACTACCACTGATGGTTGGTGAGCTAGAGGGAAGGTTGAATGTCTATTAAGGTTTGGAAAATGTTATGCCTACAGTTGTCAGTCCTAATAAGACACCTGAGGGAAAAATAATTTATTTGGACTTGTGAATTTGAAGCTTCTAGACCATGGCAGTTGACTCTGTTGATTCTCAGCACCTGTTGAGGTAGAGCATTTGGGCAATATGGCATAGGCATATGAAGAAGGTCACTCACTGCAAGGTAAATAAGAAACAGAGCAGGGTCAGATATAGATTTCAAAAGTCCCAAGTGATGAGTCTTCAAGGTAGGTTCTACCACCAAATGTCTCCATCACTGGGAACCAAACCTTTAACACATGAACTCGTATAAAAGATATTTCAAAAAGATATCCAAACATAAAATTAATAGTTTTCTCTATTAATGAATATATTTGTGTGTAAAATGTATTAGAAATGCATACATATAAACAACCTAGAAATAACTAAAATATATACATATATACTATATACATATGTACTATATATACACATATATATACATATATAAAACAAATATACATATAGTATTTGTTTTATACCACATTATTCTTAAACAAAAGATGTTAATTTTTATTTCCAGGATTCTAAATGTCAACATAGCCTCCGTAACACTTCTTTCTGGTGTGGGGCAATTCTTTCTTTAGAGGTAAGCACTAACCCAGGCAAGACATTCCAAAACCAGTCCGTGTGGGTAGGAAACTGTGGCAAGTTAGCACAAGAAAAACTCAATTCACCATCATCCAGTAAAGTCTTCATACTGCAAAGAGGTCATTCATGGGTTGCACTCTTCAGTCAGAAAACACTGACATGTAAAAAGGAAATTACAGAATCTGGTAACTTGGTGAATAGCAACTCTATAAAGAAAGAAAAAATTACAACTTGCCTTGGATCTCTAACTTCGGCATCTGTATGACTGATGTTACTTTTAACAAAAAAAAAAAAAAAATAGAGACAGGCAAATGATTAGAGAAAGACCTGTTTGGGCTGCGGGTAGGACAAGGCCCTATTTTGTAAACATAGCATTGTGTGACATGAAAATATAGGTCTCAAGACCAAACGATATAAAGAGGTCTGGAGAAAGAGAAATTTCATAACTGAATTCAGGAGAGACAGGAATGCTGAGGAGGCTGGGTGCCAGAGGGAGCAAAGCCACCGGAGGAGGAGAAGAATGCATTCATAAGCTAAAGTAAAGGTAGACGCAGCCCAAGTGACAGTGGTGGTGTTGGCTCATATGCGCAGAAATTGAGCAATTACTAGAGGCACTTTAAATTCATTATCTCATTAAGCCTCTCAGACTAAGAGGTGGGCATTACTACATTCATTTTGAAAATGAGTGTGCGGAGAATTTGAATGGCCATGGTCAGGTCCCACAGTCACACAGTAAACTAGCAAAGCATCCATGAGCCAAGCACTTCTAACGTTAAGTTGGAACTGTGATATCTCGTGTTTGAAAGACTAGGCATAATCAACAGAGACACAAAGTTACCTGGGCCGTGATCTTCTCGGAGCTCCACAGGAACCTTACTCAAAGGCTAGCTGCCTGGAGTAAAGGAGGAGCAGCTCACCCTGAGGCAAAGACTGGGGCGGGGCATGTGTATAAAAAGCATAGCCAAAGAACGGGAAAATAAAACAGACAAGGGAATCAGTCCATAAACTGTGCATCATCCAGTCTCATACCACTATGGACAAGTGAAACTTGATCCAGGAGGAAAATTCTAGAAAATAAATTGTCATGAAATTACCCCAAATGGCAGAGTGAAGAGCTGGTGCACCCTACTCCAATCAGTTGCTGCTTCCAGGTCCTTTCAATGGATGTTAATTAATTTAGTGGATTTCTCAGCAAAGACTCCCACCATGATGTAGAGAAATCCACAGGCAGCATTGCAAAGAGAAGCAGGCCAGCAACAACAAGCCATAGCTGTAAGCCGAAGTCAAGGAACAGGAGTGGCTCCTGAAAGGGTCTGCTGTGCAGGTACTGCCACAACCCATCTTAACTGTGAACTACACAGAGGACTTCACAACATAAATAGCAAACCTTACTGGACAGAACAGCTAAAATCTTACTGGATTTGAATTCCCATGAGGGGGCAGAGGGTAAAATATTACATAAACTTTGCGTCTAGAAAGACAGAATGTTACATATATGGCTATATTTCTTAGTCCTCTTGTTATATATAAGCAAAGCCCTAAAGATACTGTATGTAAGTCATAAGGAATATAAGATTTTAAATGTGGAGAGAGAATACAGCACAGTGAGGGAATTGAGGACCAAATGTAAGACACAGAGGTTAACTCCCTGGATCTGCTTTTCCCTCAAACATCCCAGATGTGGGCTTGAAGAAATATCACATGGAAAAAAAGCCAATGAGTTCAAACAAAAAAGACCCCCCAAAAATGACCAAGAAAGGTAAAGACCCTCAAATCAGAAAATCTTCAACCACCAAGAAGAAACATCATCCTAAAAACCACACATACAAGCAAAAGCTGACTGAGGAACCTAGGTTTCTAGCCACATGAAGCTACACCTGCCATGGTGATATCAAAGGAGAATAGTAAGGAGCTGAGGTTTCAAACTCTGCCAGACGGTAAGAAAGTAATTCTTCCTGAGGTGTTCTTGGTTACACTACAAATACCCACCCCTGTTCGCAGTAGTGAGGCATCTCTCCCTTGTTCCTTGAGTGATACTAAAAAAATGACCTCATAGGAATTCAATAGTATAATCACCCATCAGTAAATATGTCACCTTGGTATGCCCCCAACACAGTAGAGAGAACACAGGGGGCTCAGCTTTCACCTCTACGCAGAGGCAGGAGGAAGCAACCCTTGGGAGTCCATAAAGCTCAAGTACAGACTGTATTTCTGTCTCTCCTGGGGGAAGGTAACACACAGCAACTTTGCATTACTGAAGCAGCATGAGATAACACTGGCTGAAGCAGAATAGGTAAATGCCTCCTGAAAAGGCATGAACTGAGGAAGCAGACAGACTTCAGATAAGCGAAAAGGTCTGTTGATGCCAAACCAAGACCATAGAGAGGTAAGAATCACCATTTTGAGGCATTCCAGAACTATAAAACACTACAAAAAAAATGCCTAAAACAGTAACCTACTTTCCAAAGTGTCTAAGTCAGTGTTCTGTTGCTGTGAAGAATCGTGCCCAAGACAACTCTCCTTTAACTTTTAGTTGCAGCTTGCTTACAGTTTCAGAGGCTTAGTTCATTAACGTCATGGTGGAGAGCAGGTGTGGTCATGGTGTTTCTTCACAGCAATAGAACACTGACTGAGACACAGGATAAACCCAAATAGTTCCATATCAGGAGAAGCCGTAATTAAATTTCTAAAAATTAAAGACATTAAAA
Organism: Arvicanthis niloticus; assembly: GCF_011762505.2. Taxonomy (NCBI): domain Eukaryota; kingdom Metazoa; phylum Chordata; class Mammalia; order Rodentia; family Muridae; genus Arvicanthis; species Arvicanthis niloticus. Next base: position 25,625,922 of record NC_047674.1, on the reverse strand, counting down.
TTTTAAAATGGGCTGGAAGGGGATGAAAGTATGCTAACCTTAAAAGGAAAACACTGGGGGAACAACAGACTTTTTGGTGAGCTGAAAGGTTTCATAAACCTGAATCTACACCTAGAAAAAAATGTCTTAGCTACTTTTCTATTGCTATGTTCCAATAGTATAACCAAGGCAAATTTATTTTGGCCTTACAGTTTTAGAGGTTTAGAATATTTGATGGCAGATTAGAGAAACCTGGACAGCTGTTGAGAACTTCTATCTTGAACCTCAAGAAGGCAGAGAGAACTTGAAATGGTACAGACTTTTAAGACCACACAAATCTGCTTTACTGTAACATACATTCTCCAGCAAGGCCATACCTCTTAATCCTTCCCCATGGAGCTACCAACAAGTCTACCAGGACCGAGTATTCCAATATCAGAGACTTACGGGAGGATATCTCATAAAGGCTACCAAAAGTATCCTTCAGAAATAAAAAAGAAATCAAAGCTTTGCTTTCGGGAACAGTGACATCTCATTATTTTATTCCAAGGTTTAAAGTGTGTGTGTGTGTGTGTGTGTGTGTGTGTGTGTGTGTGTGTGTGTGTATTTCTATCAGAAGACTCTATTAGGCTGTGACACTACACGTTTACAATATCACAGCTAATCTCAGATCATCTTGAGTGAAGAAAACAAACATAGGAGAGTTTCATTAGCCAAACTCTCAATGAAAGGTGGCTAAAGAAAGGTCCTTAAAATGAAGGGAAAAGATAAAATAAAGACCCTTGGATTTTTAGGGAAGAAAATATAGTAAGACAAAGATATGAGAAATTAGTACATTTTCTTTCTCTTTGCATTTCTTAGATAACTTTCAAAGGCAGAAGTACTGTTTGATTTTGCTTTTATCTGGATGTGGATGAATTGTTCAAATGTGGGATGATAGATTAAAATACGACTTTCATAGTTTCTCCAACACGAGCTACTGAGTCCTGAAGCACATATAAGGCTAAAGCACACACTACCAAAGCTACAGCGACACTCTAAATACACTTAAATGGCAGTCTAAAACTACCCCGAGTAACCTGTAAGAAGACGGGAAAATAAAATAAAAATAAATTTAAAAAACAAGAAAAAAAATAACACTGGCATAAGCTCTAATATACCTAAGAAATATTCTGTAAATGGTAACTGTCTAAGAACATCAACGGAAGAGCAGAGCAGATCAAACAGCAGGATTCAATGTGACAGCTTCCTATTGAGGATGTAACATATTATCTCAAATTCAGAGACTTAAAACATCAGGAATCTTATTGGTCTAGAGACCAGGTCCATAATCAGTTTTGCTGGGCTAAAATGAAAGTAGTTCAGCAGAGAAGTGTTCCCAAAGGAGGCTGTTGGAGGGAATCTATGTCTTGCTTTACTAGGTTTTAAAAATGCATTCTTTGAATTATCTCACTGGGTATGTGTGTATGCATATTCTTACGTGTGTGCTCAGATGTGCATGCAAATGTATACTTAGGTGTTGAGGTCTGAGACTACTGTCCAGAATCTATTGCTTCCCATTTTATTCATTGACATGATGTCTCTTTATTGAACCCAGAACTTGTCAACATGGCTTGTTCTGGGAACACCGTGTCTTAGCTTTCTGAGCACTGAAATTACAGGTGAGCTGCCACGTGCCATGCCCATCCAGCTTTTACCTGCTTGCAGGGGATTCAAATTCATTCCCTCATGCTTTCATGGTTAGTAAACTGGTGTGTGCTGTCTTAGCTCACTGAGAAGGTGTCTTTGGAAGCAAGTTGCCCTTACTTCAGACCCAAATGCTTATGTCGGACATTCTCCAAAACCCCCTGTCCTTGGTCAGGCTGGCCTCTGGCTCTGAAACTGGGAAAGGGAGAAAGTGCAAGCAGCTAAGTGTATTAAAAATATCATGCCCTTGAGAACTAGAAGGTGAACCTTCTCCTAGAGAACAGATGTTATTCTTGTTTATCCTATGAGGTAAAAATGTCTGCAGTGGGAACAGGAAGCTGGACGCTCATCCACAGAGAAGCTCAGCTGGAAACTCTAGTTGAGATGGGTGCTTGGAAGCCCCAATTATGAGTAATGATGTCACTCTGATTGCTCTCATTAGGTGGCTGTAGTTGTCTCTGTTGGATGTTGTCGACCTGTGATTGGATGATAGTTTGCCTCCCGTCTCTATCCCCAATTTGCTATTGACTCTTGCTTTTGTTTGCTGAATTCTCAATAACTCATGTGTTCAAAGCCTCAAAACACTACCAAAGATCATTCTTCAGATGATACAGACAACATAGCACACCAAAAGTGCTTTAGCTCTCTCCTCAGCATGCATTCCTTGAATGTGAATCACAGCCTATCTCTACTCTTTACCTGCAGACAGACCATTATCTTCAATTTCCTCTCTTACATAACTCTCTTACATAACCTACTCTTTTCTATCAAAACTCTCTATCTTTCTTGTATAAAGACTCGCGATTATATTTTGAGTTTACCTGGCTGATGGACGATCATCTGTCACCACAAGCTCTCTAGTCATATTGGCAAAGCCTCTTTCGTCGTCGTGAGTAGGAACATTCAAAGAACCTGCAATTTGTATATAGACACCTTAGAACTCACTAGTCAGCCTAATATGCCCTACTGTATCCATCCATGCAGAAATAATTTCAAATATGGCGATATAGAGAGATTGAAAGTAAAAGTATGCAAAAATAGTTATGTTATGCAAACACAATGGGTAGAGGAATATCAGCTGAGCTATAATTCATAGCAAGGGAAGTGACAAGGAACACAGAAGAACACAGTTACACAATGATAAAACATCAACCTACCAGAGGGGAGAGCAATCCTTACACTGCTCAGTAGCAGACAGGATGTCACTCACAAGTGCCCATGACATGGAAAATATATCAAGATGTAGCCTGTCCTGGGTGACAGAAAACCAGCCAACAAATGTTGAAGGATTGACTTCATATACAATGTGTCCTTCAGACACAAGGGATGTAGATGGTGTCTAGAAGATGACTTGGAATATACAAATCTCCAAAGCCCTGGAAACTACATCGTACGCCTTAAAAATCCATGGAGCAAAGAGAATGTTTTAAGGAAAAAAATTTAAATACTAGCTCAACTTAATGAAATATTTAAAATAAAATATAGCAAAATTTAGAGGGTGAAGCAAAAGCAGCTGTAAAATAAAAATGTCGCCGCTATTCAGCCACTGAGGCTCTCATCTTGAGAAAGTATAGAAAATAAAAGATTAAAAGAAACCCAAACAAGCAGAAAGAAGCTAGCTCCCAAGCAGCATTTTCAGATTATAATCTGCCTAACAAGAGTTGACCGTCCCAGAGAACATGATGAACCATCAGAACCCTACCCCTTGTTATTCAGTCATGCTTGAGATGAAAAAGAAAAAAAGACACCTGCGTGTGGGAAGAACACAGTCAAAACCTGGCCTTTGGTTTACCTTTCTCACCAGCTGCAGGAGAAGCTGGGAGACATCTTTGCTTACTTCATCATGCCCTCTTTAGCTTTCAGATGTTTAAAAGTTCACGGAGCTTCTGTTGCAGAAACAAAAGGAAGCTGATTATTCTTCTAAGTGATATAGCGGCAAACTGCAAGGGGGGGGGGGTTGTATGTAAAATAAAATACAGAGACAAATCGATTTTCCCGTAATTCCATTTTAATTTCTGATTTGAATACTAGTGGAAAATTGGTCTACAATGTAAAAATACAACACTTTCTTTGAAACTTGCCCTCAGTTCTGAGGAAGGCCCTGTCTTTGTAAGCATGTGTTCTATCCACCTCTCCAGAACAGGGAGTAAAGGTGTCAGTCCAAAGTTTGATGCACTCACTAAATGTAACAGATATTACTATGTACCGCTTGGTAAATTTTTATTTGTTCTGAAGGCCTTAAATGTTCTCTCTTCAAGTACTCAACAACCACCCAACAGCATCCTGTATCAGGCAATACTTAAAGTACAAAACAGCCAAAGTGGTCCACAAATGGCATAAGCTACTCCAGTTGGGCACAAACTTTACAACTGGAAAAAGTGACAGAATCTTCAAGTTTGAAGGCAAAATAAAGCTGTATGTCAAACCAGGGTTTTAAAACCCAAAACTGTCTGTGTACTACAAAAGTCCCCCAGGGTCATCACTCATGACCATATGCTGCTAGTGGCACGTCTACCAGAGAACTACATAAAGGGATCCAAAGTCACTGTCACGATGTACCAATTCTACTCATCAGTTATATCAGAGGCACTGGTACATTACAGTAATCTCTCCGTAGTTCTTCTTTATCACACCAGATCAGCAAATTTGCTTTAAACTAATATAAAATAAAGATCTTATCATTTTTATTAAGTGTGAGAAAACCCTGGCTTTTCTTTGCCTGAGCAGTTGATCTTCTTCATCCTTCGTGTCAGTTAGTGATGGGGGAGATACCTGTGGCCTGTACCATGCCCCATTTCCTAGTAATGAAGACATAAACTTCATTGCATCTGCTATGGAAAGTCTGGTATGATACGGAGGGTGTTGGCACATGCCTCTCATGGCCGCTATCAGTTCAAGCTTGGAGATAGGTCTCTACCTTCCTATTGTGTTTCCTTCTAAGCCAACCAGTGTATTAGTGGATTTGGGGGTTTTTGTTCTATTCTGTTCTGTTTTGTCTTGCCACTGCTAGTTCTAACCATAATGATTTGTCCCATTACTATCAAAATCTATTTAAAAACAGAAATATCACTTTCATTACAAAGAATTGCTGGGACGTTTCACACTTCAGTGACTGGGGTACTTGTCTAGGTGGCTACCATCCCCATCGTCCAAGCCTCATGCTCTAGCTATGACAATTTCCACTTCCCAGAGGAAGCTCAAGTCATTAGAAGGTTCAACTAATCCTGCAGCAGAGCTTCTCTGTAGACCTTAGCATCCATTTGGTGGATAGACTGTTTTACTGCACTGCCCAGGATCGCATGCTTGCCTGGGCCAGGGTGGTAGGTATGTGTTTAAAATCCCAACATTTAGGAGGCAGATCTCTGTGAGTTTGAGGACAGTCTGGTTTATATAGTGAGGTCTAGGCTAACCAGGACTACACAATGAGATCCTTCCTGTCTCAAAAAAGGAAAAAAAAAAAAAAAAAAAAAGGAGAGGAGAGGAGAGGAGAGGAGAGGAGAGGAGAGGAGAGGAGAGGAGAGGAGAGGAGAGGAGAGGAGAGGAGAGGAAAGGAAAAGAAAGGAAAAAAAGAGAGGGGGGAGGGAAGGAAGGGAAGTGAAGGAAGCATGAGGAGAGGGAGAAAAAAACAGGGCTAGAGAAATGGTTCAAGGTTTAAGAGCGCATCCTGCTCTAGTGTAAGACCTGAGTTTGATTCCCAGCACCCACATTGGGTAACCCACAGCTCAGTGAGATCTGACACCCTCATCTGGCTCTCCAGGCACTGCACTCATGAACAAGTTCACACTTGAATACAAGCATAAATTAAAAATAAAGATTATGCTTCTCTGGTACTGGGATACCATACGGGGATTTCCAAATTGCCCATCCTCCTCAGTTCCTTCGTCTTTCCTCTCCATCCTCACATCTCCTGGACATTCCCAGAAGCACTAACCTTACCCATCTGCCCTGGTGCTCATCATGGCTGCCATCAACTGCCCTCACCATGGCAAAACACTTAGTCACCATGGACCTCTCACTTTCCCATGCTGATATCTAAGCACTTGGAAGTATACTGGTCTTACCGTCAAGATGTATGCAGAATTTTTTCCAGATGTGGTATTGTGTGTTGTAATCCCAACACTCAAGAGACTGAGGAAGCAGGCCAATGGGTTTGAGACCAGACTGAGTATGTCCTCAAGTCCAACGGAAAAAAAAAAAAAAAAAACAAACAAACAACAACAAAAAAAAAAAACAGACCTGAATTCCTAAAACAGACTTCCATCCTAGTCTGACCCACCATGTTCTTCCACAGCACCTACTGGCCACACAAAAGATATCCAGATACTGCAACCACAACCACATCTACTTGAAGAAGACTCTGAGGCAGAATTCAAGCCAAACCATTGCATAGCTCCCCCTTTCACTCAAAGTGAAAAGCAAAGCTGGGTCCCTACCTACACTTACAATAGGGTCACGTCTCCCTAAATCCATTGCAAGCTGAAAACACTGTAAGTCAAAACACTCTAAACCCAGGCTACAGAACATTCTCGTTTGGCCTGGTCTACTTTAAATGTTCTCAGGAGACATGTATTAGCCTATAGAGTTGAGTAAAATCATCTAATGCCTGCCTTATTTTAAAACAGACATGAATAATTAAAAACTGTACTAAAAGTGAACATTCCAGAATTCTGCAATCCTGACTGGATGGGATGCATTTTCACAATGCGGTAAAGTCAAAATACATGAAGTTTAGCCCCGTCCATTGAGGACCATCTGCACATAACAATGGCTACCAGCAATCCTGTAAACATGCCCAGCCACAGGTATCTCCCCAGACGACCCCTTGGACCGTGTCTACCACCCTCTCTCCATCACTCATTCTGCACTAGTTCTGAAAGCCTCCCTGCTCAGCTCCAGGGCATCACTTGCCCCAGAGCATTTGCTCTGGCAGATCTCTGTGTGGGGTATCCCCCTTCCCCTGGTCTCTCCATGATTAATCTGTGCTCATATGTCATTGTCCTAATGATGCCTATGTGACCATGTGACTTCAGACAACTGCTCTGCTTCCATAACCTCATGTCACCCCACACTCCTGCCCTTTCTTATTTGGTCTCCTCATACCCTGCTTTGCTTCTGCACCCACCACAGCATCCATCATTATCCAATGTATTATTTAATTGTCTTGTCTTGTCTTGCTCTTCCAAGAGCAAGCCAGAATCGGCAGGTTGTTTTCGCCACTACACCCTGTGAGCACTTGGAAGAGTATTCCATACACAGTAAACATAAATAAATGATTGTTGCGTGAATGATTACACTGAGCGTGTTCACCACCCAGATAAGCTATTTGAGAATATCATGTTTTTAATTCTGTGTTTTTCTAACAAAACAATGCAAACAAATTTGGAAACTCTGAAAATGAATTACATATTAATGGGAAGAAACAAAACTCACCAGTGCATCCCCAAATCAATAAATATGGCTGTTTTAAGTATACTTTCTATAAATATTTACATTATAAGTGGTATTATGTTTATTGAATTTTTGCTGAATATACAAAGTCATTTCTATGCCACTGAAAATATATCTAAACATCTTCCCCACCCCAAAAAGTAGCATGATACTCTATTATGCAAAACACTACCTCTTGACTGATTTTTTTCACTTGTGTTATTTCTACAGAGTTGCTACCACAATCAGCATGATTTTTCACATATATCTTAATTTCTCCAGACTCACTCACTGAGGTGATGGAAGAGGTTCTGGAGCAAAAGGCCCCAAAATACTAACAAGGGGATGAGATTACTTATGATCTTAAAATCTTATTATTAGTTGTGAGTTTGAAGAAACTGAAGAAAGAATTGAAGGTAAGATTCTGGAGATGTATTTGCACATCCATGTTCCTCGAAGCATGTACTACAATTGCCAAGAAGCAGAACAACACAAAGACTCCATTATAAAGACTCAGTTATTTAAAATAAAAAAAAAAAAAGGAGTGAGTAAAGTAAATGGAGTATCATTCAACTGTGAAGAAGAAAATCCTCTCCTTGTGGACAGACCCTGCTAATATTATGCTAAGAGATATCCTAGCATGGTAGCACACACCTGTGATCCCAATACTTAGAAAGCAGAAAGGCACATAATTCAATTCCTCATTAGCTAGGCAGGGAACTCGAGGCCAGCCAGGGTTTTTTGAAATTCCGTCTCAACAAAATGAAAGACAGGATATGATGGCAGTGGCCATGGGCTTGGGGGAAAGGGTGAAGCGCTGTTGCTGGTGGGTTTGAAGTAGAAGTTTTGCACAATGAAAAAAATACTATAAAGCCTGATCTACATGAATATAAACTACTCAACTCTACTGAAACACCCCTCCCCCCAGAACAGAAATTAAAATGGTAACTGATACACTATGTGATTGTTACCACAAATAAAATAAATTTATCTTAAAAGTTCTTTAGATTTAAACTGTAATCTTGCAATTTCTGCGGCTGGACTCCTTTTCTACCTGCTATTTACATGTCTTCTGTCTTTTCATCTTCTTTGCCAATTTTCTATTGATGCTTTTATCTTTTTATTGATTAGAATGAGCTCTTTATATATGTCTTTTGCAAAAAAAATTGTTTCTGCCTTCAATAACTAAATTAATTAATCTTTTCCTTAGTGTCATGGTTAATCTTGGCTGTCAACTTGACTGTATCTGGAATCAGCAAAAACTAAAACTGCTGGCCATTCCTGTGAAGGATTTCCTCAATCAGATTATTTGAAGAAGGAAGAACCGCCCTAAATCTGAGCTACATTTTATAATGACAGCCCACATTAAAGAACATGGAAAATAGGAAGCTGTTTTAATCTGCTTGCCCCTCCCCACTCTTGCTGGCAAGTTCATCTGTATACACTCATGCTAAGGTATACCTGTCCTAGTAGCAAAGCCAACTTCTTCAGAATTCTGATACAGAGACTGGAGAGCAGCACCTCAAAACCCAAGGAATCCTCCAGAACTCCAACACCAGATTGAGACTTTTGAGACATCCAGAATCATGGGATAAATCACTATGGGATTCTTGGTCTTTCCATCATGAGATACATTGTTGGGCTATGGGGACCATAACCTGTGAGTTGAATAAATCGTATATGTGTGATTTATTTTGATTATAAATATACTGAACATATTAAATTATATATATATAATTTATATGTCAGTCTAATAAATTGTGTGTTTGTGTGTGTGTATGTGTGTGTGTGTGTGTATTCTACAGTTCTGTTCCTTTAGAAAAACCTGACTAATACACTTAGTATTCATCGATGGTGATAGTGTAGATTAGTACAGCCATTATCAGTATGGATGTTTATTTAAAACTTAAAAAACAGAACTACCATATGACCCAGCTGTACCATTCCTGTACACACCAAAGTTCTCCACATCCTACCACTGAGATACATGTACATCTCTGTTTACCACTGCCCCATTCATAATGGCAAAGAAGTGAAACCAGCCTAGACAGATGCAAGGATAATGTAGGTGTGGCGCACGCGTGCGTGCGCATACACACACACACACACAGAGCAGGATTTCATTCAACTGTAAAGTGATCTGATTCATATTTTAAGCTCTTCCTCTGCTATTCAATGTTCACTGTAAGTTTTCCCAATGTTACTGTTTTTGTCTAGAATTTATCCATTAATTTAAGCTAAGCTGAGTTGCCGATATTATTTTTTTTTCCTCAAAAGATATTTAATTGTCGGGGACCCTCTACTAATCCTTTTCTGCTTGACTTGGGATGCCATCTTTGTCATCCATCACAGTGGTATGTGTAAACACCACACTAATGCCTGCAGCATTCGATACTGTTGTATGTAACCTAATCACTCATTCTAATTTCAGCACTGCATTTACTGCCTGGAATTGCAATTATTTCTTTACTCTTTCTCCCCTTTCATGTATTCAAATACAAGGCTTCTACTTTTCTTCTCTCTCTGGATCCATCATGGTGCTTGGTTCACAGTTGCTTATAAAGGCATTTGTGAATAAAAAATGATTGTCTTAAAAGTCAATCTTGTCACATGGCTGGGGAGATGGCTCAGTGGATAAGATGCCTTGTTGGGTAAGTATGGGGACCTGGGTTCAGATCCTCAGCACCTAGTAAAAGCCAGACACAGCAGCACTGACCTGTAACCCCAACACTAGGATGCAAAAAGGCAGGGAACAAGGGCATGGGTGCTGAGTCTGGAAAGAAGCAAACAGCTCACTAACTGAGGAACCAATCAATGTGCTCCAATTTCACTGAGAGCTCCTATCATAAAAAAGTAAGGTAGGAGAAGATGCCAGGCAAAAAAATGTCTACATATACATACTGTCCTAGTCAGGGTTTCTATTTCTGCAAAAACATCATGTTGGGGAGGAAAGAATTTATTCTGCTTACACTTCCACATTGCAGTTCATCACCAAAGAAAGTCAGGACTGCAACTCAAGCAGGTCAGGAAGCAGGAGCTGATGCAGAGGCCATGGAGGGATGCTATTTACTGGCTTGCTTCCCCTGGCTTGCTCAGCTTGCTTTCTTATAGAACCCAGGACCACCAGCCCAGAAATGGTACCACCCACAATGGGCCCTCCCACCCTTGGTCACTAATTGAGAAAATGCCTTACAGCGGGATCTCATGGAGGCATTTCCTCAAGGGAAGCTACTTTCTCTGTATTAACTCCAGCTTGAGCCAAGTTGACACACCACACGCACAAACATACATACACCACATACACAAGTTGACACATACACCACATGCACAAAAATCAGTCAATCTGAATATAAATCAATCATTCAATTAATTAATAGACAAGTAGACTCTGTAAAGTGGAAGACATGACCAACACTTACCAGCCTTTGTGGCCTTGATTTTAGAAGTGGTTTTAGAAACGCGTCCATAGTAAAATAGGTTAGGAGGGAAACTAAAAGAGGTGAATGGTCTTCTTCCACAAAGCCAAAAAGGTATGATATTATAATTTTATGAAAGACATCCAGTTCTAAAGTAAAACCACTAGTATAAACAAACCAAGTACCTAACTTGGCACAGCTGTATAGGCAATACTCAGGGTTCAGGCTTTGACCTGGGTACAATCCATTTAATTACTTCATTAGCTCTGATTCCCCAGTGGCTGGATTATCAGTTGAGGAAGAGAAGTATTCACTACAAAGTGTTTGCAGATTCACATGCAAGTCTGCATGACTTAAGCTTTGAGGAGACAAACCAAGGGCTGTTAGAAAGAGCAAAGTACATAGAAGCCTTGGTGGCCAATAGGTCACTGAAGGCTTTTTGAATGGTGTGTAACTAACTTCCAGTCAGCCAGACATTGGTCCTCATACTCTAACTTTTCAGATACTGACACTTCACACTGCTCCTTCCAGGACAAATTCACTAAGTACTCAAAGTGCCTATGATGCCAATTATAAACATCCATAGAACTCAGAAATGTACACCACCAGTTAACTACTGTTTCTTACTGCTTGGAGTGAGCAGGCTAAGTTAGATGGGATCCCCTTGAGGTTCGTTCTGGCAAACTGAAAAGGGACCATCTGAGAGCCTCTCCTGCCAATCTGACATCTCATCTTGCCACACCAGTATGGGCTCGCCACAGCATGGGGGTATCAGAACCTTGCACTCTATAGAAATGAGCATCCTTACAGACAGGCAGAAGCTCTATGAGTCCTTAGAACTTGGCCTGGTATGTTCTAACATGTTTTCTGCTCCCTTTAAGTTGTCAACCAGAACAATAAAGATTTGGAAGGCAATTTGAGCCAAATGCCTTAGAATGTGAGACCATTTTTGCTGGGTCTCCTAAAAATGGGAACAAAGAACTACAGGCAATTGAGGAAAATGGAGATCTGGAGAAACAGTCTTCCCCCATGGAAGAGCACACCGACTGACTGTCCAATACCAAATGGCCAGCTCTGAAAGCATGCACACAAGTAACATTACACAGACTGAGTGGGTTGGGGTTTTATAGGGAGAGAGAGAGAGAGAGAGAGAGAGAGAGAGAGAGAGAGAGAGAGAATGAATGTATGTCTGTGTAACAGCAATAAGTGAGTAAAAAACACTAAGGATTGGAAAGATAGCAAGGTGGGGTATGTGATATGTGAGGGAAGAAGAGAAAGGGGAAAATAATGTAATTATATTAATCTACAAAAAAGCACTTTCTCAAAATGAAGATTTAAACAAGCACACACCCCACAAAAACCCATCCTGTAAACACTGATCCTATACCTATGTGAACTTATTCTTATCAATGAAAGCCATTTTTCTTGTTTTATCTTTTTGAATTTAGTCAAGAGACAAATTAAAAGGTTTAGTCTGGTGTCAGTAGTTTCTACAATCCCAGTTTTGCATCTTATCTTGGACATGGTTTTCTATTTCCTGGTTACAAACAGAGCTTATGAGACACTTTCCACTTCCCAGTTTCAGGAGTCTATGTAGGACTCTGCCCATCCTTTAGTCTTGCATGTGAGACTATGAATACTTTGTGGTGAATGCTTTTCCTCCTCAACTGAACCCAGGCACTCAAATGACAGACAACACCCTCTGTCCCTTTAATTGCAAACTACAGCTGGATTATTATTGTCTGGATAGGAACAGTTCTGAATTCACACATAAAAGATAAAGTTATTACAACATTTTGAAGAAAATCTTTGAAGCTAATTATCTAAAGATTAGAGAAAGGATATCTTTTAATTAATTTCAAACCCTGGATGGAGTACTGAGCAGCAACATGAAAGGATATTTCTAATAGGGAACCATAGTTCTGTAGGCGCCGCCCTCCCCTCGAGGGTTACCATTTAATTTCCAACATTGATTTGAAATAAATGCTGCCGTGATCTCCAAGGGAAAACTGTTGCGGTTACAAACCTAAAAGAGACACAGTGTAATAAGCAAACACGCACTCCACTCTTTGTTCAACTATGACCTGCAGGCTGCGTTTTAATGTCAAACACTCTCACACACTGTCCTGTCTGAGAACTGGGGGTTGAGGGTGAACTTTTGAGGGGAAAGAGCTTAGGCTTCTCCTCACAGGGCTCTCCTCTTTCCGTCCATCTACTTCCTCCAAGTAAATTAATGCTTTCATGTGTGTAAGTAATTAACCACAAACATTTTCTATTTTTTTTTACATTGACTAACAAAGTTTTAAATTATCCAGTTTAAATCACAGGCATACTATTTACATGGAGTGTCATAGTAAACTGAAAATTACCTACATGGTAAATAAGATTTATAGTTTTCTAAACTTTGTATAAATCTTAATTTCTCAAATATTTTAAGCATTAAAAGAATCTCAAGATGCATACAGGATGTCCAGAGCAAAGCTGGTGTTGAAGATACATAGATAAGTGAGAATGCCCTCTGTACAACCGGTCTTCCTAGGACTCCTCCAATTTTAGAAAGTAAAATTGCTTTTCCCACCTAGACAGCCAGGAGGCTCAAATGTTCTTTATTATATTCCTCTTTCTTTCAATGTTGGTCTTTAAATTACTTCCCAAGTAAACACTATTCTCTCCATCAAGAACTGCAAATGGAGTATGTACTATATGTTCTTCCAGATGTGATACTTAAGTTCAAAACAATAATAATAAAACACAAGTCCTTCCTCTCATGGGCACCTCATACTTAACACTATCTCTACAGATCACTGTGCTTTGTGGGTCAATGAGAGCCTGTGGAGACTACAACAGTATGTGCCTTATAAAGGCCACACATTTTTCAGCTGACCCCGCACCCCTATTAATCTCTGACAGCATCACCCTTTAGAGTCCAAAGTAATTACCGATAGACAGATAAAAATCCCAAGAGGTGCAGTCATGCACAGATTGACTCTCAAGCAAATGTTCTAATTAATATCTACTTCAATATCATATCACCTATGAAAATTCAAGATATTACTCTTGCTTTCTTATGCTATTAACTAGCTCCTAGGTGAATGAACCTCTTTCATTAATTTATTTGCTCATTCACTGAGCATTTATATTTGAACAGCAATATTTTGGTCTCTTATTTATTTGTACCCCTCTCTCCTACTCCCTTTTCATCTTTGGAGTCTCTAGTTCCTAGCCTTGTCTAATAGTTTGATCAGGGTAATTCAGATTATAGAGTATTTTGACTAAAAATAAACTATGACTCCAAGTGTGTTGTCTGTAGACCATGTGCATAGCAGCAAGCCTCCTGCAATAGTGGCCCTTACTCATCAGACCAGGGCTGCTGGCATCTGAGCCCTGCAGAGGGAAGGTAGAAGACAGATGTAGAGGCCCAGGCAAACCCTGAGTCTAATGCTGAGATCCAACATTGAGACCAATGGCATTCTGTCAGCAGTGCAGAGCCTCTAGAAGGATTGAGGAGAATTTTTAGAGCAGAGTCTATTTCCATCTCCCTAGTAGTACAGACATGTCAAGGGGCCACAACAAATTGGAAACTGATACATTATGGTCTTAGGGTTACCCAGGCGAGAGTGAGTAGTTGGTGGGTGGTATTTGTATGAAGAAAAGGGGAAAATAATAGATATTTAAAAATTAGAACCCACAGGCAGATTTGGCTAAGAAGTGATCTAAGTTAATGGTCTTCTCACTAGAGATGTAGTTGACATAAATCTAAGGAACAATGCCCACTGCACAATTATGTCTTTGTGTTCACCGTCATCTAAAGAGCCATTAAAAATACAAATACATCCCTCTTCTCAAAGCCACCCTAAGATTCATAAACCAGACTACCTAGAGTTTGAGTCTCAGAGCTTCTCATGGGATTCTAACTATAAGGTCGAAATCGGTGAGGTAATTTAATATGCCTAACTGGAATTCAGGAAACACATTTTAAATTTTGCATAAAAATGATTACTACTCAGGTGGAAGTTATGGGGAAGAGATGAGAAGTCCCCCAAGAAGGAAGAAAAGAAAGCAGGTAAAAGACAACAAGATAATCAACTAAGCATCGGAAGTAAAGTGAAAGTAGAGACAGATGAGGAGAATAAGCAGTCCTTGAGAGCTTCAAAGAGTTGGAAAGTGTCATCAGGATATCCAGTCAGGGAATGAAGCCACTTGAAGATGTAGTGGTGAGAAGAAAGAAATGTGGCCCAGACCTCTGAGGAACTTGCTGATCTGAGATTTTCAGAACCTAGGGGATTCAGTGCAAATGAAAGGCAGAGAAAGAAAGAATAGAAAGGCAGACAAAGGAAGAAGTAGGCACAAGGGCAATGACGGTCACTTTGAAAAGGAAGTTGGCCCAATTTTCCAAAAGCCTCAATTTCTGCTAGTAAAACAGAAGAAGAAAATTCTTGACAGTGTGACTGTTTGTGAAGGTGGCCATCAAGAGAGTGGAGATCAGATGCCCAGCAAAGTAAGCTCACATCACTTGCTACAGTAGCAGTCTGCAGCTCCAGAGGAACAGAAAAGTCAAGGAGGTTCATCAAGAGATGCCTGTGATGCAGAGCGGGAAGAGGAAGGAAGAAAACGGAGGTCGAGATACGGAGGAGGGCAAGGTAATGAACCATGAAGTCTGGCTGAATTGGACAGGAAATGAAGCCCTGGGAGACCATGGGTGGCCATGGGTGGAAATATAGGGCAAAGTTCAAAGACCAAGTAAAAGGCAGTGAAGAGGGATGGAAGGGGGGCGGCGGAAGCACAGAGGAGAGGGGACCAGCAAGTGCCAATGAAGGCTTAGCATGTCAGAGGCAGAGCCAGTTCTGATGGCAGTAGGAGTGTTCTGGTAGCTACAGAGAAATTGAAGATCAAGATGCATTGAGCCTGCATTGATGAGAGACATTAAATGCCATGACTACTGAAGTCGCAAGATCATAGGAGAGGCAAGAATGAAAAGAAGGCTGTGTGAGTGGTGTTGAAATCCTCCTCGGTGGGTGGGGAAAAAAGATGCATAGACAGAGGGATGAAAAAGCATGAGCTGATGAGACGTCTTTGAAAGCTATTTCACAAGAGTCTAAAATTAAGAACCTGGAAGCCACAAGGAATTGGAAAACACAGCTGTGCTTTTACCGCCTCCTCCAGCTCCCAGGGGCTTCCCAACACTCTGATCTGTCCATGTCTTTCTACATTTTAGAACTCGTCGTGGCTGTTATCACCCTCTCAGACATGCCCAAGACTTCTTCCCATCTCCAACGTGGCTACCCAGCTAGATGCATGACTCATCCATCCCCAGTTGCCAGTGCTCTTGGGGCACAGGCTAATTTCTTGCTTGTGATCTTCTCCTCGATTGTTCTAGCACACGCTTCCTTATCCCAGGCACGGCTTCTAGAAAAGCTCATCGTAATTCTACTTCTTGGCTATCTGCTTCCATGTGTCCATGCTGTATTGGCCCTCTGTTCAACTCAGAGGTCTTTTCAAGTCCTATACTGATCCATAATTTCCACGCACTGCTGCTTCTGGGAAGCCTGACTATGTCTGCTTGCTTGTTTTCCGCTTCCGTATCTCTATTCCAGCACACTGTTCCCAAACGTGAAAGAACTCAATAAGCATGGGCAGATGTGACATTTGTCCAGCTGAGCTACTTGGCTGATTCCTGTCCTAGGCAAGCTGTGATTTGCTGACCATCGTAACCCCCCAGTGTTGCCTCTAACTCATGCACAATTTCCAAGAATGGCTTCTTCGACCATCTACTTCTCAAATTGATTTATATAAATAACAGTTTATTAGAGGCCCTTAACCTATCCTTATATGAAGGACATAAAATTACACCCTTCCAGAAGCAGAGGAAATATCTCTTTTTAAGGCCTTTTTTGCAATCCCCAGCAGTTTCTCAGCAAACAATTTTTTTTTCCCTTAAAGCTTCTGTGTTGACCCAGCTATGCCTGTGGCAAGATGCTGTGTAACACTCTTGTGACTAACAGCTTGGTCCTTGAAGATTGTGACCATTGGACTCTACTGCCAGTATACCCCACCATGGATAAACAGAAGCAAATGTCTTGACAAAAATCTGGAAGGAGGATATGATCAGTCCCCAACTCTCTTACATCTGCATTTTCTCCCTATCTGCTCCACACCAGGGAAGCCATATCTTATGCTTTAATTTGCTTATGAATGTTCTTTGATATACAGTGATTAGATTCCCAAAAAAAAGTCATCTTAAATTGAAGATACTCTAATTAGGAAATGAATTCACTGTACCTAACATACTAGGCATCTCAGCCTGATAACACTGCAGAGCATTGTCTGCCCCCTATCATGGCTGAAGGGGCAGAATGTGAATCATGGCTACCTACCATTACCCAGCACTGCCAAGGGGGAACTCCCAGAAAAGACTTCACGGTTGAATTTGGTTTCTAGTGAATGAATATTGTTTTTGCATCACCCTAAAGTCAAAATCGCCTTACCTGTGACTCCTTGTTAAATTGAGGGCCTTTTCTAATTGTACCTACACTGGTCCTTTGCCATATGAGAAAAACAAAACAAACAAAAAAAACAGAACTACAATTTTCTAAAACCTCCAATGTATTCACAGTGTGGATTTATAAATTACACATCATGATTATTAACCACGTTAACAAACTCCCAAGTGACAAGATCCCTATTGCTGTATTTTGTAAAGCATGGCGGAGACATCCTTCAGGGTTGCCCCCATGTTTCATTGCCTTTATTTAAGGAAAATGGTCAGTATGGTAAAGCAAGGACAGTGACCACACTTACCTCACATCTCCAAGTTGAATGCTATAGCCTTCATCTTTCCGGGAATGGCCATTTGCACTGGCTCGCTGGAGACAGGTCCAGCTAGCATATTGTGAGAAGAAAATAAGAAATTGTCTTTGCTCCATTGACTTCTGAACTAAAAGTTGGATCCAGACATGACAGAGGAGAGACATCTGGAGCAATCAGCTTGGTGCATTTTATAATTGTGAACCAGGTTTCCTGGGCTCCTTTCAGTTTGAGATATTAATACTCTTTCTCACCATGGATTTTGGCCATGGAGATTTAAACTGAGGTCAACCACTGCCTTTTTGATCAGAAGTTTGTGATGGAAGACACCTGAGAATGACTTCACCCACACCTTCAGCCATTCTTAAAGAAAAAACATGGATCCCAAGGAATTTGGTCAATGTCCTCCAGTATTCCAGATCCTACAGTTTTGCCCAGCTACTTATGGTCCTCTGAGCAGTTTCCAGGCAGACAGATCACACACAGCTAAGTAGTCAACACTAGCCAGCTCTAAAGTACAGTGTTACTGTTAATATTTAAATCGGCGTCACCCAATCTGGCTTGTTCTTCATCAGTTGCCATCTTCCTGACTAGACAAGTCCTGTGGCCATGAGCAGTGGCTCAGGCCTGTGGCCGAGAATATGCCTCCACTGCTCGGCTCAGGACGCAGGCTCAGACCGCTGGCTCAGAACACTGGCCCTGCCACCCATGAGACACCAGTGTGGGAGATGGCTCTGCCAATCTTCCACACGGTCTCCACAAGGTTGGGCTGAGCCCAGACCATCCTGCCATCCACACGGTACCCGGTAGAAATGAGACTCTAATGTTTAAAGATTATCCAATAGCTTTATATATTTGGTAATGCTCAAATATCAAGATGCTCACACAATTGGGGGTGTTTCCCAATTAACTAACTTAGATATAAGTTGTTACCCAGGACTGCTCTCGACCCATGCGTGGTCATCCATGGCGCCTACATCTCTCTCCCTTTGCTCCTCCTCTTCCTTCTCTACTTCCTCTCCTTACTCCTCCCACCTTAGCTCCTCCCAACTAGCAGGGAAATTTTCCCACTACAGCACAGGGATAGACATAGCCTAACAGTTCCATTTGGGCCTCAGAAATTACAACTCAGCCTAAGACCATTGCAACTGCAATGTGCAACTGTAAAGATCATAAAGTAAGCTGTCTTCCCTGGCCAAGGTGAGCACCAACTCCCTTACAGCTGCACTTGCTGATATTATGATTGTACCCATGTTGATCCTGGAGATAGTCTGGCATGTCATCTTTGTGGTCTCCGCCACCAAATGGTCCACATCTCAAAAGACGTTTCCTAAAATCACATTGTCCAGCATCCTTTCTGGCACAGAGTGTTAATTAATGACTCCAAAATCATCTCTTTCTGTATTAAATTCTAACTGTGGTGGGGAAAGAGTATTTTTTTTAAATGAAGGAAGTAATGACTATTCTCCCACCTGCCTCCCCATAAGTTAAAGAAAGACACTAAGAAAACATAATACAGTCACAAACACACATGTAACTAAAACTATCACTCCATCGAATGCCTAAACATTACATTTTTCTTGAATAATTTTTTAAATGTCACAAAAATGTACCCACGCGCATAAAATATTTTTTTCTGGAAGCCTATTACCATTTCTAACAATGAACTACTCTTCATGAGGGATCAATAAAACTAGTTACCAAAATCATTTTTTGGCATGCTCCAGAAGAGGAAGAGGGAAGACAGAAGATGCTGAGGGATCTGTTAGGGAAAACACAACTTGTCTGGTGTCCAAGAACTCCAGGGCTGATGCGAGGAGCTCCAAGCTTCCCACCAAACACGTGGCCCCATGTGAAATACGCCAAAACAACACAGTTTGGGCTCATTGTGTCCTAATTAATACTATAATGAGTTTCTTTAGATAGCCAAATCCTTAATCAGCCCTATCAAAACGACGTCTGCCCAGAAAAAGGCTCGTGTTAATTCTGCTTAATGCCTGACAGTGGTTAAGCACCATTAATACTCCATAATTTCATTGTATGTTATTGTAATCATATCAGCATATATCTCAGTGGCTGTGAGAGGCTCAATAGGCAGGCCTTGAATTATCGGTCACGTGACTCTGTCTCACTAAGAGACTATCTTCCATCACAGCCAGACCTCCTTTGCCCTCCCCGCAGTCAGTAGCCTAAGCAGGTATTAATAAAGGTCTCCTTTTTTAAATTGCACAGCTCTAAATGGTCTTTAAGGGACCCAGCAGTAATCTCAAGATCCCTATATTTTAGCAGGAAGGCAGGACAGAGGAATTAATAAGAGCCCTTTCTGTGTAAACTGCTCCCTGCTCTAAGGCTATATCGTGATGTCAGGGCGCTAAGAGAATTTTAAATGCACAGGATGGATTGTTTGTGTTGCAAAAGCGAAACAGGGGGCAAAGGCTAAGAGACTTGAGAAAATTGAAAGACTGCCAGGGATGCTGGGATGCAAATAGCAACAGAACCGGGATAAATGCTCCTGCTCACATATGCAGGAGTACTGCAGAAAGGGGGGGGAAAGGTTATTAATTTTCACCAGGCTGTATCTTACAGCTGGTGGCTCAGCATCAGTTTTTGGTGTAATGAAAATGGTCTGAGCAGAAGATAAATGGTTCATAAAGTGGACCATTTAGATGCAATCGAGGCTCAATCTGCCCAGTGACTAATCACGTCCCCCCAGTGAAGCTGAATTCCACTAACAGACTTTTTTTTTCTTTTCCTTTTTTTTTTTTTTTTTTTTTTTTTTTTTGCTTCTGTACCAGTGAATTGTAGCCGGGTCTAAGTTCAAGGCAGGCAGAGAATTATCTTGATTTATTAGCACACTCCCTGGCCATGCCACTCGTGCGGCTGTGCCTTTGTGGGCTTCTGCCCTGTTGCTGTCGGAACGTAATTTTTACTGTTCCCCTGTGACTAGTACACAGCATCATTTTCAGCCGCTAGAAAAATGGGCTGCTTCTGCACCTGTAATTTTTCTTCTTTTGCCGCTGAAGGTATATAATATATCTCTAAAGTGCGTAATAAGTTTCTGAAAAACGTGTTTTTAAAAGAAATTGATTCCTGTGGTTTATAAGCCCTTGCAAGGCCACATAAGGAAATGCACCAGATTGCAAAGGTATGCACGTTTGACTTGGCAGCCATGTTCCCTTTCCACTGAGGAAATTTTGACTTCTGGTCCACAGTGTAATTTCAGACATTTTTCTATACAGTACTTGCTTCTCATAATGAACTCTGATCAAATAAAAATGTTGTTTATATTGAGACTTTACAAGTCCTGATTACATATAAAATAGAGGAGAATCCCTCATAATGACATTTAATTGTGAGAAAGAAAAGATTCCAGTAGAGGAGCATTCAGCTGTGCTTGCTCCGAATTTCTCTGCATAATGCCGTTTATAGATCGTTCAATTATGACATTATTATGAGCCACATAAGTGTAACTCACTGACTCCCCGTATTTTTAGACCTATGGAAGATAAACTTGGGGACAATTTTCATTCTTCTGACTGAGAGTTATTCATAAACACACACACACACACACACACACACACACACACACACACACACTGTTTTTAGGAGGATCGACTGCCCCAATTGGCTAATGAATTCTGATGCTTCACCCATAATCTTAAGGGAAGTCACATTTCTGAGGAAACTTGGAGCTTATCTAGGCTAAATCTCCTCCTCTTTGCAACTTCAGAGATTCCAAATGAATGTTATTAATAAGCCACTAAATGGCAGGGGGGTGAAGCTCTGAGCCAGTTTACTCTTCCAATCCTCCAAGATTATTTTTCTGATTTTAGCAAAACCTGACAGATATGATGGGTAAACTCTCAGGCAATGAGGGGGAAGAAGTGTTACGGCAAACCTCAATAATCATACATCTTCCATAAATGAAGCCCACACTCTCAGATACCTGCCTCTAGAATATCAAGCCTTCAATAACACCAGTCTTCCAACGGCAGTGGAAGTTTAGATCCATCACCTTTCAAGCAGACATTCAAGCCCTTCATCTATTTACCAAGGTGTGTGATCGTGTGTGTGTGTGTGTGTGTGTGTGTTAACCCACCCTTTCTAGGGAACTTTAGCCAGTGGAACTGGGAACTGTCTTTCATGGCACAATCGATGAAGCTGTACGAGGCTGGCCACACCCACAGTTTTGGCAGCAAGAGAAGGGTGGCGGAGCTTGACAGTCATCATTTGCAGCCAAATGTATTAGCAGAACATGTCTGTAATGACAGGAGCAGAACAGCCAATGCTTTCTGCCTCTCGTGTGACAAACATTCATTGCACACTTAGTGTATGTCAAATGCTATGATAGGTTTGTAGAACGCAGATGAAGAAGCAGATTCCCTTCCCTTGAAAACACTCAATTGTGAATGACTAATGACTACATGTATGGATGGATATACATCTGGGGTCTGGATGATGCTCACTGAATTATAAAGAATAAGCCTAAGGGTAAGGTTATCTTGTCACCTTGGATTGGTGTGGCCTTAGTGGAGTTACTTGATTCATGCACTTTCCTTAATACTTTAAAATAAGGATCAAAATTTTTACCCCTCAAGATGGTATTAGAAATTAACCAGGTAGCATTTGTGCAATTACTGTGAGGAATTATTATTACTGCTTCTGTTATTGTTGTTGTTGTTGTTGATGATGATGGCTAGAAACTGTCTTATAGTTGAAGACACCATATCCTGCCCAACAGAACCCCTCTTGATCGAGCAAACCCTGTGACTAAGCGTTGGCCTGGGTCATCACTAAGCACGGAGAATGCTTTCCTCATTTGCACAAAAGCATCAACTGGGCCAGCAACAGTGTGTGCAAATGTGCAAAGTATGTCAAAACTGTTCTTGGAAGCACTCCATCCCTGAGCATTACCATAAGCTTTGAGTGCCTGAGCTCTGGTGGCTTCTGCTGTGCTCTGCATTGGCCTTTGACATCATGCCATCATAACTTGGGTTAAATGGCATGAGTATTTTGTATTTCTCATATAAGCATAACCTTAATTATTTTTTGTTTTAGTTCACAGGGGTAGAAATGTACATGGCATTAGAAATTTTTTTCCATTAAGGTGAATGTAGCTTGTTCAGTGAGTGCTGTAGGTTACCTCACTGAGAGTAAAGTAACTCAGTGTGACCTCAACTTGGGAGTCAATCTGCTATGCATCAATATCCCTGGTGTGTTCCACTGATGTAAAGTAGAAAACAACCTAAACTGTACACAACTCTAGTCCTGTCTGCCCTATTATCCTCACATGGAGGAACCCTAATGTTGCATTTGTTTACCTATTTTTCTCCCTATGTCGCAAATTACAAGACCTTTGGCCAGTCGTGAAACTGCCTTTTCCTTTGCTAAATGGAGGTTCTGACTCCCTACATCATTCAAGAAACCAAGGGGGAAAATATCTGACAAAGCTATGATGATCCTTTGATACTTAAAAGTCCCCAAGAATGCTTACATCTAATGACTCCTTCATCCCAGTCTCTGAGAGACGGCGGAAGCAGATATCGTCATTTACTAGGATGTGGAGCAATCATAAAGCCCAAAGGCAATCTGCCCATCTGCCCTCCCCGGTAGACAGAAGAGAAGCAAATACTGCCTGTCTGGCCTGGTACTACATATGTGAGACAAGAGCTTAACCTGGAGTGTGCAGAGACTAGAGGGAGTTGACATGGTGGAAGAGAGAGGTAGAATGGGAGTCTTCCTGTTCTTTTCACAGCAGGACCATCAACACTCTGCAGCAAGTCCAACAAAGAGCAGCTTTTCCTAGGAGTTGAGGAGTTAGGAAATAGATCATCATCAAAAATGGATCTCAGTGACCTAGCATCTACTCAGTCTTCAGGACCCGAAAGTCAACATGATCATAAACTTGGGTGTTTTCCTAAGGAAATGGTAGGGAAATTTTCACCTATTTCTCGGCTCCTAAATGCAGGAGACTTTGAGGAGTGCTTCACAGGTACAAGGTTGTGTTCCTCTGCGAAAGCTTCCACCCAATGCAGCGTAGTGCATGCATGAGTGTGTGTGTGTGTGCAGATGTGAATTGTTAGCAGAACACTTTTGGACAAATCCTGATTTTTGTATAGCTTGAAACGAATGACATTAATAAAGGATAACTTTGTTACCTCAGAACGTCTCCCATTTTTAAGGGTGTTCAAAATCAGCCAACAGAAGTATGGCTCACAACTGACACTTTTGTTGGAAGACAAGAACTTATTGTCTCTACCATGTAAATCATAGAACACTTCGCGGCTTCCTCTGTATGCTGCATTACAAACAAAATTAACACTTCTCTCTGAAACTTACTGAGTTGTCTCTAAAACACTTGGATTAATCTAGTATCTTCTTGTCTCCTTGTTAAGATAATCAAAACAACTGGTAAAATATTTACCAATAAGACTTGAATCCAGATACACTAAAATCTACACTGAGAAAATTGACAAACCAGTTGAAATTAAGCAGAAGTTATACACTAAAGGAGTTTCCATGCATGGATATTATTAAAGGTTAGATCATTGGCAGATTAGATTGATAAACAAAAACAGGGAGAATGAATCAACGGTGACAGAGACCACCATATTAACCCTTGCCCATTCTGTGCATTCAGTGAACCTTTTTATAAATATGGTGTTTGCTCTCCATGTAGAGCTTCATGTGTAAGGAGGGAAGGAGAGAAAGGAGGGGAAGCATATGTTATTCATGCTGGTACATAAGTATATTAATTGACGAATTACTTATTGATTAGACAACTGAGGATTTCTGAAGCCATGGACACACCAAATAGTTGGCTTCCCTCATCCTGCACTTAGGAAAACTGTTCTCTATAATGGAAATTATATTAACAATAATAATATTAAATTATATTAAATTATATTAACAATAATAAAAATAATTAGCATCATTCTAAAATCTGACACCACCATCATGTCTTTACATAGCATCACGGTCACATTCTTACTACGGTCAAATTTCTTAAAACTAATCTGTGTGTGATCTTGTTTTTTCCAGCTTGGCAAATGACATGGTTTAGCCAAAGTTTATTGGTGCCATCCCAGAATAAAAACATGACAGTAAGATATGATAATAACAATTGAATAACCAAAAAAACAAAAAAATTTACTTCATGAAATAATCTTTTACACACATGATCATAGGCTAGCTGACTATTTTCAAGCAGGGAGGGGCATGGAGCTCCAAAGGATGTTAAGTCAGTGATACCAGCATCAGAGAAGCAACTGATACACCTGCTGCTGGAGAGGTGAAAACTCCCAAAAGTACTGCTCAGTCCCTGTCCTGCCTCTCCCCCAAGACAGCCATGGTGGCAAGCAAGGGCCTGGTATATCCTACTTGGCTGTTGTACTTTCCCCAATCTAAGTCCAGCAAGAGATCTTTACTGACATGAACCAGATTCAAGGTGACCCTACGTCCTCATTCTTCCATGACTGCAGTTTGCCTTTTCCTTTGAAGCAACAAGAAAGGCAAACATTGATCTTTGCCCTACTATGGACAGCAATAAGGCACCGGGGTCTCCCATCCTCTGCACAGGACCATCAGCCATAAGCACAGAGGAACTTAATGTGGGGAAGTGTCCTGACAATGGTCACTCAGAAGCTGTAGAGGGTAGGTCCCAGGACCACCTTGGGATTCCAAATTTCAAGGATGTTCAAGTTCCTATATTAAATTACAAGGTTCCTGCATGCATCCTATAAATAACCTTCTTAACCATCTCTAGGTTATTTATAATACCTAGTACACTCTTCATGCTACAAAAATGGTGGCTGTTAAGGGGAAAAAATCTGTACGTATTTAGTGAACCTGTCTATTGTAGGCTGGACTCTATAATTTGGCAAGTGGATGACACTTTGAGCTATAGGTAGTTGTAACCATACATTCAGGGCCATGGATATGGAGGCTACTTTATATCCACCATGCTGGTTCATATTACAGATAGATAGACAGCTAGACAAGTAAAGGATCTGGATAGTCTAAGTACTGGGAACCCTCACAAGGGCAAAAAAAAAAAAAAAAAAAATGATACCCAGGTAATAGAATTTTAAGGATGTCAAAGTTCAGGACCACCTCTGAGTTTCAGAGGATCGATTCTGTACCCACCAGTTATTCAACTGGAGACATGAAATACACTGATACTTGAGATATGCAGTCTAGCCAGAATGCCATTGATTTCCTATTTCTGGTTTACCTTTTTTTGCTGGCATAACAGATACTGTTTAACCTAAATCATATATGTGCACTTAAAATATGCAGACTCTCCCCTTTTTTTTATAATTGTTACCTAAATAACTCAGAGTAACAAATGTCTATATATTATTTGTTTGTACTTATTAGGCATTATAAATAATCTATAGATGATAAGATTAATTTTCTTATGAAGACAAGCCATTTAATGATCTGTAGACAAAGAACAAGAAAGAACATAAAAATATTGGACATAAAAATATAAAAAAAAATATAAAAATATTGGCATCTCCAGGTAGAAGTCACTATGTTGTGTGGTAGGAGACATGCATGTGTGTATGCATGTGTGTGTGCCTGTATACATCTGTGTGTGCATGCATATATCTGTGTCTATGTGTCTATGTGCTCATGTCTGTACATATGTGCATGCATGTGTATGTAAGTATTTATACATGTGTGCTCATGTGTATGAATGTGTGTCTGTCTGTGTATGTGTGTATGTGTGTGTGCATGTGCACATGTGTCCTACCATAGGATATCAGCTGCAACTTCCTAAAACAGAAGCAATAAAAATCAAAAGTAATATTCCCAAGTTACCATTTGATTGTTCACAAAGAGAATCCATCAAATACTGACCTGGTGCTCCAGTAACCAATAGCGCCTGCTCCTCTCAAGAGACTATTTTACATAAACAGAGTCAAAAAGTCAGAATAGAATCTTCCTACATAGGGTCAAGTTTCCTTTTCTCACCAGAACCCAGAGGCCTTTGACTTCCAGAGCAATGTTTGCTTTCCTGTGTAAGTCACTTTTAAAACTCTGGTTGCTCCCTCATCAAAAGATCTGTGCTGAGCCAGCACTGCGCACCACAATTGTACCTGTTATCAAAGAATGGCAGCCCTCGTAGAGCAGAAAATATTGGCTAATTAAGTCAATAAAAGTATCCTCATGCCCAAGTGTCTCTATCAAGATTGTAGCAAGACATTCCGATGCCTTGTTGTGCAGTGTGAGCAGCAAGGGATAAAAATGGCACCCGCACCACAGAACATGTGAAACTTCTGACTCTGTAGAGCTGAAACTGTTGGCTAGCAAGCTAATAAAAGTCACAGTGTTTCTATTGCATTGTACGCAGCCAGCGCTCCTGGGGACCATTCCAGGAGTGCAGCGGGTAGGTGAGGATTTGGAACCCTTCCTTCCATAAAGACTTACACAGGTCTCAGATATGTTGGAGACGCCCGACCCCCCGAGCATTGCCCTCAGACCACCTACTTGTCCACATACACACACACACACACACCTACGCAAGTCTGGAAAATGCCATCTGAAGGCGTCCCAGGCTCTTCTTGGAAATTAGCCAGTCATTCAGAGGTCAAAGTTGCTCAGTTCTGCCCACCTCACAGCCATATGACCCCCTTCGAGGTTGTCTAGCTTGCCTGTCCTGGACACAGTCCATGTTCCTCCTTCGTTTTTCATTTAGTTATCAGCAGACATCTACAAAATCCAACTGCCATTATTTCCATCACGAACGGGACACGGAAATCAGAGAAGGAGAGCCTGTGCCCCCTCCTGAGTTTACAAAACCGATACCAAGAACAACATTAATAAAAAAGAAACTCGTGTTGATAAGGAAATATAATTTGGTATTTTGCTGCGATGAAATTTGCTTTCATTAAAACAGGATATTCCACAGAGTGCCTTGATTATTTTGGTGTGTCTCGCTCACCAATATAAATAAACCTACTGCTTCAGAGCTGGGGTGGCTGCTATTTTTAAGATGAAAAGACTCAGCTTCTGGATGGCCGCTTTCAGTTAACACAGCTTCAAATGAGTTTAGGAGCTAAGCTATAATGTTTTCTGCATACACCAAATGGCAGACTTCAGGCAGAAACCCAATATATGTTCAGTTAGTATATAATAAACATAATATTTACATGGGCTGTGCACTGTGTTAAGAATCAAAAGCAGTTGGTCTATAAACTGTTATTGAATTCTCTAACATAGCGTCCTAAACCAAGTGATCCATCAAGATTCCAGAAATATTCATGAGAGGAGATTCTGACCCCCCTCAGAGTGCCCAGGCATCCACACATACAGGCAGCACATATGTGTATGCTTGCTGGTATATAGCTATAAGTGTGCAAACCTATATATCCTTCATAAAAACAAATCCCTTTAATCAAAATCTTAACAATCTCACTTCATTTTAATGCCTAGGACAATAATGTGGTTGAACATAGTGGTTTTTTTTTTTTTTTTTTTTTTTACTTGAAAGGTGTCTCTGTAGTTTTGGAGAACAACGTTCCAAGAACTGCAGGAAAAAGAAAAAAATTAAATTCCAGTGGAAAGGGATCCTCATTTCTTAAGCAATAAACAGAAGACTGGGGGCATGCTGAACCAGCACACCTAATGCGGGAATTTTCTCTTTGAAAAGCCCACTAGTTAGGCACCATAACAGTTCCGTTGATATTTTTACAGTGCAAACACGATAGTAGAAATTAAGTTGCCCCAGCAAACTCAGTTTAGAGGAAATTTGTTATGAATAAAATACTGCTGGTGGCCCTAGAACATTGAATTTACCCACCAAATAATATATCAGAAATACCACTTCAGAAGAAATCAGCCCTAAATAATTGATAAATCTGGTTTGTTTAGGAACCTTTTGACCTCTGTAATAGAAAGTAAAAACACATTTCAGTTATTGAAGGCACATATATTCCCTCCGGTAGAGAAGCTTTTAATTTTAAGCTGGATTTGGTAGGAGCCATTTGATAAAGCTTTGAAAAAAAATTTCCACTTCTGTGGTTGGATTTGGGTCAGCTTCCTTTGGGGGAAAATGGCAAGAGATAAATTTGTAGTTCAGAAGTTTTTCTTAACACATAAGACAACAGCAGAGATTTTTAACATTAAAAGCAAGGAGAATTCTTTGTCCTGTCAGCCCTGCCCCCACCTCCCTCTTAGTCACCTCTCTCCCTTCCCCCCTCCCTCCCTCCTTCCCTTTGAGAGGTTTAAATGTTCCTAGTGTTAAAACAAAGGAGCAGATAATCAGATAATCAGATTGCCTTATTAATGGGAGACACCATTTCTATGTAAGAACCAGGGCATATCTGCCACAGTTAGTGTCATGCTTCTGAAGTTGCATAGAGAATACAGAGAAATACTACTTAAAGTTATAAGATGCTATTTAAAGTTTTGTTTTTTCTTCTCAAATGCTTTTTTAATGATGTTGTTAAATAACTGGTTTTATTGGCTGCTTCCCTTCTGTAATCAAAGCACACTTCGCTGACTGCTGCCCCATCCCTTTAGATTAAAATGAACTAGACAAGAAAGACAAATACTCACATTCTATAATATCATTATCAAAAATCATTGAAAACATTAGGAAACACAACCTTCTAAAGCATTTTTGAAGTAAAGGAAAAAATTCATCCCTACTGTTATATTTATCTAAGATATGCAGTCAAATTGCATAGATCAAGTAGAAAGGGTGTCTACAGTCTCTATAAATGCTGTCTTAAGAAGCACACAGTGCCATCCTAGACATATTGTGAGCCTCCCTTGCATTTGGGTATCACTGTGTGCCCTGTGAGCTTGGGAAGGTGAATGATTATATGGTTTTTTTTTGTTTTTGTTTTTGTTTTTTTTTTTTTTTTTTTTTTTTTTTGTCATGCTCACTAAGAACCTAATTCACCCTTGGTACAGAACAGATGATTAAAATTATCATTGTTGAAACCCTTGTCCTGACTCAAAGGTCAGAAGCAAATGCTACTACTTTAAGTCTTGCCCAATAACCCATGACCTACTGAGAAAAAATTAAAACTTCCCAGAATTCAGGACTGAGGAAATGGTTTAATCAAGTCTGCCTCACAAGCACAAGGACTTAAACTCATTTTCTCCCATAGACTCTTCACAGTCATGTCACGGAACAGGACAGCATGCTCTCTCTCCTAAGTAGCTTTTGTTCATTCCTCACAAAGCAGTTGCAATGCACCATCAGTGTCTGGATCCTCTGGATAAAGATACATAGGCAACTCTGAGAAAGATGCTCTTACCTTACCTGATGTGAAAAATACAAGGTAGTTGACAGGGGCCTGAGAACTTTGCTTGATGCTTGATTCTGAAGCCATGTAACTGAATGAGAACTAGAAACTGGTTTGAAATGATGCAAAAAAAGTACACACACACACACACAGAGAACTAACTGTGATTGTAGGCTGTTGTAAGAAGTACCATATAGGTGATAGGAACTGAACCTGGGTCCTGTGGAAGAACAGCAAATACTCCTAATCACTGAACCATATCTCCAAATCCAACCCCAAGATATAACCTTTTTGTGTGTCTACTAAATATGAAGAAGGTGAGAGATTTGAAAAGAGGAAAGAACATTAGTTCAGGAGGAGAGAGCATGTGTGTCCCTCAGCATCAGAGAGCAGAGAAGTTCCTGAACTAACAGATAATGCAACTGGCCACTCAGAAGCCTGAAACTCAACAGTGCCTTGAGAAGCTGGAGCACTAATGCCTTCAACACAGGCAAGTCCCGATTTCGGGCTTTTTGTTCCATGCACAAAAAATGAGGATTCAGAGGATAGTGCAGCTCTTCACCTTCACCATCCTGATTCTGTGCTTCCTCAATATACATTTACATTTTATCTTCATGAGCTGATTGGCTGAGACTAAATCAGGTGTACCTTTCAATGCACACAGAAAAGATGCTCACGACCAAGATGATGGACATGGTCAGCGGCCATGGATGTAGGTCTATGGCGGAGCTTGCAGAGCATGGTGAGGTCTGAGTTTCCATCTCCACATAGCAAAAACAAGTACATAAAGAAAGGACCAGTGCCTTCACCAACTAGGAGAGCTACCATGAAAACAGAACAAAAATGAATGTGATTGGGCTATGGGAAAACTAGAGCCCTATGTATTATTGGTGATAACCATGTAAAATCACAAGAACTCAGGACAACAGTAAGGCAGTTGGTCAAAATCTATTATCCAGAAGCCTTACCTCTAGGTATCTGTCCAAAATGATCAAAAGCAAGATATTTGAATGTATTGAATAAAGGAGAGTCTGTCCTACACCACATTATCAATGACCCTTTAAGATACCATATTGAGATAAATAAACCAGTAACAAAAAAAATACAAATAGCGTATATAATATTCCATTTATGCAACTAGAGTAATCAAATTCATTGCGATACAAAAAAGTATAATGATGAAACCAAAGGGCAGAGAAAAGGGAATGAAAAGTTAGTGTTTAACGAATAGCAAGTTTCAATTTGGAAATGTGAAGAAGTACTGTTGGACTTGTTTAACAAGTGACCTTGTGTAACAACAGAAATATACAATGTAGCCGGACGGTGGTGGCGCACTCCTTTAGTCCCAGCACTTGGGAGGCAGAGGCAGGCAGATTTCTGAGTTTGAGGCCAGCCTGGTCTACAAAGTGAGTTCTAGGACAGCCAGGGCTACACAGAGAAACCCTGTCTCGAAACCCCCCCCCCAAAAAAAAATATATATATATATATATACAATGTGAATGACACTGAACTCTACTCTTAGAATGGATGGAAAATTTTACATACTTTACTACAGTAATAATTTAAAACAGTACCAAAGCCACTAGGGTATGATACTATAAATCAGTAAAGCCAACACTGAGCAGATTGTCTTGAGCCAATCCATACTAGTCTGTCCAATACTAGTCCATCTTACATAGTGCTTTTGCTGATGTTTCTTCTTTCTGTTACAGGTATGTATTTACTATTCACGTTCCTTTGTGTATGGGTGAGCTCTCTGTGCATCTGTTTGTTTATGTGTCTGGGTGTGATGGTACTCATGTAATAGCATGTATGTAAAGGTCAACGTATAACTTACAGTAGCCAGGACTTTCTTTCTACCATGTGAGTTCAAGAGACTAAACTCAAGCCATCAAGCTTGGCAGTAGGCACCTTTACCCAGTGAACTATCTTCCTGGCCCTTCTGTTCTCTGTGAGCTCCGCATTCTAGCCTCATCTCGCTCTAATAACAGTGTCAAGGGGTTGTACAATTATTACTGACTCTAAAGACAAATATTACTAGATGTTTACAAATACTGGTTTCTAACAACTGACTCTTATGTTGATACATTTTTTTCTTCTCTGTTTACTAATACTTTGGCTGGGAACAAGTAGTTTATTCTGTGGAAATCATACGTTAATGTTCTTTCTCTTTGAAGACATTGATATTCTTTGGTTTCATGCTATTTTTCAGTATATCTGAGTGGTGTGGTTTTATCAAACTTAACATAAGGTCGAGGGTTAGTAATACAGGAGGAGATTCCCCAAGTCTCAGCAGGCTGAATGTACTAATGTATTGTGTCATAGTAATTTTAACCAGTACTAATATTATACCTAATATGCTACTACAAACGTATCTGTCTCTTCTTGTATTAATGATCCTTGAATATGTGTATGCATAGTATGGCATATTTACTACAATCTTGACTTTAATTCATAAGTAAGTAGGTGTTCTATCACCCAAGACCGAATCAAAACAGGAGAGAACAAAAGAGCACTAACAAATCTTAGCGTTTCCTTTGTAATGCGTTAATCCTTGGTTCTCTCCCCTCAGTTTATTTAACCATTATCTAGTCTTTCTATCTTAAAAGATATATCTGCTTAAATTAAGATTAAATCATTCTTTGCAGAGAGATATCCTAGTCACAATCTATCTGGCAATCTTGTCAATAATTATGTGATTGTCATTAGCGCGTCAAAGAAGCGATTTCTATGTTTTATTTTCTGGGGCCAATTTGGCTAAACAATGATTACATTTAAAGTATGGTTTGGGAATTTTTCACAGCTTTCCAAGGCCTTGACCAGCACTATTGTGCCTAGCGACATGCCTGAAACTTGCAGAGCCTAATCACTGGCCCTGAGGCCTGCTTACATTAGACCCATCATTCATTCACGCAACAACTCCTTTCTCCTGAGAAGACCTTTCTCTCTGTCCACAAACTCCAGGTTATGAAACACGAGTCACTGCGGAGCCTTCAGCACGAGACATCGTGTTTGGTAAGAAAAGCTGCTGCAATTTTCATTTGCTCGATCCATACATCTTTAAGTTTCATCAAAAAAAAAAAAAAATTTGCTAGAATGAGATGAGATCTTTACTCTAAAAAACATGAGACAGCTCAATTTAGTCTAAAAACTCCTCTCGCTCGTTTTAAATTGCATACATTATATTTATGTGCTATTTCTATGCTCCTTTGATCTGCATATTCTACTTTTATCACTAAAAAAGAATAAGTAATGTGACTAAACGCATCACACTCCTTTGCGAATTCCTATTAAATGCTTGCGAGTATGGCTTCCATGCAGGGCCACCACGGTTGGTCGATTAATATGAAATCACCATGGCCCCATAAGGATCTTTTACAACCAAAGTCTAGTGGTTCCATGTCAGACTCTTTTGATGTTGTGTTTTACTTGCTTTTCTAGGGACTAGACCTAAGGCCTTGTGTGTGCTTAAGAAAGTGTTTCACAACTGATCTGCATTCCTAACTCATCGTTCTGTCCATGCTTTATTTTGAGATAGACTCTGACTAACTCAATCAAGGTGGTTTCAAACTCTCTCTGTAGTACTGGCTGATCTCGACCTTGTAAATCTCCTGCCTTGACCTCTGGAGTAGCTGAAATTTCAGACTTGGACTGCAAGGCCCTGCAATGTCTGATTCCCTGTTGGATATTTTTACTTGAAATGTCTACACTGCCTTCCCTAGATGCCCCTTCAAAGTGTGCACATACCCTGCAGTCAATTGAGGAAGTCTGCCCTGCAGTAATACCCCTGTGATTCTAGGCTCCCGGCGGGCCTGCCTTTGACTCATCGACAGAAGTCACATTCCCTAACATCAATCCTGTACAAGCTGCCCACTGACTGCCAGGATCTATTTCTGAAATTTCTAAAAATGTCTACTTTTCCATTTTCATTGGCATTCTAATCCAGACTCCCTTTATCTGTCACCTGGAGTTATAAACCATTGCCTTCCGTATCTCCTTGTCCCTGCCCTGCCACACTCCAGTGGGCAACCAGCCTGCATTCTAAGTAATATGATGACATGATTTTCTGTATTATGTCAAACTACTGCCCAGTGTACTCATGGGTTTCCACTCTACTATCTCAAATTCACTTATTTATTCAACACAGAACATTTATTAAACATCTGTTATACCTACTAAATGCAGTCCACAACCCAACATTCTATCTTTCTAGCCAGCTTTCCTCCATCAAGCCCTATAATATGAACTCTGTCTGATGACTGTACTTGTCTTTTCTGGCATCTCCTGAACTTTCCCTTCATCACCAACACTCTATTCTTTTCTTTAAACCAAATAATTTCTGTCTGACTTGCCCCCCCCCACACACACACACACATAATTTCAGCCTTTAATGGTGTCATACTTTCCTGAAAAATACCTTGTCAGTTCAGTCCAGTTTTATATTGACTCTTTAGTGATCAGGACAGCTTCCCACCAACCAAATTCCAAGCTTTTTTTTTAGAGATAAGTGTCCCATCGGCTCTTCCCTTACTGCTCTCAAGATGACGAGACCATCCTCACTCTAGAATAAACATGGTGGGTCATTTTCTAGCTCCCTCCATCTACCCTACCATGCCTATTATTAATTATACAGAATTGCCAAAGACTGAATTCATGAGCATCTACTTCAACTACACTGAGAAAAACAGAGGCAAACCAACAGTGTTAATGATTATCAAACAAGAGTCTATCGTGTTCCAGGAGGAGTTGCAGCTGGATAGCTCCTGCAGAAGTCAGTTGGCAAGAGACAAACTATGTTTCTAGATAATTGAACATCCTAGAGATAAGGCACGAGCTAGTGGAAGACCATGTCCCTTGTGAAGATAAATTTCTAAACTTTTGAACTAAGGTGTTTCTGATTATTGACCATTTTCAAGACCAACAATGTCTATAAATGTTCAGAGTAACGGAGTGGGTGAAATTTTCCAAAACAGTCCCATGCTAGAGGTCTTGGCTTCAACCGGAGGCGGATTTTGCATGTGCAGACACTGCCCCTAAGATTCCCGGAGAGTCTGAAGAAAAATACTGGAATGAAAATCAGAAATTGCATTTACTGTTTGACTGAAAGGGAGACTGGAAGGGTGGCAGTTACCCATGCCCTTGGCCATGAGACAATTGTATCAGAGTGTTCTGTTTTGTTCTGGCTGGATAGAGTCTACTTATCAAAAGCAGGAAATTGCATTTAACTGGGATCAGTAGGATGCTAGGGAGGGGCTGATCTGCTTAGGAGGGTGAAGGTGGGAGGGCGAGGGTGGGAACACAGGGGCAGAGAACAGGCAGTACTGGAGCATCATGGGACCTGCACCCATCAGGAGAGTGGCAGGACTAGAAACTGCATTTGAAAGAACGAGAGACACGGAGGCTGAAGACAAGATGTGAGCAGGCATGTCTTATCCAGATGCGAGGAAACTGAAAAATGATTTTTCTCATCTGGATGGAACACGCTCTACAGAAGTGCTGAAGCATGCTCACCAGCTCTGCACTCTGAGTGCTGACGTGAGGATATTATAGGAAAAACTGAGCTGTCTCCTGCCAGGTCCTAGGCATCTCTGATGCAGGAAGTGCTGTGTGCCTGAAGAGAGCTTGGGTGGAAGTGAAAGTAAAGCACATTTTTAGCTCAATTTTCTCTTTCTGCTCAGTTTATGTATGATAGGGGGAGTAAGATTTGAAGACCAGTTGTCACTAGTGTAAAGGCAACGAGCTATTGCAAAATTTTAATATACCAAAAATATAAAAGCCATATCACATTTATTTATCCTTCAGTAAACAAAAACAAATAAGCATTAATTGGACCAATATAATAAAATTTGATCTAACTGCAATTCACCGAAATAGTTGATTTTTTTTACACAGAAAAAAAAAGGGCGTTCAGAATGCCTAGGGTCACCCATTTTCCATGTAAAACGCACATGCCATGCATGCATGCACACCTGTATGTATAAAATGTAAACCTTAAATATAAAATAGCATATGGACACATATGCACAAGAAAACAAGGAATTTTCTCAAAAGCCAAACAATATGAGACATTATTCCTAAAACTGCAGGTATGAGTCTGAGCTAGAAGTTCGTCAGCTTTCTCAGTTTCATTGGTCCATACTCTAGCCTATTCCCCAGCTTTTATTCTGATGCTGCGTGGTAGTGTAGACAGTAATTTAAATGCAGAGACATGCGTGCTTGTGTGTTTTGGTTCCCTATTCTGCTTTAGTATGGTAATCTTTCAATAAGGAAGCCACCAGAGTAGTGGGGGTTTGTTGTTATGATTTCACTGTAGATACAATTCCATCTTCTGTAATCACATTAAAGAATTATAAATCAGGAAATAAACCAATTCAACTAAAGGTCTGTCTTCATTTGGAAAACTTCTGTTTGAGAATGGTGTGCACAGATTTGACTCCGTGTGCCTCCAGAAGCTCCAAATACCGAGGGGAAGATTTTAAAAGGACAACCAAAGCATGTGAAAGGCTCATGAGAATGGGGTACCTGTCTCAGGTTTAAGATTGCTTCAACATGGTTTTAAAAAATCTTAATGTTTATTCAACTAGAATGTTACAGTGTAAAAAAAAAAAAAATCCACTTTGTAATATAATGTTTCCAGTAAGATTTGGACTTCTTTAAGTATTTCATTGGGAATACCTAAGCTTTCAAGTTTTATGCTCTTAAACCCTACACAACACTGTACTGGTTGAACATAGTTAATGTACCAACTGCAATTATCCAACTGTCAAAGGCTCAACTCCCAACTGTCGATAAGCTTCATTTAACTAATTTGAGAAGGCGGAAGTTGGGCTTTTTTTTTTTCCAGGAAGGCTCCTTTCCTTATTTCCTGTCAAGAGAGCCAAGTTGTGCAACCTATGGTTAAAGGGGCTCTTTGTAATTGAGCCAGGGAGTCTCCATGTGAACAGTTCTCACGGGGTGGGTGGTGGGAGGGTGGTGGTGGCAAAATAGGGTGGGGGAGGATGCTTGACACCAACCACTGAAGGAAGTAATCAGAGCACAGCCAATTCGAGTGCGAGCCTGCCCGCCACCTCAGTGGTCATTGGCTGCATCCACTTTATGAAGCACAGTCTATTAAGACCTTGGCTGGCCTGCCTATGGCTGCCCAGTGCTCCCTTCTCAATGCCTGCACACAGACGACCAGAACCCGATCAACCATGTTATATCAATAGCATTCTCACACCAGGTTGTGTAAATTGATCTTTTACAATTTCTCTCGGTGACAGTCTCTGTAACCAACAAGATAAATCATTCCTCCCGTGGCTTTCTTATTGATTGCTAAGACCTGTATAAAAATTACTCTGCTCCAGCTGCACGGTGAATGTCGTCGTGAAAGAGGACTTTTTATTTACAATCAAAATATGTTTGGGCCTAGATCAAGCACAGATTTACTAGCTCAGGAGTTTAACAGACTCCAAGAAAACAAAAAAATTAGAACTCTTCTCCACATCACCAAAACCCAGCCATGACAAAACTTACCAGACATAACGAGTCTTAAATTGAGACAACCGTACCGTGTTTCTGAAACAGAAGAGCTTTCACACATTTGATTTTAAGATAAACAGACAATAGGAGGCCAACTGATTAAAAGGAGAGATACACAAAAGCCCATAACTGAACTAAATCCTTGCCTGCTTTTGAATCACTCACAACCTCTTGTTTCTAATAGATGAGTGAAAGCCCCATTTGATAGCCCAGACCAGATCAGACGTGGGACAATGGGCCACTTCTGGTAGTTGGTGTATTTTGGGGAAAAACAAAACAAAACAATTTACATTGTTTTGTAAGCTGAAAAGTATTGTCCATTCTTCTATAACAGTAATTCTAAGAACTTGGAACATTTTTATGTAGTCAAAGTAAAGACAAATAACATCTTTCAATATTTCATACAAACAACATTTTGAAATAGAAAGGGATTTTCCCCATTCCATCTTTGTATTCAATTAAAAAAGCAAATAGGCGTTGTTTGGGGGGAAAAGTTTTGAGGTGAAATGTCTGTTTACATCATCTCTAATCTTTTTAAAACAAGTTCTCATTGAGGCGCCTAATTTAAAATCATCGGCTGCTAAATGATGTTGCTTCCCCCAATAGGGACCTGCTTTTTAATTTTAATGCAAAAGAAAACTGTTACACGGTTTTACATTCTCACACAAGAGGAGCTGCTGATATTTGTAAAATAACAAGAACTATCCCCACTTCACCCTTCACAAAATTCACTTTCCATGCAACCCCTGTGGGCGGGTATTGAGTTACAACTCAAATAGCGTTTCACAGACTAGGAATCCTTCTGTATACATCTAAGAGCTGAGACAGAGATAGTTGCTTTTTTCCTTTCCCCTTGAGCCTGAGCTTGGTCTCTCTGAAGCTGTGCTTTTCTTTGAGTTTTAGAGAAGGCCCTTTCAATGGAACCGGCCTGGGTAGGTGGGGGTGAGACAGAGGGCTGTCTGGCCCAGTGTTCTCACAGCCTTGACCAGACGAAGAAAGGCAAGCACGTGTGTGTGACTTTGGGGACTCCCCTGCCTAGATGAGATCCACTTGGGAGTAGGTCAGGAGCACACTAGGGCCACACTGAGGCTACCAGTAGGGCAGGCAGGAGGCAGATCCCTGACTACAGAAGCAGGCTGGGAACCAACAGCTGTGCTCCCAGGAACGCCTTCTTTTAAAGGATCATTTACAAGTGTCTTGCCTGGGACTGGCTGGCAGCTGCCTGCTCTTTCCAGCCTGTGGCCCCGCGGATGCCTCCCGGCTCCCACAGGGCAGAGTTCAGCCTGTTTGTACCAGACTGTTAGTGCCTTGTGCACAGCCTCACATGCAGGCTTGCTCACTGTCTCTGGTTCTCTGGAGCTCCTTGAGGAGTTCTCTGTGGGACTTTGTGGGTTCTTCCCCTGATCTATTTCTAAGGAGTCCTTCGTCAACACTGTCAGTAGCAAGTGAGTCTCCCGTTCAGCGTGGGAAGAAACGTTCGGGCGCCCCAATCCAGGCACATCCTCTCCATTTCTCCTCGCCCGCCTCTGCGACACGTCTGCTGCCACACATTGTCACTGATTGTGGGAAAGGGCCGCCAGCCTTTCCGCAGCTCCAGGCCGCCCTAATGAGGGAACAATCGTCCCGGCGGGGAGCAGGCGACCGGGTCAGCGCGCCCAGCACAATGCACCGACGCCTGCGCTCCGAGGTCCCCGCAGAAAAGGCGAGTCGCGGCCTGGGAGCCAGCGGCGTTTCTTCCAGATCACCTTGCTGGAACTTAGCAAAGCAGAAGTCAGGCGACAGGAACAATAGCCGGGTGCAAGGGTGATCCTGGAGGGAAGCCGAGCTTGGTTCCCGAGGTGCACATGATGAATAGAGCCCCGGCCTGTGTCATAGAGCCCCAAAGGCTCTATGGAGGGTCATGTTTGCCTGAAGGGTTGCAGCTCCATCCTGCCTAGCTGGGGCTGAAAAGACGCAAGAAGTCCAGCCTGGAGAAGGGCTCTCTCCCAGAAATCTTTCTTCTTTCTTGATTTTTTTTTTCTTTTAAGATATATTTTAGCTCAGATCCAGTATGGGCTAAGAGGAGAAAATGACAGTTGTGTCTACCCTGAAGGCAGACACATTTTTATCAGTCAAAATACCCTTTGAAACCCTGTAAGCCAGAACAGTATCTTAAGAGAAGCGAGCCCCCCCACACACACACACACATCCATATTTTCAACTTCAAAAAATTAAATGATACAGGGTTGTTCTTCCTGATTTTATTTAATATTGATAAAGTCTCCTCTTGACCCTGGACAGAGTCCAGAGGGTAGCAAGATTAGAGATGAGGCGTAAAGGGGAAAATTAACATGAAAACTTATTGAGTTTTAACCTGAAACTTTTAACGTAAAATTATTTGCTCCAATAAGACCAACACTACAGTCAGATACCTTGTTTTAAAAGCAGAACTCGGGAGGTTCAGCAGGCATGGCTGACAAACTCTTTGGATAATCACATGCTCCCTAAACTCAAGAATTTAAGTTAAAGGTGTCAGAAGAGTTTGTTACTCCACTCCAGCTGTTTATGTAACTCTTTTGGAGATCAGACTGGCCACTGGGAGAGCCAACCATCTGCTCAGAACAGGACAGGTGAGAAGACACTCCACCGGCTACGGAGTACTTAACATCACTAGCTGGATCTCCACTATTTCTAAATCGAATCTTAAAGTATACACAGAGTTCAACCCATTCTGCTGAAAATAAGAAGAAGCCCAGTATTATCAAAAACTTTCGACCCTAGTATTCCCTGGGCTGCTCAGGAAGCCCAGGCTGAACAGTGCACAGATCCCAGCTTAATGATGATACCCTACTCCCACCAATCGGAAGCTGAGAAACAAGAAATGGGCAGAAGGCAAGAGGCCAGGGTGATTCATTGATCCTCCTGCTCTCTGTAGGCCCTACTTTAACTGAGCAAAGGGAGCAGAGCAGCAAGGCCCTATCTTTTGGTGTGCATAAGGCACAAGGTCACAAAATAACTGGGGAAGAGGAAACAGTTCAAAGGGTTTGTCAAAGAAGGAGCCCAGTAATAGGACCAGAAAGGGAGTGGATGTGACTTGCCTTTTCTGTGGGATCATGGGGCTCAGGCCTCATAAATTGTGCTAGACGGGCTGACCTGGTCTCGTACTCCAAGCCAAGACTATTGGATACTGAGCTTAGGGTAAGTTGAGGACTTTATGTTTATTTAATTAACTTTCCCTATGGTTGTCTGAGCCGGGGTACATCTATTTTCTGACTTTTCCTACTAAGGGGTTGGAGTACCTTGAAATAAAAAAGAAAACAAAGCCAAGGTGTTGGTGACCTCCAAATGGGAATGCAGCTACACAGACCCACAAAATTAGATCAGTGCTCAGGCGGCTGTTCCCGAACGCTTGAGAAGAAAGCTTATTTCTGAGGTAAGTTGGATTGAGTTCCCTGTTAATCTGATTACCCCTGAACATGTGACTTGTTCCCTGCGGGTGGGTAATAATTGATAACTCCTTGGGCCAAAGAGTTACTGAAAAACCATTTGGAGGCTAAAAGAATGTGGTATATGTTCTAAATTAGGTCTGTAAATTAAGCCGAATGCCAACTTTGCTCACACCCTTCATGTTCTTTCCAACGATCCCTATGAAAAATCTTATGTCTCTATTATTTGAGTAGGAAGAGTAGCCCCAAGTCTCGTTCAAACTGAGGAACTACGCACAAACAGCATTCCAAGGATGATACCCTCTGCAAAGACAAAATGTCATTACCATGGAAATGAAGGAAGAGCTGGAACTCAGATAGTATCCTCCTAAATCTAGCCTATTGTTTTGTGCAAAGATAGTGCTGATTTTCAGAAACATGCCCTACCGCAGAATTCTCTAACTACTACCCAAAGCTCATGCTTAAAACAGTCCTGTCTGTGCCGTGAGAGAACACTGCAGAAGCCGTCCTACCATTCTGTTTGCCGACCACTGACAGCTGAAACATCCTTTTCTCTGACAATTCTTGTCATACTGCTTTATCATATTATTATTACTTGGAATCGCTTCAGGAAAAAGTTGGAGAGTCAAAAATAAACTTAAAGGATACATTGGAACTCACGTCCCCACATACTCTTAAACCCCAGCTTCTGAAGGTGTTGTAACTGAGTGGCGGTGGCCATGAATATTCTGCCAAGAGTAAAGGATTCCTGAACATGGAGAAGTCTAAGCTTATTTCAAAAACAGATGCAAAGTGAACCTGAGGTGTTTCTTGCAGTGCTCAGCTGCACTGCAGCCATGGTACTGAGCACACAGTGTGCACTTTGCGCCATGCATGCCAGCAAACCTTACACCCACAGTGGCTTCCTGAAACACCTGGGGCTCAGCAGCCAGACTATTGTATGCTATGAATTGAAGTGTTTAACTGTACATACAGAGTTTTCTGCTCGTGTATACATATAATGCTTTAATTATGGAAAACAGAGACTTTCCAATACTTTCTCTCCTATCGTTCCTCAGCATGAATGTCAAATTAGTACACCTTTGGATTGTACTGTGCTAGAATATTTGATTTTTAAAATTGCTGTTTGAGTTGCCGAGTTGGGTTGCATTCAAGAAAATTTCATTCGATGAATTTTGGCTTTAGATTAGGACAGAATTTCCAAAATGATCCCAAACCTGATACTGCCATATTTGACTATCTGTCTGTGAGAAACAGCATTCTCAGAACTGACAATCATAAACACAAGAGCAACCATATTTGAGAGCTCTGTGTTTGATTGAGAGATCCTGCCTCAATGAATAAAGTGGAAGAGTCATTGAGGGTAATTATCGACTTCAACCTCAGGCCTCCCCAGACATGTGCACACATATTTATATGCACCATACGCTTGCATGCACGTGCATACACACACGTGGAAACATGTATATGCATACATGTAAACTACATACTCATGAAAATAGAAAAATAAATACTTTAAAGCCAGAGCACTCCCTTCAAATTATTAGTATATCTTCTTCATCTCTCGACATTTAAATGCACACAAATTAAAATGTGTGGATTTCCTTTCCCACTGCCCATCCGCTAAGGAAGAAGACGAGACCCATATTTGGATTCTTCAATGATTCCATTCAGTTGTTCCATGGGAAACCCTGAATGACTTCTCTGTTTCCCATTTCCAAGTGTTTGGGATGGTACATTTAAAAAAAAGAAGGGGAAATACAATAAAATAAATTATTATTCTAACCTTGCATTATAAGCATGTCACGAGTTCTTAAAGAGTTGTTTGTGTAGTACGGGGGTAATAAGCTGAGATGTGTGGAAGAATGAAGGCCAGCCTGGAGGCCCTGCTGCTGGGAGTACTGAACAATATGTGCCCTCTGAGGAGTCTGCCCCTGCCTTTAGCTAACTATATGCCTTTGGGTAAGTCACTTAACCTTTCTAGGTCTCAGTTGACTCATGGACAAAATGGTGGTTATTATAATAACCCTCTTGCAGGTATTTTCGTGAATAACAATGATTACAAATGAATGCAAATCTTGTGTGTAGTAAGAATGACATACAAGTGCTGAGAAATAGAATAAGCCTGTAGTTCACAATACCTTCCCAGAAATGACAGAAAGATGCCACAAGTATGAATGATAACAGGATTTAGGGACCACCAGGCAAATTTAGAATGAAAAGAATCCTTTAGAAAAAAATTGATTCAGTCATCAAGTAAAAAAAAAAAAAAAATGGTGATACAGGAGAGAAGGAACTAGCCTTTATTTATTTTCTATTTAAATTACTGTCAGACAAGACTTGTAACAAAGTGTGTGATATAGTCAATATTCATCAAAAGTTTCTGTAGAAATACTGGGTAGGTTTTATACTGTCCATTTGGACGAAGGCACAAAGTATAGAAATGACATTTTGTACAAAAAAAAAAAAAAGTAGAATGTCTTGTTCAGCTTTTATGACACTTTTTGTTCCGTGACCAAAAGACATTTCACACATGGTCTTTGACACTGTGACAGGGCCTGTTAATGGTTAACTAAATGCATTCTATAATGTTTTACTTTAGCTCAGGCTGACAGTGATCAAAGTCTATTTTTACTGTATAAGAGGAAACTAGGAACTACTTGGTGTGCAACAACTTAGAGTGATGCATTCAACTTCACATGCGAAGAATCGGAATTTCCAGGTTTAAAGTCAATTGCCCACGTTATGTAAAGTAAGACATTTTATATGTAATCTCAGAGATGAAAATGACAGAATACTTAATTACATTTATGGTAACATGTTACCTTTCAAAGCCCATTGACAGAAGCGCTACCAGTTACGAAGGATGGAAAGCCAAGCAGAGGGGGAAGGCTGTGCGCATTTTCACGCAATTGTCTAGGAATAAATACGGGTATCCAACTCAAATATGGAAAAGGGCTTCCTCAGCAATACACAAGCTTTGAAAATCTGCAGGGCAGGTAGGTAGTAGGTGAATCCATGGATACTTTTAAAGAAACAATCAGGAGACACTATCCAGTGCCACAAAAGGATTGCTACTTTTCCATTCTGGTCACTTAGTTTTCAAGAGTATTGCTTTCAAAAAGAAAAAAAAATCACACCAGGGCTAGAAAGGTGACTCAGAAGTTAAACTGCTTCTCTTCTGGAAGACTTGTGTTCCTCTGAAAGCTGCATCATGCAGCTCCCAAACACCTGTAACTCAGGGGCATCCAATACCCTCTGGTCTCCATGGTTACCTGCATTCTTGTGCTACATATAAACTCAGGCAGATGCACACACACACACACACACACAC
Organism: Arvicanthis niloticus; assembly: GCF_011762505.2. Taxonomy (NCBI): domain Eukaryota; kingdom Metazoa; phylum Chordata; class Mammalia; order Rodentia; family Muridae; genus Arvicanthis; species Arvicanthis niloticus. Next base: position 25,582,067 of record NC_047674.1, on the reverse strand, counting down.
AACATGCACATATACACACACACATGCACACACATGCACACACACACACACACTAAGTGTAAATTTAAAATAATAAGCCCTCTTTAAAGTCTCAGGTGAGAAGAATCACGAGTGGATTTTTTAAACCATTATTTTACCAAAAGATATAACTATAACAATAATTACCATAGCCTTGCTTGTTGTATTGTCCAGATGGAAACAGCTCTAAATGTGCCTCAGTGCAGCAATTAGTTAAATAAAGTAGGGCTTGTAAAGACAATGTACAGAGATACAACTAACAGGAAAAAATGCTGTGAAACCGAGAAATAGCTGCTGAAGGTGTAATTAAAACATGCTCCATGCAAAAAGAGGCAAGAAGCTGTGAACGGGGTGGGTTTCTGTGTGGAAGAAATAAAAATGGATCAAGCAGGATAGACTGAATTTTACTAAAACTCACAAATATTCTAACAGAGGGCTAGGGATCCTGGGGATAGCAGGGAGTCCATCCCACAAATCCTCACCTCTCTCAGTTCTCACCAGAACTGAGAGAGTTACCATCTCAAAAACCCTGGTCACCTCAGAAGAGGAAGAGAACTGAGAGCTTCCCGGTCAGTGTAACAAACTCTTGTCACTGTCACACTGAGTCCTCGAAATGATGAACAAAAACTAATCTCAGAGACAATGTCCCAATAACAATATGAATAAAAGAATATAGAACACCTCAACTCTATATTGATTTCACAATAAGCTAGTGGCTCTTTAATATCATAGGTAAAAGAAAATAAATTAACCTGCTGATATTTTTTTTTCCCAATGTGCTACTCAAAATATTTTAAATGCCACATTTGGCTTATGGTTGTGCAGTGTGAGCCAAAGTGTTCCATGGCGTACTATGTTAGCAATTGCATACTGTACTTCTTCTGTGAGACCACACACACACACACACACACACACACACATATACACACACGTATGCGCACACACACACGCACGTGCACACACAGACATGAGATAGAGAGGGAGAGAGGGGAAGGGAGAGGGAGAGAGAGGACAGAGAAATGCAATTCTGTAACCCTGCAATTAGCCCAGAAAGCAGCCAGCTGTAAACAGCTGGTAAGTGGTCCTAATAAATGTCACAGGAAAAGTAAGGAGGAGATTGGGTGAAAGAAATATAACACAGTTTGGGAAGGACATATAATCAGTTTGAAAAGCCCAAGATCTAAGTAGTTTACTTCAACATGCATGCAGGTAATGTTATAGAGACTGAGCAGATTGTGTCTATGTACATAGGAAAGGTGTGTGTGTGTGTGTGTGTGTGTGTGTGTGTGTGTGTGTAAAACAACAATTAATTTGAAAAGAGAACATGTGTTTGAAAGAGAGTGAGGAAGGCTACATGGGAGGGTTTGGATTGGAAAAAGGAAGTGGAGGAAGTGATGTAATTGTATTATAATGTCAAAAAACGTAAGAAATAATTTCTAAAAGTGAAAGGTAGATCTTTGAGCTTGCATTATAGCAGCTGATGGAGAGAGAAATGCCACATGCATTAAAAAGCATAAGTGAAAAAAATTAAGAAAAGCCAATTGGGGGGTGAGGAAACTAGACACACCCACACAATGCACAGATGGACATTTGAGAAAGTGAACTTCATTTTGCTATTGCACTGCTTCTGACTTGGGCAACTTTGTGCTCCATAGTGAGAAGCAGCAGTACCTTATTGATTGATTGACTGACTGATTGACTGATTGATTGATTGGTGGTTATTTCCTCCTGAGGGGAACTGAGAGGAGAGCATGCATGTCCACACATACTGAAATATCCAAAATTGTGTTCCAGAAGTTTTCCCATCATTATTGCTACATGACAGGACCTTGCGTGGCTTTAAAATTCCTTCTCTTTGCTGTAAATCATTTAAAAGATGCCAGTAAGGCCGTGTCCATTGCTCGGGAAGTAAACCATTTAGTGACCATTCTGATTTCCGGTGTGGGAAGACAAGATAATAGCATGCCCTTTGGACATTCCAAGAGTGACCGCTGTGAGTGGCTTGGTCTCTCATTTCTTTCCTTAATCCACCTGCAAAGAGGGGGTGGATTGGTGACCCCCTCATAGGTTTTATGTAAAAATCTAGTGAGACAGCATGAGGAAAGAAGATCTTGTAGAGACCTCCCCGTGTCCTCAGTTATTATTAAACTCAAGCTCTCTGGATCTTTTCCAGTTTTAAATGACGACCCAACTCACTAGAAGTTCACCCAATCTCCAGCTGGTTTGAAGACTTATTGGTAGCATTTTCTTTATCTCTGCTCATCCTCATTGCTTCCCTTTAAAGAGAACATATTTCCCTCATGTCTGCCTAAGCCATTGATGTGTCAGGAGAAAAATACAAAGGCTTTCACATCTTTGCAGCTCTGTCTCTTAAATTAACACTCCACTCTTGAATGTAAGAAAGCAAACTACTGCTCAGTGTTTTAGAAGTGAATAAAACATTTTTTTTAAAAAACGAGAACGGCTTTGACAAGTTTCCGTGAATGAGACAGGAGACATGAAATTCTCCATATGACTGTGTGCCTTTTCAACGGTTTTGCCAACTTTCAAATGAATAGACAATTTTTTGCTTCGTGCCTTTCAAATTTACAAATTAATATTTTTAAGAGGTGGAGTTAATAAGCAGGTGAGTTAAAACATAGTAAAACCTATAAGGCTTTCCTCCGGCAAAGTTCCCCATTTTGCCATAAAAACTTAAGAGTTGTAATAAAAACAACAGTATCATGCAAGCCTGTATTTGTATTTCTCAGTTCAACTGCTTTTTAGTTTCAAATTGTAGACAACAAAGACATGCCTGAGTGATGTTTCCTGAAAGCTAAATAATCCAATATTTACCCAAAATGCTGAATGAACTTTATTTCTGCAAATAAATAAATAACACGCCTTTGATGCAGATATTCAGACTGTTTCAACCTTGGGCTTGAAAAGATATGTCTGAGCTATTCTCATTAATCACAAACACCTGGTGACTTAACACACTGGACTTTCAGTTGCCCTGATTCTATGAATATTGTAAGACAATCTCTGTAAACTTAGTCTAAAAGCACCTCTGCTAAGCAGAAGAGATATCCCAACAGCCACAGCAGCAAGGGAAAGATGAATCTTCAAAAAGCTCAGTCTTCTGGATCCTCAGAGTGAACCTGAGAATAAATGAATATTGTGTGTTTAAAGTGCATTTAAAATAAAATAGAGTGCCTCAGGATCAATTATTCTATTACTTCGTGTTTTAAAAAATAAACTTTGTCTCCCTCTCAACCCTGCCTTGAGTGGTCTTTTTTTTTTTAAGTCCCATTGAGACAAAATACATATGCTGGCAGGAAATGCAAATAGGAAGGGATCTTATCCCTAGCGATCTAAATTTGTCTCTCGTGAAAAAGATAAAGATCATTTTGAAGTTGAAAAGTCTATGATTTGAAGTAAGATCCTCATTCAGATGTGATTGCTTTACAGCGATAGCCCTGGCCAGGGTGATTTCCGTTCCTTCTATATTTTCCTTCAGCTATAAGAAAGCTGTTTGTGCAGATGTGAAATTGTTGCTACTGGGGAGTCTTTTCAACCATGTAAGGTTGCAGTGTTAAGCTCCCATTCAAGATCAGAACTCCACACTTTCACAACCGGCAGACATCTGAAATTCATGCTTCGCCATCTGTGTGGCTGCCATCTTCAACTCTCATCTTGATCTTACTTTCTCAGAAGTGAAAAGAGGGGAGGGGGCTGGACTTGAAATGAGTACAATTCATAAGGATATTAAATATTTACCAAGTGTCTGCCACATGTTTCTGCTTCCAAGGACCAGAGTTTGGTTCCCAGCATCCTTGTCTTCCAGCTTATAACCTCCTGAAACCCTAGTTCCATGAGATCTGGTGCCCTCTTCTGGCCTATGTGAATACCTGTATGCATGGTACACAACACACACACACACACACACTCCACAAGAAGTAAATAAAAAAACAATCTTAAATAAAACCTTTATCTCGTATAATCTATTTCATTGAGAAATGAGAATGAGAAACCTACCTCATTTAAAAACACCTTTCCTGTTAATATATAAATACATCCGAAGTAAATAATTTTACTTGTGTTTGCACATTATTATCTCAAACCCTTTAGAAGGGCTTAATGTTTTATGCTTCTGCACCACCATGTTAAGGAGGTTGTAAATTATTAAAAGTTCAAACTCACATATCTATGGACAGCCCAATTTCTTCAATGATCAGCTTGCTAATACCTTCAGCTTGGTTCTCAGGCCTCTAGAGTCAGAGGTAAGCAAAGTCGGAGAGAGGTATCCTGGGGACTGTGAAAGAAGGAAGCTGCTCTGTTATCTGGCCACCCTTGAGTGTCACCCTCTCTTCTAAGGCTTGTCTTCAGGCAGCCTCACCTGGAATCAAAGCTCAGATCAAGACCCAGCCAGGGCTTCCCAGTTGAACTTCCACTGCATTTTCAAAGACCACTGTTATTTCTACTGGATGCCAAGAGTCAGTCTCTCTCTCTCTCTCTCTCTCTCTCTCTCTCTCTCTCTCTTTCTCTCTCTCTCATTTCTCTGAGCTTAGGACACTCACAGCAGATGAGAACATATAAGAAGTAGCGTTTTCCTTGGTGATCTGGGAGTGGTTACCTCTAAATTCCACAGCTCTTCATTCACTCAGATGAGTAACTTTTGTTCAGATGACCAAATGCTTGAAGCACATTGAATAAGTTGAATTGTGTATTTTGTTCTGTTTTCTGGGTATGCATTGAAACAAAGTAACAGTGACCACCACTGGAGCTTGGGGCTGGACAGGTAGAAATAAATAGGAACCTATAGTTGAAGCAGGGACATCTTCCGCAGAAGTAGAACATCCATACATTTGACAGGAGGTTTAAGCACACTGGGTCCACACTGGGATCTGTTGACACAAAGATGTTTATGTTCTTGCTTGTATTTGGTTTGGGGGTTTTGATGTCGCCAAACTTAACAGGCTCACAGGCTCACAGGCTCACACACAGCATTGATAAGTACAGGGAGAGTATTTTCATGTTGAAACAAAAACTCTGACTATGAACATTTATTCCATGAGCACACAGTAAAAGGGAGAGTCTACATCCCTGGACAAGAGGTGCTGATCTGGGAACCCTAAGGACTGTGAAAGGGAAAACTCTCTGCCAGATATTTGACAGTGGCTTGTCAACATCACTTACTCATCCAGCTTCCTACCAAGATAATTATGAAGACAAAAAAACATAGCTCGTACCTCCACCAGGGTAATAAGTTACAGTTAATAAGCTGCACAGCCGAGCTGTGAAGCCAGGGGCACCGTCCTTTTAACCACTGCACTATGCTGCCTCTCAGTCTAATAAATAATAACATTCTGTTCCAGCTAAGCTTATTACACAATTGAGACATTGGGAGAACTATTAAATTTAAAAAAGCATTTTTCATCCATAAAGTCTCTAAATAAAATAATAGAGTGAGCATTTTTATTACCAAAACCTTGAATAATGATTTCCTGAATCTTCAAGGAATTACCTAATCCATGTGGGGTTTTTTTTCACTCTGTTTAATTGGTAAATATTGCTGAGACATTGAGGAGTAGTTGCTATTTTATGTTGTCTTCCTTCGAATCTGGGGCTTCCTGTGGCAGGTAATCCCCCAAATGAGTGCCTAAAATATTCTCCTTAGATGTGAGAGTAAACAGTCCTGGAGAAGGACCCACAGACTGAGATCCTGGAGATGGCTCGATTCCCCCCACACACACTTTAGACTTTTGTTCAAAGAACAAGTTCTTTTAAATAAAAGAAACAATCATATAGATAGGGCTCTTATGTGCAATTGAATTAAGATTTTGCTCAAAGTGGCATATAGAAAAACCATGGTGTATGTTGCTTTATTGTATGACTTCTTCCCCCATATTTTCTAAAATTAGTTTTACCCTTCCTTTAAAAAAATGACTAAATATCATTTAACAACATATTAAATGTCAAGCCAATGAGATTGCTCAGCTGCTGAAGATGCTTCCAGCACCAGCCTGGGATCTGGAATTCCAACACTAGGACTCACATAAAGACAGAAAGAGAACCAATTCCACAAACTGTCCTTGGACCTCCACATACAACCTTAGTAATTTTTATAAAGAAAAAAATTGCCAATACACAGTCTTAGGTGAGTGAAGAAAAACAGGGTTTCAAGGAATGATCCCAGCAGAGGAAGAGAAGTCTGAACAGCATTGCATGGTAAGTGTTGGAGTTCTATGTGTGACTAGAGTCCTACGGGTCCAAACCTCAGAGCAGAGGGAGCAGGACCTGAGACTCCATACGAGAGTTTCTACACCAGAAAGGAATAGAGATGCCTCTCCAGAAGACAGAGTATGGCTGCACGTAAGCTGAAGGAACGTTCTCCCTACTGTGGAGTCAGTTGATGGGAGAGGCTTATTGAACAAAGCTGCCATGAAACGTAAGAGTCAACCACATCGGAGAACAAACAGAACAACCCAACCTGGGCTGTGATGGAATCAAGCTGGCCTCACCTGGGGCCTGACTGCTTAGTCAACTGAAGCAGAGGGAACTACAGAGCATGAGGTCCTCAACAAGGGCCACCAGCCAACTGTACAAAGAGTCAAAACCCATACCTCACCGCTCTGCCTTATCTGTCATGCAAGGCTGGAAGGCTGACAGTCCCAGGGTTAGCCTTGCTGGGAATCTGTGTAGGTGCTCACTGAACTGTTGTACATGAATCAGAATTCTCCATCCTACTCTCCAGAATTTCAAATGTAACCTCCATCCCAAAGGCCATGTGGTTCCATGAAATCCCAGAACTCCTTCCACAGGCAAGTAGTAATCCTGTGCTCACGAATTCTGTCTAACTTGGCACTGACCTGCCCTGTGCCTCCCTGAGAAGGAGGCTGATGATTCCAGGTTAGTTAACAGACGGCTCATCTTCTCTCCCTTTTCTGACAATTTCAGGACTTCAGCCACAAATTCACATTATATATATATAATTTCAAAGAAATGGTAGGAACTGGGCTTCCTAGGGTAGTGCCAAGAGAGATGGCCCAGATGGAAATCCTGCAGTGTCCTTTACGCTAGGCTTCAGGATTTCCATTTCAACCCTGGTAAATACAGGGCTGCGCACGGAAAATTAATGGGAATATTTTCAAACCTTCGGAAAACTTAGGATTTTACATTTGCCAGGAGGGCTAAGAGGGTGGTTCAAATAAAAAAAAAAAAGTGCTCAAACTGTTCTTTGAGCGTGAGCTTGAGTCCAATTTCCTCCAAGCTTTTCTCCACCGGAGCTAGCAAAGTTGCGTTTTTTTCACTGCTAACAAGTCTTCCCTTATTCTATGGAATGTTTAATTTGCCATTTTGAAAGAAAGTATGATTTGTTCCATTTTTCCATGTGCAATCTCTATGCTATTTACAGACAAAGATAAGAATCAGGGGGGATTCATGTGCCAGCGGCACGGATTCAAGACCGTGAGAGAAATCAGAGCCCTAAACCCCAGCTCTGAGGCGCCTGGGCGCTGATTGAGTGTATAGGCTCGCCTCACTGTTCTCTCATCAGATGCACCAAGGCACTGTGTGTTAACTGGGGCGATTATCCCAAGCAGCCTCCGAATCAAAGCGCAGCCTAAACCCAAATCAAAGGGACTGTTTGGCACAGCATAGCAACTTCCAGAGGATTTGCTGAACAAAGCAACCAAAAACTTAAAAAAAAGAAGAAAAAAGAAAGGAATGTTAATGTTGTACCTATTGATGACAGTGAGCTTTGTAAGAACAGCCTGCCACTCAGCAAAGGACAGCTGAAAAAAAAAATTAATCCCTGTTGATGAAACAGACGACATTTAACCAGGACCAAGACGAACAATGAAATTACCTGTAACTAGGCATAGTTGCAAGCCTGGCATTCACAAGACTGGGTATATTCCCAGTACTAAAGAAACAAACACTACAGTTTCTAACTTCAGACCAAGTAACCATCAAGCAAACTATGAGAAAAATCAGCAAATGTGATTAGATCATGATTCTGTTAAAGATGACTCCTCCTGTTGACCCTGTGTGTCTCCGCTCTCCTTTCTTCTTTCTCCACCTCTTAGCTGTGAGCGACTTCAGAGATTTGCACCCTTGTGAATGATATGTTTTTCTATTCCAGTCTGTTCTCAGCTGTCTGGCCCAGCACAAGAGCCTGCAGAACTCTTTCCTACAGACCAGCCCACTCCCCATCCACTTTCCACTCTGAGCATGCATTGCCCTAATCAGTTCTGCGTAACACAGAAAAGGGAAAAAAAAAAAAAAGCTTCTGGGTTTTCTAGACAAGCATGTTAATTGTGATCACACTCACAGGCAGCAAGAAGGACTCTGTTTTATTACCCTGCTCAGAACACCTGCCTCAACGCCACTAGCCCTACAGCCCTAGGTCACAGAACAAGCACAGCACTTAAACACACACACGCAGAACGTGTAGTCATTTAAAGTCTGCCATTACAGTAGTGCATCTTTGTGATTGTGTTCATCTTCCAAGGAGGAAACAAGTGGTAAAGGTAACTATAAAATATTAGTTAGGGGACCAGAGATGCTTCCCTGATGGCAGCCAGCATCCCTGAAGTCAGTCACCTCAACTCCTCCCTGACTCCTCCCCTGGCAACTCTAGACAGCAGTGAGCCAGGAGCAAAAACAAACTTCTTTTGTTCATTCCCCAAATATCAAGAATAAAGTTTTAGCTGGGCCACTATCAAGTACTCAGAGTTGGTGCCCCATGGTAAAATGTGATTACAAGAAGTTACCAGACAAAAATATGAAAACAAGGCCAGGGGATGGTAGCCCATGCCTGTAGTCTTGGGAACCAGAGGCAGGTGGATCTCTGTGAGTTCAAGACCAGCCTGGTCTACAGAGTGAGTTCCAGGGTAGCCAAGACTGCATAGAGAAACTGTCTTAAAGAAACAAAATCAAAACAAAAACAAAAATGAATATATTGTATGGGAAAATATAAAAAGAGATGTCTGAAAAGGATTTTTTAAAAAAAAATGAATTAGAAGATGCAGTCTTGGACACAGGAGTTGTTTCTGGGTTGGGGGGCGGGTCAAGTTACTAGGAAGGGAGCAGTCTTTAAACTGGCTGCTGTACATCCCACAGCAGTTGGCCCAGGTACAAGGAATTGAAAACTCTCCCACATTTTTGAAGAGGCTATGAATCAGGCTGACCACTGTATAGCATACTGCCCTCATGGAAGGACATTCTTAGAAATGTTCTCAGCCTTTGCCCTAATAATTATACTTCTTGGAATGTATCCCAAGGAAATTATCAGGGAAGCAAACAAAGAATTATGTACAAGGATGTTCACTGCAGTGCTATTTCTAATAGCAGAAAAAGAAGAAGAAGAAGAAGAAGAAGAAGAAGAAGAAGAAGAAGAAGAAGAAGAAGAAGAAGAAGAAGAAGAAGAAGAAGAAGAAAACATGCCACCACCTAATTAGCCAGCAATAGTAAGCAAATGGCAGTAAATCCTTAGGCAGAGTGCATTTCAGCTTCTCAAAACCATGTACACAAAGTGGCTTGGAAAAATGCTGACCAGATAATGTTAAGTTGCATGTAAACCATAGTACATTAAATACAATATACACACAACAGCGTAGGTATAAAATTCACAAGAAAGAAATTACAAAGATTGGGTTTACTGGAGACAGAACAGGGGAGAAATACAGAGTGACTTTACCCAGTCAACAAAATAATTTTAACATGGCAGATATTGTTTTGATCTGTATTTTAACAATGAGTTTCCCAGAGTAAATCACTTGGCTGAAAATGTAGGCAGGCAATGTTTGATCGCAGGCATCCTGGTTTCTGTGTAAAACTACCCACTGTGGTTCTCTGGGTGGTGTTTTTTACCTCATATTATTTTTGTATTTTTCCAATAAACATTTTACTTTTACGATCACATTTTAAAAGGTTTTTTAATGGTGTGCAAAAATGAGAGTAATTGACATAATTATTGAAATTAAACTATTATATTCTTACTGAACAGAATGGGATATTTTTGATATGTTAAAAGGAGAACATGGTTTTTATGTGTATGTTCTAGCGATTCATTTTTTTTTTTAATCTGAAAAAGAACTGGTTGCTTTTTGCCTTTTACATTTTGGCATTTTTGAGTCTAATGTGGCATTTTTCTAGAGCAGAAGCAATCTACTGATGCATATATTATATATTACAGAAAGAACTTTTTTTATGCTTTAGGTTTCTTCACTCATCCTCAGAAGAGGGAACCCCAGCAGCACAGAGGAGTAAAGGCTCTGGCATAGCCTGTGCTGTGAGTGAGCCAATTGGAAATAAATAAAGGATGAGTATTCTCACTAATAGCAAAGGTGCAACTGAAGCAGTGATGGACGATGTGGATGGACAATGGAGTGTCTGGATGGATGAAGATCAGTGTTTTCTTCATCAGGGACTAACCCAGCTACAGCATGATTAAGTTACTAATTACGTTCATGGGGGTCATCTTCCTCTAGCCAGATAGCTTAGGAAGACAAGAAGAAACCCCTCAAGTGCTGGTTGTCTGATGCTCTTGCTCCCCTGGGAGGAGGAAAAGAAGGGGGAAGCAGCAGTAAGAAGTGCAAGCAGCAGCTGGTGATTTCTATGTTATTAAAGTTCTGCTGGACTCCAGTTGCTGGACCATCAGCCCTTCAAGCATTGGGTAAGTCTAAGATAAGTCTTGGAAGTTGAGATTCCTCATCCATTGTCAGGGACTGACATTGCAGTTGACAGGCATGCCTAGGTCTACAGATTCCTCAGCCCTTGTCAGTGGCCAACATTGTAGCTCCTGGGTTTGGGATTTATGGTACCCTTGGTTCTAAAGGTGTAAAAGCTCTCTGGAAATCTGGAAAGCAGGACTGCACAATCTCTCTTCTGGGATTCTTTCTATTTATTTGTTCCTTCAGCTCTATCTATCCCCTCTCTACTTCAACAATTTCTTATTCCTGCACTGACCACTCTGTTGGACTGTTCAGTTTCCCCTCTGTTGCTATGGCCACTCACACAGGCACTCTATTTGCTGCCACTGGCTGCTGGTGTTCAGGCTCCACCCCTTCCTCATCTGTCAGTACAATACTACCAGTTAATCTGCTGCTTTGCAGCTCAGCTATGCCTCCTCTTCCACAGTGGAGCAGCTGGACAATCCTCCACTTCTGTGGATCCATGCCGGCTGTTCAAACACCATTCTACCGTGATGGCTACTGTTTCTGCCATGCTGCCGTGTCTGACCTTTTTACTGAGCTTATTACTATTCTCCTGGGGAGGAGTCTTGGGTGGCTATCACTCAGGTGACTCACCAAGAGAGCCTAAGAGCCTGCTTCAATACCCAGAGCAAGGGTGTCTGAACAAATTCTGATAAACTCAGATGCATTATCAATGTTTTCAAGTTTGCACCAATCACAACATTCTCTCTGTTTCCTGGTGAGGCCATCAGATAGAGTGTTCCCCATATGGCCTAGGTAGAAATGGTTGCAGGGTCATCTGGAGCTCACTAAGGCTGGCAATAGCTAGAAGACTGGGAGAAACTTCTCGAAGACGTCCTGAGGTTATGTTTTCTAGAGCTAGGAGCTGGAGGCATGATTTCTCATGGACTCTGTGTCGAGTGCAGGTAGCTAGGTAGGCTAGGTAGGTGTCTGACAGTCTTTTGTTTATCAGGCAGAGTCCAACAGTTGCTTACCAGGGAGTCCCCTATCCTCGGATGCCCTTACCTACAGTCAAATGAGCAGCACATGGAGTATTTACAACCGAGACATGATTCAGCGTTAGCATGGAGTTTTTAACGGATTTTAACATTGTTTTAATAATACTTAACACCCACACAGTGATCCAGGAGAGGTGGGTCACACTCAAGTGTCTGTTTAGACCACAAAGACTGTAGCAAGTAAATAAAATGAGCATATACAGATCCTCTAGAGTCTGGAGCCAAGAAGGTGCATCCTGAGCAATTGGGCCTGATGGTCAAGAGAGCAATGCATCTTTTACAGGAAGTGGTAACCCAAACTCTCGAGGTCTTCTTCCTGATGGATGGCCTAAGCACCTTCCTGCCTCTTTTTTTTTTCTTTTTTTTATTAGATATTTTATTTACACTTCAGATGGCATCCCCTTTCCCCATTCCCCCACCCCCACCCCCCTTAGGAAACCCCTATCCCATGCCCCCTTTTCCTTTTTGCATTTATACATTTTTTTAAAATAATGTTAATCATAGGCTTTATAAGTTTGGAATTGTTCAATCAGAGGTGTAACCCACTGACCAACCTAGATATAACAACTATCTTTGACTGGTGGAAATACTTGAACCTCTGCCTCCCTGTCTCCCTCCTCTTTCTCTCTTTCATCACCTAGCTTCTCCTCTCTTTCTTCTTCTCCTCTTCTTACTCCTTTTCTTCCTCTCTGTACTCCTCCTACCTTAGCTCCTCCTACACATCACCCTTCCTGTTAAAATGAAACTTTTCTCTCAAAATACAATTAGAACATAATTATGCCAATTTGTACCAGTGAGGTACAGGATAGTCCTAATACCCAGTCCATCCTTTTGTTGACTAACCAGCTCCTCTGTCATCTATTCTAACTAAAACATGTAGTTCTGAACCTGGCTTTAGGATGAATGTCAGCTGACGACCATCCACTCAAGTCTTTTCTCTTAAGGTCAATAGCTATATGTTTTCAACCCCATCAGAAATCCAGAATGACTGAGTTAACTGTAATTGTGGGAAGCACAAATCATAGTTTCTAAAACTTAGCCAATTTATAGAGACCTCTGAACACCTGGACACTCGCTCTACTTCAAAACGTTGGAGCATCTGTTCTTCTGCCTTCTGGCCCAGGATCATCTGACAGACCTTAGTGCTGCAGAATTATTAAGGGCTGATTACTCTGTCTAGGCAGATATAATCAGTCGACTATTCTGCAAGTGTGTCCTTTTCTGGACAGTAATTTGTCTGTAGAAGGAAAGTGGTCATTCTTGCCTAGTGGCTGTCTCACCACAACTGGAGTAACTCCAAGGATGCTCAATTTCTTCTTAGAATTCAATATAGGAAGCTGTCCGGAGCAGACAGGTCTCTAAGGAAAATGAACATTAATACTGAAATGTTTGTCATGTCAATTCTAAGGATTTCTGATGTTTTGAAAACCAGCTATCCATGTAAGGTAATCTGGACTGTTGCCTGTTAACTCCACTCAGCTATTTCTAAATAAAACATAGAGAACACCCTTATAATAAACTCCTAGCCATGAATTTGCTATAGTCCCTTAACTCACAGGCTGACCATCTCAAATCAGTTAAAAAAAGTTAAAGAAGGACTGGGTCTAAGCTTTGTATTCCTAAATGTGTTATACTGGTACAATGCCTATGGGAGTAACAATATTCATCTCACTCATATCACTAAGAAGCTCATGCCAATGAAAATCTTAAAATTTGTAAACAAAGTAAATTGGTGCCATTTAAGAATTTATATCTTCATCTTGATATTAATTATACAGATTTCTACTAATAGGTTATGGCTATGCAATAAACCCTAGCTAATCCTCTCTATTCTGACAAAACCACTACTTTTCCCTAGAGAGACAGCCCACCATTTACCACCTTAGTCCCCAAGCCCAGGGAATAGGGTTGTTGACTCATCATTAGCTTCTTCAAGCTGATTATGGGCGTTGAGATATTAGAAGAGGAGTGGGGGGAGGGGGGGAAGAGCAAGTTGACAATCCTCTGATGCTGTGTCTTCGCTGCCTCCAGATGGAATTCCCGGACCTCAGAGGTTTGAGCAGGTCTGCCCAGCTTGCTTTTTGAGTAGATACACCAAGGCTGATCATTCTGCAATATACAATTCTCAAAACAACTTTTAGTATCAAGATAGTTTTTTTTTTTTAAAGAGGGCTGACATTTTATTAAGAATGTTGGTTCTAACCGCTTTTCTATTTTTTCCCCTCTTTTATTGGATATAATATTTACATTTCAAGTTTTATCCCCTTACCATATTTCCCCCACCACCCAGGAACCCCTTATCCCATCCCCCCTCCTCCTGCCTCTATGAAGGTGTTTACCTACCTACTCCCAGCCCCCCTCCCCACCCTCAGATTCCCCCCCCTCTCTGCTCAGCCTTCAGGGTACCAATGATCTTGTCTCCCACCTATGCCCGACAAGGCCATCCTCCCCTACATATACAGCTGGAGTCATGTGTCTCTCCATATGTGCTCCTAGGCTGGTGGTTTAGACCCTGCGGAGCTCTGGCTGGTTGGTATTACCTTCCTGCCTCTTAATGCCATCATTTTAGAAATAAAAATCTCAACACAGGGAAATTCTAGGGACTCATATATACATACATACTTACATACATATAAACATAGTTACATATATACATACATAAATACATATAAACATAGTTACTTATATACATACATACATATAAACATAGCTACTTATATATACATTTACATACATACATACACAGTTACATACATATATACTTATATACATGCACACATACATACATATTTACATACATACATACTTACATATATACATGCATGCATACATACTTATATACATACTCACATACATACATATATACATATTTATATACATACATACACACACATACACATACATACATGCATGCATACACACGTACTTATACACATATTTACATACATACATACATACATACATACATACATACATACGGTGAAGAGGGAGGTTATAGGAGATCCCTCTGCTGGAGTTTACAGGCACACAAAGCCATTCCTAGCTTTTTCTTCCATAGGTGCTGGGAATCCAAATCCAGGTTTAGGCTGTGCAGAAAGTATTCTTACCCAGTGAAGCCTCTTCCCCACCTAATATTTTTCTTCTTTATACTCACGTAGAAGTGCTCTGTGGTTTCTGACCTTTCTTAGAATATAAGGCATCTGTAAACGCTCGATGACTCCCCTTTGACATCTTAGCTCTCACCTATATCCACTCCAGTTGCTCAGCCCCAGTACACCATTATAGTCCCCATGATCCCTATTTACTCCCACCCCAGTGGAGTGCGCCTGTCAAATTGGCGACTCCATCCACCACCTATTGGCAGCACTTTAGTACCCTCTCTTCTTAGCACCTGGTCTTTGTACCCTCTGTGATCTTCCTCAGCACCCTAACTCTGACCTCCATCTGGTTAATGAATCCCAACTGCACTTCAAGGCCATCAGTAATGTTCCCCCTTGTTCCTTCGAAAGGCTTTGTCTTTTTAGTCTCATGTCCCCATTACACACAGGGATCCATGTGAATAGAGCTTTTCCAGACCCAAACCTCAACGGTTGCAACTCTCTTCTTTGTGTTTCTGCATACACCAGCTCTCTCAATTACCTCTCAGCCCACGGCACCTCGTATCTGCAATATAGTAGGCATTCAACAAATATTTACTGAAATAGATTTAAATATATACCCGGATACAGTGAGAAGGTTGATTTTTTTTCCTTCAGCTTTGCCCAGGGACTTATGTGGGGCAGGTGTGACCTCCACGGAGAAATGAATAGAAAATAAAGCTCCCTTAGAGAAAGGCAGAGCCCAGGCATGTTATGAATTTGAAGGAGGAGATTTGAATCCTCTGTTTCTAATCTATAGCATCTGCCCACTGTGGGACTAAGGACCTAACATCTCCCTCAGGATGTGTGTTCAGGCTGTTCCACTATTGTACAATGTGGGAGGCAGAAGTCACGAGACTTGGTGCTAAAGCTTTTCCCTAGGGTGTGTGAGATTCTGGAGACACTCAGCACCGATGCAAACAAACAAGATACTAAGAGTCAGAAGGCTCTTATAGAGATAACCAAGTCACCTAGAAAACAAAGATGTGAACTCTGCAGTTCTAAGCTCCAGTTGAAGACTTTCATGAGACACACGTGGGGCATGCACGAGCCAACAGCTCACAGAGGGCACAACCAGCAGAAGAGAATGTATCACTGTATTCAGACTCAAAGTCTCCTGATCCGTATGCCTTCACCAGAATTCCTGGCAGAGACTTTAAATCTAAACTCTTAGGTTTAATTTCCAACAATTATTTTCTGGTCCGGTTTCTTCATAGTCAGGTCTTAAGCCACCTGTAGTCTCTGACGTCACTGAAGGTTCAAATGGAGAAGTTACATAGAACAGCCTTAACTTTTCACGTCACTACTTCATGTATGAAAGCACTAAACTCTAGCAGTTATATCTTACAGTGCAGCTGGCACAGGGAGGTCCACAAAACCACACTAACATTTTCCTAGAAAGCCAGTTTTAATATGAGACAATTTAACGTATTCATCTTTGCATATTCACACTCATGTAAAGCGATGCTCCTGAGTAACCAAAGTTGAAAATGTTAATACAAACATTATGCCTCTTTTAATTGCAATAGACACATTCCTAAGTAATTTAATGCCAACAAGAGCCTTTACCAATAAACAAAAAGCACATTTTTGGCAGCTTCCCTACACAGCACAAAGTAAATATTCTTCACAACAAGGACTAGCAAGCCGCCTTGAGCCCCTGTGTCTTGAGGCCAATGTTGTAGACATGAACTCTGGTTCAAGCCCAGCCAATCACAGGCAGAGCTGTGGCCTGGAGAATGGAATGCAGAGAGGACAGGGAGGAATTTATCCTTGCTGCTGCTGGGTTTGCCTGGAGACAGCCACAAGCAAGCAGGGCAGTAAGCATTGTTAAGAAATTTCAAATGGAATTCATCAAAGAGAGAATAAAAAAGTATTAATTCACTTTCCAGGTAAATTCACTATACAGGTGATTAGAAACATAGAAAATTTCAGAGCTGTATTTAAGTGTTTCTGGGAAGACGGGTCTCCATGCAGCACTGAGCAATCAGCCCTCATGACTCATTTTTCTGTGGTTCCCATGAGAGATACTGTGCTTACTTGAAAGTGATTTTATGATGAGGATTTGAAAGATAGGATTTAATTCCTCCAAAACTCAAGGTTTTGGATATTAATATGCCAAAACATCAGAACTGGACATCTCAGATTTTGTATCATGCAGTCAACTAGATTCAGAAGTAAGAATTCATGCTTAATCACAGGGTGCAAGTAAGTCAGTAAGCCAGCCTTGTGTTTGCTTACTAGAGCTCCTCAGGCACTAGACTCCCAGGTCTAACCCACAGAGACACCTCTGCTATGGTGCAGTGTCTCGCACACTGAGTACATGTCTAGAAGGTTTGCAAGAGACAGTTCATAAACCCAAAGAAGAGACAGGCATAAATAAGAGACCAGCCTAGACCCCAAAGGAGACACAGAGTTTGTAGAAACTCCGTATAATTAAATTTAATTTAGAGTTGTCTTAAATTTTAAACAGCCCCCAAGACATATAAAGACTTAGAGGCCAGCCTGTGACATCTTCGAGAGATGTTGAGACATTTAAGATGTGAGACCTAGGAGAGAAAAATTAGATGGTTGGGATGTGCTTGTAGAAGGAGATGGGGGCTGCCAGGCTTCTTATTCTTCTGCCTTGCTTCTACCCTAAGCTTCCCACATAATGTTCTATCTTACCACAGGCTCCAAGGAAACAGAGCCAGACTACCATGGACCATGGACAGAAAACCACTGAACATATAAGCCAGACTCAACTTTTCTTCCTTTTAAGTTGTTTTTTTTTTTTTTTATTTTGTCTTTTTTGTCTATTTGTCTATTTTGTCCCAGAGTCAAAAAGCTAACTAGCGCTAAAAGGAATCTCCTCAAGGAACAGAACCTTCAATGCCATGAGGTACCTCCATGATAAGAAAATTTACAGGATAGGAGAAGAGGCCAGGACAAAACCATCACCCTCATTAGTCATTTGCTGCTCATGATGATTAATTTGATCAAGGTTATTTTCTCCATAGGCGATGCCTGCTCTTCCATGAAAAGAAAAGCTTCTCTCTGAAGTGCATTCAACTGTGTGCTGGCTGGTTTTGTGTGTCAACTTGACACAAGCTGGAGTTATCACAGAGAAAGGAGCCTCCCTTGAGGAAATGCTTCCATGAGATCCAGCTGTAAGGCATTTTCTCAATTAGTGATCAAGGGTGGGAGGGTCCCTTGTGGGTGGGACCATCCCTGGGCTGGTAGTCTTGGGTTCTATAAGAAAGCAAACTGAGCAAGCCAGGGGAAGCAAGCCAGTAAGTAACATCCCTCCATGGCTTCTGCATCAGCTCCTGCTTCCTGACCTGGTTGAGTTCCAGTCCTGACTTCCTTTGGTGATGAACAGCAATGTGGAAGTGTAAGCTGAATAAACTCTTTCCTTCCCAACTTGCTTCTTGGCCATAATGTTTTGTGCAGGAGTAGAAACCCTAACTAAGACAGATTGCTTCCTTAAGATTTTAATTTAAGGCCTAGAGAGATACCTCAGCAGTTAAAAGTACAAAATGCTCTACCAGAAGTCCTGGCTTCAATTCCCAGCACCCAAAGGCACTCACAGCTGTCAATAACTGTATTCCTGTGGAATCTGATGCCCTCTTCTGGTGCATAGATGTCCATTCAGATAAAACACATGTACATAAAATACATAAACAAATAAATCTTTTAAAAAGATTTTTTAGAAGATTCACCCAAACTTTTTAACCTAGTAGTAATAGTATTTACTGAGCATTATTGTGTCTCAGCCATTGATTTAAAGGTTTTCCATATAGTAAGCCCAAGAGAGCTCTGTGCGTCATCTTCACTAACAATTGCATCTTATAGAGGCATGGACATGCTCCGAGGCTCTCCACACATAACCCAGTTGACCAGCAAAAATGCTCACACACAAACATGTCAGCTAATCTCTACAACTAGAACAAGCACCTGCTCATTACACTTATTTGCTCCTATATTATTCTTAACTAAATTCTGTATAGATTTGGCATGTGCAAATACTTTTAATGAATATAAGAACTAAGCCAGATATGGCAGACTGTACATGTCTGTGATCTCAGCAGTCTGATGGTCCAGACAAGAGGATTGTGAGTTCAAGACCAAGCTGGGCTACATAGGAAGATCATAAAATAAATAAAAAAAACAATAACAAAATGTTTAAAAATAGAATAAATAAAATCATATTTGCAGGCCAGGAATAGTTATTGTAATGGATAACCCTGTAATGGGTTATCCACTAAACATGAAAGGTAAAACTAAAATTCCCAGCAATACACACCATGGATGTCGCACACAGAGGGTTGCTTGTTAAAGCAACATCAGCACTTTCTTTAACTGAAGTCTCCTGATTCTGTACCTCTGGATGTCTCTAGTGAAAAGGTGCCTGGACATGTGGGCATCAAACTTCATGCTAGATCAAAGAGCACAAACCTGGAGACTGGACTCCCCCTCTCACCCCCATTGCCGTGTGTGTGGTGTCTTTACCCACACATGCCTTGACCTAGACTTTACACACAATGGCATGTCCTTATAAAGGACACTAGAGCACACCAAAGAGTCATTCCACAGCCACAGCACCCAACACTCTTAAATGACAATCAGTTATGTCAGTAGTCATGTGTGTGTCCTTTCTGGAACAGCATGTCAGTGTATTTTTATGTGGTTCATTGTTTTTCATCTTTTGGCATATCACAGAACACACTCTCCATAAATAGTAGGAGTATTAATGTTCTCAAGTGGAATAGAACTGACAGAATGTAACCTGCTCCTTCTTTCCTTGCTGGCCATTTGAAAGCAAGATGGAACAGCTCTACTAGAGTCACCTATGGAAGTTCAGTCAGGTTCTCACTCTTGCTGCAACCATGCTAACGTCTTCAATCTGATCTGGAAATGTGGGCTGAACATGTGCCATCAATGTTCAGTCAGTATCTGAAGAACATAGGTATGGTGGTTTGAATGTGCTTGGCCCAGGGAGGGGCACTATTTGGAGGTGTGGCCTTGTTGGAGAAAGTGTGTCACTGTGGGTCTGAGCTTTGAGAGACATGCCTCCTAACCACATGGAAACCAGTCTTCTCCAAGCAGCCTTCAGAAC
This sequence comes from Arvicanthis niloticus, assembly GCF_011762505.2. Classification (NCBI taxonomy): domain Eukaryota; kingdom Metazoa; phylum Chordata; class Mammalia; order Rodentia; family Muridae; genus Arvicanthis; species Arvicanthis niloticus. The sequence goes on along the minus strand of NC_047674.1, from coordinate 25,562,116 downwards.
AATATGTAGAACTCTCAGCTCCTCCTGTACCATGCCTGCCTGGATGCTGCCATGCTCCCACCTTAATGATAATGGACTGAACCTCAGAACCTGTAAGCCAGCCCCAACTAAATATTGTCCTTTTTAAGAGTTGCCTTGGTCATGGTGTCCATTGACAGCAGTAAAACTCTAACTACTAAGACAATATGTTTCATTAAGTTGGACTAAGCAACCTTGAATGGATTATTCAAGACTATCTACCCAGTGAGACTGATCAGGCTAGTCTTTGTAGATGAAAAATGAGAATAAAAACCAGTAAAACTTTAAGACCTTAAAAGAAAGAACTACTAAAATGGTAATAACAAGCCATGATCTAGCTAGTCCAACAATGGCTGTCTCCAAGAACCCTGCAGTTGTCTTTGCTGATCTTCAGTACACATTCTGATCCCAGAGAAGCAGGTTCTAACACCACTGAACCAGTGAAGGAATGCCTCCGCAGCAGGATAGATGAACTTGTCAGCAAGAAAGCAAACTGACAAAAGACAAAATCTCCCTTCTTCCATGTACTTTCATGTAGGCTGCCAAAATATAGCTCAGATTCTGGGAGGGTCTCCCCACTTCAAATGATCCAATCAAGAAAATCCCTCAGCATCCTTAGCTGCTGGGGCTTTTGTTAATTCTACATGTAGTCAAGTTGATCAACAAGATCATCCATCAACTGGGTGAGGTAAAGAGATCTGATAGATTCCAGGTAATATGCAAATAGAAGCATTTCCTACAGGAATCATAGTCCATGATATTGAAGGAAAATATTTTGAGCATCTTTCTCTTAGATTAATTTATTTTCTTCTAATTTTAAATTTTTTGAGTCAGTTACAGATCACTACTGATACAATGATCGCTATGACAAATTACTGTGACTTTTAAATATTAAATCAGCAAGACAAGCCCTAGTGTTTATGTTTGTGCTTTGAAAGAACTTTTTTATTATTGGTTATTTTATTTATTTACATTTCAAATATTATCGTCCTTCCCATTTTTCCCCTCCACAAACCCCAATCCCTTATCCCCTCCTCCCTGCCTCTATGAGGGTGTTTCCCCACCTGCTCACCTACTCCTGCCTCAGCAACCTAGCATTCCCCTACTCTGGGTCATTGAGCCTCCACAGAACCAAAGGGCCTCCCCTCCCAGTGATGCCAGATAAAGCAATCGACAGCTACATGTGCAGCTGAAGCCATTTCCACCCCACCCCCACCCCCACCCATGTGTACTCTTTCATTGGTGGTTTAGTCCCTGGGAGCTTTGGGGATCTGGTTGGTTGGTATGAACTTCTGAAAGGGTACTGTGTAATTTTAGAAAGATCAATTTAGCAACAAATCAAACTAGAGTCATTTCGGAAGAAAGAGACTACGCTAATTCTCTCTCCTATGGTAAGCAAGATATTTACAAATGAAAAGACACACCCTAATGATATATGTATGAAGAGAGAAAGGGAAGAGATGTGAAGATAAGCAAAGAGGGAAAGAAGTGGAGAGTACTCCTTCCTGTCTGTGACTATGAAGAAGGAAACATCCTGAAACTGTGGACTGTAGAAGTGAATGCTGAACTTCTGTGGTCAGACTTGCCTTGTCCAGAGCAATGAATTAGTAAATCTACCTAAAGAATTACAGAATCTGTTGATGATAAACCACTTCAAATTGAGATAGTTCCACTACCACACCTCAATAAAGCTCTTTCTAAAAGAATTACTATTCCTATTAGAATAATATTTATGAAGTAATTAGTCAAAAGCTAAATTATACCTTTAAAATGCACACTTAGGCAAGTGTGGTGGCATGAGTCTATAATCCCAACACTCAAATGAGACAGAAAAAAATCCAGAAACCAGCCTTGCTTGTTATATGGGACTTCAATAAAATTAAAAAAAAAAAAAAAAAAAAAAAAGAAACAAAAGAAAAAAGAAAAATCACATCTAGACTAAAGAGTGGCAGACAAAAAATCACCAAGACTCCACCATAAATCCCTGAATAAAAATCAGAAATATAGTGTTTGTTCAGTGACTGATTTCCAACAATATTTCTTCTGACCCATCCTTGTTTTCTAATAAAATGTATAACAATATTTCTAATTCCCACAGGAAGAGTCTATTTGCAATGCAGCTGTGTTAGTCAGGGCTCTCTACAGGAACAGCACCAATGAGAGGGTGAGTGTGTGTATGTGTGTCTGTGTGTGTGTGTGTGTGTGTGTATGTGTGCATATATGAGTGTGTATGCATGTATGTGTGTATGTGTGTGATATGTGTGCTTGTATGTATATGCATGTATGTGTGTGAGTGTCAAGTATTTGTGTGTACATGTATGTTCATCTGAGTGTGTATGTTCATGTATATGTGTGAGTGTGTGTGTGATATGTGTGCTTATATGTGTATGCATGTATGTGTGTGAGTGTGTGCATGTGTCTGAGTGTCAAGTATTGGTGAGTGCATATATGTTTATCTGAGTGTGTATGTACATGCATATGTGTGAGTGTGTATGAGTATGGGTATGTACATGTATGTGATATGTGTGCTTGTATGTGAATGCATGTATATGTATGAGTATGTACATGTGTGTACATGTATGTATGTATGTATGTATGTGTATCTGTGTATATGCATGTATGTGTGTGTGAGGTTTGCATGCATATATGTCTTCTGAATAGGTGTGAGTGCATGTATATGAGTGAGTGTGTGTGTGTTTGTGTGTATATGTATGTGTGTATATGTGCATACAAGTATGTGTATGTGTGTGTGCGTGTATGCTCATGTAAGTGTATGTATGTCTGTGTGTATGTATGTGCATGTGTATATGTGTATATGAATATATGTGTGTGTTTGTGTGTATGTATGTGCGTGTTTGTGTGTGTGTATGTGTGTATGCATGCATGTGTATGAGTGTGTGTGTGTGTGAATGTGTGTGAGTATGTCTGTGTCTGTGCTGTTAAAGAATTTACTAAGTCAACTTTAAAATAGTAATAATAGGAGAATGACTCCTAAGAGCTAACGCAGTAGTTATTCAGTCCTTGAGGCTGGGGGGTCTGCACAGTCAGAGTAGTCCCACAGATTTTGTCTCTCACTTGGCATGGGGGCAGGGAGTAACAACTGCTAGTTTCTCAGTCCACAAGGCTCAAGCCCTGGCAGTCCCAATCTGGCACTGGAAGCTGGAAGCCAGGCTGTTTTCTGAAGAGCCACGAGTTCCTATTCTGGGATAAACGCTTAGGCCTGGGTCAGCTATCAGTGAAGGAATCAGAAGCAGCAGCAACAACCATTAAAAATCTGGAAGTCAAGAGGGAAGGCTGAGCATCAGAAGACACGCATCCTTCGGCTGCTCCTTCTTCATCTGGACTGTTACCTGAGGGTGCTGCCCTATGGGGCTGGATCCTTCCATGTCAATCAAAGCAATCAGGACAGTTTTTCTGGAATGGCTCATCCTGGGGTGATTCTAATTTGTGACAAGTTGACATTAAAACCAACTGTAATAGCTGTCCTATGGCCCGAATTCTGTCATTTCTAGCCACTGTTCTCCATTTCAAAAATTGATGATTTTCGAAAACAGAAAAGTCTGCTGACAATTCAGAAGGCTGAAATGTGGGTGTCGAAGGAAGGTTACACTGAACTAAGCAGATCCCAGATGAAGTGCAGAAGAAAGAGCCTGCTCAGCCCTGGAGACTCTCTGGTTAGAATATGCCTGCACTTATATCTCTGTACGCGGTCTCCATAGTTAAAGTATCACATTTTCCATGGTTTGATGAAGACTCCAGAGCCCTTAAGATATGAATTGCTATAATTCCTAAATCAAACAGCATTCAATTCAGTTCCAGACCATTGCTGGGTAATAAGACCGGTATTTCTTATTTTAATTAGTCATTTTCTACTTCTAACAACTTCTTTGACAATCTTGGATTGCTTGTTTGTTTATATGTGATAAAAGCCATGTTTCGCTAAAAATATAAATGCTACATTTGAATGTCCATTTACATTTTAGTAGTTATAGAAATAAACTTTCTAGGCCTTTAGATTATAGCTTTTTATAGGCACTGAATACAATCACCTAATCTATTTTAATATTATCCCTTTCAGCTGTCTCGTGAGTAACTACTAACACAGCAGAGATATCAAGTGGATAATGTAAATTCAAGACTAACTGCCTGAGTACTCATCAGAAACTGTCTTTTAGTTTGCCTGGAAATTTGCTCCTGACATTTGAAATGTTTGAGATGAATAAATAGGGATATGGTCACATAAAAGTATTTTGTGCTGGATTTTAAATGCCCCGAGTATGAAAACCAATTTTTATACTTGCATTCTGAATAAAGTACAGGATGCTTGCCCCTTGAATAGCTAAGGTATCAATAAGTATATCAGGGGTTCCCAGAGCCCATGAGAGTACACAACTGCCTATAACTCCAGTTACAAGTGACCTATCTAATGTTCTTTTCTAGCCATTCCAGAGATCTATACTGGCGTGCACATACCCACACACCTACACCTAATTAAAAAGTAATAAAAAGAAGTGCATCATTAAGTGAAGATTGCATGATGATTTAAAAACTGCTTCCCAAAGTGTAGATGGTGATTGTATGTATGAGAGCATTCCTCAAGCACACAAAACTAAAATCGTATGAAAATTTAGTGAACTATGTATGAATGTATTTCTATCAAAAGGGATCGATACAATGACGTGCTCATTCTTTGGTGGGTACATGGATGCATTTCCTTTCTGTGTTTTGTATTCTGCATCAGACATTTTAACAGGTCATTTCTCAGCATGAATATCTTCTCAGACTACACGTATGTGAAATAACATGGACAAAAGCTTCAGTCTGGCTTTTTATCAGGGTCTCCCTTCCCTCCCTTCTAAGTATTCCCGTTAAACCGCTCTGAGTCATTCTTATTGGCCGCAGAAACTCTAAAGGCAGGTTTTCTTCATTGAGTAGAGGTCTCAGGAAATTCATCTCTTGGAAATATTATTCTGGCAGTAAACAAATGAGAGTACCTCCAGAGATCAAGGGAAATGTAAAAGTGTTGGCTGTTTTTATAGGGTAGAATGGCTCCGATCACCTTCAGATAGGACATCTTTTCCCCTTCCTTTTTTACTACTGTTAAATTATTCTGGAATGTTCTTCCCCTGTGAGTACAGTTAGAGAATTCTACATGCCACTCTGGCTTGTGAGATCCCCCGTATTGCTGATCCAGAGTCGGAAGACTTTCAGCATGTGCTCAGAGGCCTTAACAAAACTCTAAAATTCCAACAACTCCAATTTTTTTTTGAAAATGCATGTTCCTTAAAAATTATTCTGAAATGGAGGCGAAATTTGCAAAGCTCAGAGTAGGTTTTGGTCTTACAATTATATATGCATAGAGAGCATACAGAAAGTCCCCTATAAAGCAATCTGGTTAGAACCTAAGCCCTAATCTCCACTCTCACAAGCCACCAGCTTGTGACTTCAGTGGGTCACAAGGTTCCCTAGATTGCAATGTTCTTTCTTCCAGCTCACTCACACATACAAGCAACTATAGGAAACAAGTATAAATGAAACTGTCTGCCTCCTCAATCCTAGCTTTCTGTTCCCTCTGTAGGCTGAGATCCTGGGGGGGGGTGGGCATGTCTGGTCCTTAATTATAAAATCACAAGGCATTCAAACCCCTCCTAGGAATTAGCTTAGAAAAAAAGAGTCCCTGGGTCATTAGCACACCCATATAGCTCACCAAGGAACAAAACTTCCAGAATACATTCACGATTTATGTAGCACCAAGTCATTAAGATCCTAAAATGTTCCAGTTCAGGCCCAAGCTTTAAAACCAGTTATGAAAAGCTGAGTATGGAACAGAGACTACCCACCCCCAGGGGATACAAGGTCAGGGGACACATGTAGGAAACGATCAGATCTTTGGGAGGAAAGACAGCACTTAGAACCAGGCACCAGTAACAACAGCTATGCCCTAGATGGAACCCATGTCAAGGCTTAGCCAAGAGCAGCCAGGGAATGGCAGAAGAGGGTGCCATACCTAGGTTGAGAATGCTAGACAGAGGGAATCTCAGTACTTCTGGTGCTGATGAACAGAGGTCATGGGCAGGCAGGGCAGCCTCAGAAGCACAGCCTGGATAAGAGCTTCCTGAACCTCACTAGATTGACAATGAATAGAGATTGGGAACATGCACTTAGACCCAGAGAGTGAACACAGCAGTCTGCAGTCCTGCTCTGCTCTGCAGCTTAGAATCCTGTAATCTGTGCCTACCATCTTGGAAGTCTTGGTCAGGTCTGTCTTCCAGTTTTCTGTGCAAGTGCATTCTGATAGGCAGGCCAGCAGCAGAATGATGTTACTAGCAGTAGGAATATGCACCTGACATCCTTAGCAGATAGTCAGGAAGCAGTCCACACACCTAGGTGACTTAATATGAATGTGCTCACTCTCTTGCCTCCCTGTTAGAGAATGTGGGAGCTTTCTTCTTGCTAATTGAAATGTGTCCACTATGGGTTTTATGCATAAAAAGCCAAGAATGGTAAGGCTTGCTACACAGTTTGGGTGAGTTCCCTCGTAGCCTACTGGCTGCTGAATAAAGACGTTCATCTGGCTTTAAAATTCTGTATGGCAGCTCTAAATAGGATGTCTCTATCAAATCCCTACCCTCAGAGCTCAAGGAACAGAAGGCAGATGGAATATAGGAACCAGAGGGGATAGAGGACACCAGGAGAACAAATCCCTCTAAATCAACTGAGCAAGGCTCATATGAACTCACAGAGACTGAAGCAGCAAGCACAGGGTCTACAGGGCTCTGCTTCAGGTCCTCTGTGTATATAGTCTAGCATCCAGGTTAGTATTTGATGGGACTCCTGAGTGTGTGAATGACTGGGTCTCTGTATCCTCTGCCTTTACTTGGGACTCTTTTCCGTCTGCTGTGTTGCTTTGTCTAACTCCAATGTGATGGGTTTTGTTTCATTTTATTTTATTTTTATTTTTGGTCGTTATCTCTTAGAAGCCTCTCCACAGTGTAGGCCAAGGATACTGACCTCAGAGCGGGAAGAAGTCACATGGGGTCGCAGCAAGTGGCTCTCAAACAGCAGTGGTCACTCCCATCTCTGTTCCTGCATCTCTCTAGCTCTCTGCTAATAAATGAAAGATATAGATGACAAGGGACCCAGCCTGATTTCCCACAACTGTTTTGAAAACCCAGGCATTAGTAACAATGAGAAGTCCATTCATGGGCTCTGAGCTCTGTGCCTCAACCGACCCTTTACTGCCTTTAAAAAACAAAACAAACAAAAGACTAAAAATAGTATTTTTACTGGTGTTGGCATAAAACAAGCATATTGACATTGTGCATAGAAATACGTTTTCTGACCTAAATGTTCTCTTTCTCTTCTTCTGATTTTAAAAGAATTAAAAACTCTTTTGGGAGCTCCAAAAGGTACCACAGGCCCTAAGCCCTGGGCTGCTGTTGCCCAGTGAGTTAGCCCACTCCAGCCTAGAAGTTCTGCATCAAATGGCATGCTTGGCCTGGTTTTTCTACTCTTTGCTGTTGTGTTTCAGTTTTCAAAACCAATGTGTGTCACACAGAAAACCTGAGAGGAAAACCTTTGAATTGTTCTCGGTGATGTCAGAGAGCTCACCAACCTCTTTTGTGAAGCTTCCAAGAGTTGAGTTATCCCCAAATACGTTAGTGCTAGAAACCACTGGGGCAGCTGGGTACAGCCTTCCTTCCAGCTGTTACAACAAAGGCACAAAACACGGGAAAACCAAAGCCCCACACGGCTTAGCTGCTGTGATTGATGATCGATTTCTGTTTCTCTTGCCTCCTCCTCCATGTTTGGCTGCCAACTACTCAGGCTACCTCCCCAGGGTTTCTGGCCCTCGAGAAGAACTGTGCCCTTGCCAACCTGGAGAAGTTAAGCTCAGCTTTCTAGTCTTGGAATCCACGATGTACTCAGTCACAAGCCGACTGGGCCTCAGCCATAATTAGCTGTAATGTGTTTATGGGGCCAAGAGAATTTAAAACATGCAAGACATGAGTCAGGACAGAATGATATCAAAATCCTTGTTTATTTTGGGTTTTAGTCTAATCTCATTGGGTTCTACACACACCATTGTTTTTCTTGGATATTAGCAGTGTAGAGAGAGACGGGGAAATCCCTGCAGAAGATTTATATGCATGCCCAGACCCAGCCGATCCAGATTCCCTTGTGGAAGAGTTTATGTTCCATAAACTCACACCCTAGACAGTGAGCTTAGCCCCAGACGGACATATTTTCTTGCCTTTCACTGGGATAATGATCCCATAAATGTTTACTCTTTTGACCAGTACCATCTCGAAGTAGATATGTGCCTATTGAATAGCAGGAAAACAGTCACACGGTGAAAGGCTAGAGGCAGAAGAAACTGACTTTGTGATGTTCTTGGCATTTAGACAGCACTAGAGACTACAGTCTCTAGTATTCAATCCAAAGACCATGAGAGTTTAAGGACCTTCTAAGTTCTTTGCATTTCTGTGGCTCCTAAGTTCTGTGGATTTGTTTCCTAATGACAGAACCTATCTCAATTCAAAGAGCAACAAAATGGCCAACTAATTCCAGAGTTGTTTAACACCCTCCGAGAAAGGACATTTCTCCCAGAGACATCTCAAACCATTCCCACCCTGCGTACCTACCAGCACATCAATATCTAGCCCTTCCTGATGTTACTCAGCCTTCAAAAAGAATTCTGGCCTGTGTTGCACTGATGCACCATGGATGAACCCTGAAGATGCTGAAGTGATTAACAGGGGCTGTGGATGGTGAATTCACCCAGTGCAGAATTGCTTAGATGGAAACAAGAACCTCAGGAGGTGGGTGGCCCTGGAGGTTGTACAGCAGTGTAAATGTACTTAATTCCACTGGCCCATACCTCTAAAAGTAATTCTAAAAGGTTATCTTCATGGTTATGCATATTTTACCAAACTTTCAAAACAGACTCCACCATTCATCTCCTTCCTGTGCACTGACCTCTCTCTAGCAAGCCTCCGCTGAAATGCAAACAACAGCTCCCAACATAGCTCACGTCTTAACAATCGTTCACACATTTTTAAGCAACGTATAAAAATAAACAAAGCTTCTTTGTCTAGGGTCTGTGGGTCTTGCTCTTCTGTAGGTATGTCCATGACGGGGTAGGTGGAGTGGTTTTGTGTGGGCAAAGCTGAGAGAGGAAACATCACGATCCACTGAAAGACCAAGGACAAGGGTGGATGGGCTGGAAGGAGAAAACACAAACTGTAGTCAGGAGAAGAGCCATAACTGTCATTTGATTTCTGATGCTGAGCATAGCCCCCTCCCAGGTGTGCAGGGTAACATATGGCTATATAAAAGGAACGAGGACCATAGCATCCATGGTTATCCTTCATGGGTGCTTGCTATGTACAAGACAGTCATCAACATATTGTATGTGGTTATTTCAGGTAAGTCTTAACAATAATTCTACATGAGAGCTACTGTGATTTTTCTTTCCTTTCCAGACACTTCTTTTCCTAAATATGGTTAAATATACTTACTTTAAAATTAAACATTTTAAGTACGTAAGTCAACACCATTGGTTGTATCCCCAATGTTGTACAACCGTCTGCCATCTACCCCAGAACTCTTCTCACCATCTGATTCTGAAGCTCTGTCCACATGAAAACCCAGTGTCCAGTTTCCTGACAGTGCCTGTATTAACTGTTGCTCTACTTTCAGATTCTATGAATCTGAGTCCTCTAAATTCTTCATCGAATGGACTCATATACACTTGTATCTGGCCATTTCACATGCATGTCTGCAAGGCTCACACAGGGTGCCTTGGAGGTCAGAAATGCCTTGATTTTAAGGGTTAAAAATACTCAGTTTTGTTAATTGTCACATGACACTCATCATTCAGCCATCTATAGACATCAGAGCGTCATCTGCCTTTTGGTTACTGTGAGTAATGCCATCATGTATGCAAACAAGATGCAAACACAGAGAAAGATGTCTCTGTGAAGTCAGTGGTGATGCCAGAATTTGAATCTAGGCAAATGGACTTCAGAGACCACACTGGCATTGTTTTGTGACTCAACTGGGTTATTAAAACCAAGTAGCTTCATCATAACCAAGGAAACAATTTAAGTGTCCATCAACTGATTAATAGCTAAAGAAATGCTGTTCTGTATACACCATGGAATACTATTCGGCCATAAACAGATGGAATCTCATCATTTGTGGCAACATGGGTGGAACTGGAAATCACTGCATTAAGTAAAATGATCCAGGCACAGAAAGGCAAATGCTATATGATCTGCTTACATTTGGAGTCCACAAACTTGATGTCAGAGACATTGAAAATAGAATGGAAGTTGGCAGAGCTAGAGTGAATGGAAGAACATCAAGAACAGGGAATCAATGAATACTAGGTTACAATTAGGAACAATTCAAGTGTGTTGTTGTGTGGTATGGTGGCTATATACTAGTAACAATAATGTGCTACAAAGTTTTTTTTTTTTTTTTTAAAAAAAGAAAACTAGAGGAAGAATTTGTATACTTTCCAAAACGATAAACATTCAAGAAGATACCCATGCCTAATCTGATATAAATATTCCACAATGTATATATGCATCAGAACATAACATGACTGTGCACTGATACAAACAAATTCAATGTTTTCCTGTAACAGTGAAAATCAATGTGAAAAGAGCAGAAAGAGTAATACAGTCACTGACCTGTCACGGGAGTAGTGTGCTTCTTTCTTAAACACAACTGCGGACTTACAGCATATTAAATAATTCAGAAGACAACATATAATGCCTGAAACCATTAACAACCCAGGGATAATCATGTACCAGTTAACAAGAGAACACACGCTGAGCCATGAGGGTTCAAGAAATCAGGGCTTAGTCTGTGTGAAGTGCATATGGCTGGAATGTCGTTTACAGCATCAGTTTGAGTCAAACATTGGAAGAAGTGGGTTATCTCATTAGAAAGTAGAAATTGTGATTTTAAACTGAAACAAATTCTGATATGTTCAAACTAGAAAATGAAAAGTATATGAATTTTCATAATTATTATTATGTACAACTTATTATGAAAATTGTTGAGCATAAATGAGAGACTTCACAGAGAGTCCCTGTAACTCATCACTGGACTTAACTATTAACAAGGTTTTCACACCATTTGCCCTTTTTCTCTCTCTTCCTTCCTCACTCTCCTTTCCTTGTTTATAATTGCTAAAGAATTTAAAAATAAATTCTACCATCTTGTCATTTCACATCTATGTACTTAGCATATATGTCTAAAAAAATAGACATGTCCTTACATAAAGAACATGCCATTCTCACACCCTACAATTTAAAAATAATTCTTGGTCATGTAACACTCACTCCATATTCAAATTACCCAAGTGTCTCCGGGTCTCTTGCCACGTGACCTACATGACTCAAAAAACAAAAAAGATTAGGTGAAGTATGAGCAAAGCATCTGCAGCCTCCTGCAGTGCAGAACTGGCCCTGGTCCTCTTCAGTGTGTGTCATTGGCTTTTTGAAGATCAACCAAGCCAGTTGTCATAGAAAAGAAATTCTTTCCTGGGATTGTTCTGTTCTCTCCTTCATTAAGTCACTAAGCTGCTCTCAATAGACAGATGATAGATAGATAGATAGATAGATAGATAGATAGATAGATAGATAGACATATATGTATATACATATATACACATATATACATTTCTATATATATTTGTAATATATGTATACATATATGTATCTATTATCTTGTATATATAATATATATGTATATAATATCTGCCTTATGTATACATATACACATATATGCATACTTGTATATATGATATATACATATATATGCATATACTATATATGTGTATATATAATAAATACATAAGTATATATCATAAACATTGAATGTATATATTCTACAAAATACAGATTATTTAAAAAATTAAGTGTTTTAAGTATTTATTTAACTCTGGGTCTCTCATGTCTTGCTTTGGGTTTAAGAATATTTCAAACGTGGAAACTGTAAACACTCTCTTGCCTCACATCAAGAGACCCAGCTGGCTGGCTATTGTACCCTTAGGTTCAAACAAATGGCAACAGTTGTTCCTTCCAAGGTGAATATCTGGACCCAACTTAGAGCTACTGATATTATCTCTGATAATCTCTCCATGTACCCTCCTGTATTTTATAATAGGCTGAAAACACCAACTTTCTAATGAAGCCACTGCTTCATTACACAGCAAAGGACTTTTAACACCAAATGGTGGAGAACAATATCAATATCCCTTGCACAGTTTCATGGCTCTGCCCTTCAGCAGGTCTTACTCTGGGTTTGTGACTCATTTATGGAGTATTGAAAGGGCTACTTCATTCCATTCCAGTCAACTGGGTTCTGGGATTACAAATCCAATAAGAGTTTGATGGTCTGGCTTCTCAGCCATCATCCCTGTGGATGTTCTTAACACGTGGCTAGCTGGGACATCTTCGTGTCTCCGTGGTTACAAGGTAGCTTTCTGTGACCAGTGGCTTCAGAGAGGGGCTGTTTTAAGCTCAAAGGCAGAAACTACAGATTCTTGTACTTGTTCATTTTAATCAGAACAAGTCATAGGTTACCTCTCAGTAAAATCCACTGCTGTGACAATCCCAGTGTCACAGTGTGAGAGAGGACAGAGCTCTCTTGGCCATCATCAGATACACAACCCAGCACATAGCTGATGGTGGATGAGACACTGGCTGTCCAGCACTCCCAGTGAATTCTCATTGTGCTTTTGTTTGATGGCTTTCCCTATGAAGCAGCTTGATTTTAGACCTGTCAGTAAATACATATTGGAAGACGGTAGTCTTCTAACTAGGTCAACTTGCCCAGCTCTTCCTGAAGAAGTTTCTTGTACACAAAGATGGCGAACAAATGGCTTGGCCTTTCCCATTGCCAAGGGTCAGGAAAGGGGTTGAAGTTCTTTCCAGTCTGTACACACTCTTCCCCTTTGCCCTAGTTTCTAACCACCTCCTTTCAGTCTCACCAAGTTTCTATTTTTACAGCAACTTTCAGTTTCTCAGCTGTCATCTGATGCTCACACTGCTCCATCTTTGGCCAGCAGTGCTAAGCACAGTAAAACTATATAGTATGACATTTGACATGAGCCCACTAGCTGTTGACAACCCCTTGCCTACTTGTGCCCCAAGATGTACGAATGCATCTGTACATTTTTCTGTGTTCCCTGCCTTTGGACAGTAGGAATTGTCACTGTGGCAGTAACAATAGCCTTTTCTTCTAAGTGAAGATAATAAAAATTTCAATCACAAGTTCATAATGATATTGTAAAATTCATAGTTTGAGAATCTTTCATATCACCTTTGATTTTAACCTTTATATTTGTCTTGTGCTGAAATTATTGGCTCTAATTTACCCACTGATTTGTCCTTCAAATTGTATAAAATAGGCAGGATATAACATTACATATCCTACCCACTAAACAATTATGGAATGGATTTAATAGCATGTTCTTACTCTCTTTCTCCAGACAAAATATTCTTCCTTTCAAAGAATAGGTTAACTAGTGTCTTCTAAAAATCACTTGAAATCACTATTTTCTATGTGTCTATGTGTCTGTATTCATATACAGTATACTTATTCACTTCAGTGTGCTTTAAAACACACTGCTAACTCTGGAAACCATGAAGATAATTCAGAAACGTGAGGTCTTGCTGCCATCCAGACCCTTATACAGAGATTTTACTTAGATGTATTCTTGATTCATCTCTCCATGTTTCCTTTTAGAAATATTAGCAAATAGGTAAATACATGTATATTCCTTCTATTTCTTACATAACAGGTCTATATGCAATAATTTGCTAGTTGCATTTTGTTATATGCCAAGACTCTATATCCTATATCTATTCTACATCTATATTTATATTCATATCCATATCTAAACTATATCTATATATTTATCTATATCTATATCTATATCTGTATCTTTTCCTTCTGTGTAGAATTTCGTTGTGTGCACATTCACATTCGGTTGCTTATTCTCACAAACCACTTAGGGAGACACCTGGGTTGTTTCCATCTTTGTGTTAAGATAAATATATTAGAATGGCTAGTTTTGTGGATGTGCCCTGCTGTGATTTTGGTCTGAAAAGGATTGCTCCAAGTGAGAGTGTCTTGCCAGAGTTTAGTCATGTTTAATTTTTCTACAAACAACCTATCTTCATTTTTATAACAATAATGTCATTTGCCATTTTACATCTTTTCTGCAACACTTGATATGGCATCTTTCCCCACAGCCTCACCCATAAATTGTTCTGTCAAACATGAGTATTTTGCCAGTCTGTTGTATAAAGGTACTCTTCCTGCTGCCATCTCCCTGCCCGAACCCCTTGTGTATACATGGGAGAATACATATGTAACCCAATGATCAACATCAAGTATCTTTCTCAATTGCTTCCCACCAATATTTTTTTGTGATGTTATCTAAGTTAGAGTTTCTATTGGGTGACACTGAGAAGAGTCACCACGACCATGACAACTCTTATAAAGAAAAACATTTAATTTGGGCTGGCTTACCTCCTTCCAGATCCATTTTCATCATGGTGGGAAGCATGGCAGTATGCAGGTAAACATCATGATAGAACAGGAGCTGAGAGTTCTACATCTTGATGTGCTGGCAACAGAAGCGACTGTGAGCCACACTCGGCATAACTTGAACACATGAGACCTCAAAGCATACTTCCTTCACAGTGACACACTTCCTCCAACAAGGCCACACTCACTCCCACAAGGCTGTACTTCTTAATAGTGCCCTTCCCTACAGGCAAGCATTCAACCCCTGAGTCTGTGGGGGCCATTTCTATTCAAACAACAACAGATGGGGTTTCCTTTTGAACCTAGAACTTTCTGGGCAGTGAATCTCAAGCATCCTTTTGCCTCCACTTCCCCAGGGCTCAGATAATAGGCACATACCACCACGTATGGCTTTTACATGGGATCAAACTCTGGTCTCTGCACTTACACAGCAAGCCCTTTACCACCTCCCCTTTATGGATTCATTATTGCAAATTTCATCAATCTTTACAAGTTTGCTCAGTCTGCCCTTTGATTCTGTGCATAAGTGATTTGGGCACCCAGCAACCATATTCTCTGGACCCCCAAACAAAGCTGAATGGTGTTAAGCTATGTCAGATCACATGGGTAGCAAAGAAGAGAGGTAAGAAAAAGACTGGGTGTTGTGGCAGTGGACAGTGGTGTGAGGAAGTGGCTGTTGTCACATAAGCCCCAGGAAAAGCAGCACATGCATTCTCCATATAAGAGTTTCTCAGTACATCTTATATGGAGAATGCTGTAATTTCATTGTGTGCAGAGCCATTCCTGACAAATTTTATGCTTTTAATGTTTCCTCATAAGAATTAAAGCAGTGCATGTAAACTCGTTGGAAAACATGTTTCTGAACACCCATGGCTTCAACTGGAATTGAGTCTGATTGCCTGCCATTGGGAGCTTAACTGAAGACCTTGGTCCACACCACAGGAAGTGCTGCTTGCCTCACTGCTCCAACCACTTACCCAAGGCTGTGGTATATAACAGTCAGGTACTCCTTCTTTCAGGCAGTTCTAAGGTTTGAACCCAGGGCCTTTCACTCTACTATTGAGCTATATCCCTTGCCTTCTCTTAACTTTTTATTTTGAGACACGGTCTCACTAAGATGTCCAAAGTGATCTTGAATTTACTCTGTAGCCCTATCACGTGTTAAACTTATGATCCTTTTGCCTGGGCCTTCAGAATGGCTATGGGTTATTATACTGAGCTGCCTGACCCTGTAACAAGATGTTTTATTTTAAAAAATCAGGCCAAATTCCCCTGCAAGACAAATGCAGTGGAAAGATTTGTATAAAAAGGGAGAGAGACAAAAAGTTATTTATTTTACTGGCATATACCCAGCTGACTATCCAATATGTAAATCATGATGTAGAACTCAAAATCTCTTTGTGTGTCTGTGTGCGCATGCGTGTGCACGAGTGTGTATTTATAAAGAAGTGTGATGGTGCTCAAGATTAAATCAGTGATCTTCTACTGTGTTGGGAGAATAGAAGACACTTTGAAAGATAACGTGGTTAATCTTTAGGACTTGTGACAGTCACAGCTTGTGGTATCACAACGAGACCGAGAGGGAACGTTCAGCGGTTCAGAATTGCATACAGGTTGTTTTCCAACATTCGCAAATCCACCGGTTAGAGAATACTGAGAAGGAAAGAGAGAAAAGAAATGGGCATGGAGAGCTAAATATGAAGCACAAGCCATACATATTTGCTTATTCAGAGGGCAATTAATTACTAGTAAGCACTGTGCTTCAGGCCCCACCCTAAGCAACTCTGCTTCCAAGAGAACAATCACACAAGACTTTTGTAGTAAGTATGAGTCTCTACAGAACCAACATAAATCACCTCTTCTCTTTACCGCTGGGCTGTGTGCTAAAACGTTATATACACTTAAAGACATGCTTGCTTGGAGCTGCATGGCGACGAGTTTAGGGCCTCACACGGGTGGAGTAGAGGATCTTTCAGGGATCTGATTTGAGTTACGATTCTCTTGGGAATTAACAGAGGATGAATCTAGACAGAAATTCTTCTGTAGGTTGTATGGTATTGGCATCCCCTGGATGGATAATAGAGCCTGGGGTTTGTCGTTATCAGAGTCGATATCGATTTTATCAGCAGCATTAAGCTACAATTTTCCCTGGTAACTATTTACACAACTCTCTGTGATTTGTGTTCAGCAGAAATCATCGCACCCCCACCCCCACCCCGTGCCCTGTGGCTGCTTCAGTTTTCTTGCTGTGAGGTACTAAAGTTATGTCCCAATGATTTGGGATCTAGTCGGAGAATAATGGAGAGGAGATCAAAGATGTTTTGGGATTAGAGCTAATTGTTTAGGATGAAAGGAAGCACAGGTCTTTAATTTTATTAGTTGCATAGGTGTTTAAGAGATACAGCACTGTGAGTGGAAAAAAATGCAGATAAAATCAGAGGCAATTTCAAGAGGAAACAGAGAGGAAATTAGCAAGAACCTGATGGGGTAGAAGGCCTCGGGTGGGGATGTGGGGGGGAAGAGAACCTTAGGTTTTTATAAACTGAAGGACTGCAACATGGCAGAACATTAATATTTAAGATTAATTTTTTAAATTATGTGTCTGTTTGGGGAAGGGAGTACATGTGTGTGAGTGCAGGCGCTTGGAGAGACCAGAGAACCCTGGGAAGTTGGTGTTACAGGCGTGAGCCTTTTGACATGGGTGCTGGAACACAAACTGAGATGCTTTGCAAGAGAGGAGTACACACGCAACCACTGAACCGTCTTTTGGTCCTCAGGAATTAAGATTACTAGAAAATGCATACTCACTTAAATTTATCCAGCCATGGAGTAGGGGGTAGGAAATGGACCAGACGCATCATTATGGTCCCTACCCAACACCTAGCTCATCACAATACAAAAGGTATCAAGGTCCCTGCCCAGGTGCTTCAGACCTAGGGAACTGGGAGAAATTATTTGGCTAAGTCCACATCAGGGTAATTGAAAGCCCAGAACTTTACAACTGGGATTTGCTCATACTTTGTCCCTAAAGTCACAGATTCATAAAGACAGCTGTGATTTTCGTGTGTAAAATTAAAAAAAAACAAAAAAACAAAAAAACAAAAAAAAAAAAAAAAAAAAAAAAACATGATCCTGCCACTCCTACCGCAGTGGCCTTGCTGCCATAGATTGAAACTGAGCACCAAGCAGCAGCAGGCGTTTCTCCTGTTCCTGTTGACTTCTTAGAGTCTACCTTGGCTCGGCTTGTCTAGGCCTGGGGTTTGCACTCAGCATCTGCTCTTTGTCCCATGACTTCCTGGAGAGGCTTTCTGGGAAAATGTCATCGTGGATGATGTTGATTTCCTGTCTTCTCATCACTGGATCTGGGAGGTGGATTCCCTTCACACTGGCTTTTTTTTTTTTATTTTACTTTTTTTTTTTTTTTTTTTTTAAATTGGAGAATGCACAGGAGCCTCTTGCCTTGTAATACACAGTCTGTCTCATTCATAAAATCTTGTCCTGGAAAAAGCCTCATTCATTCCCACAGAAGAGCCGCAGTTGGGAGGGCAGGGGCATTCAAAACCTTGGGAGATAGGAGACAATAGCCGAGTGCTTGGCAGCAGCTCCTGGGCGGCGTTAGCAACATGTACCGACGCCAGGGAGAGGATAAAACGCTGTCGTTATTTACTCGTCTCTTAGGAGCAAAAGAGTCTCTTTGCCTCTAATATAGATGCCAAATCCTCAGGACCCGAGTGAGGAAATGATGAGCTGTGCGGAGGATTGGCACGAAGTCCTGTGCTCCGAGATAGTGAGGCATTTTGCTTGAAAGCATCCGTTGTTTAAAGAGAAAACGAGAATTGTGGGATTTTGTTGTCAATCAAGGGTCAGCAGCTTCCTCTCCCACTGGACGTTCACACACAAGGTCCCCCCGGTACCCTCCTCCCCCCCATCCTGCCAGAAAGCCAGGCTGTCCTGTTCCTTGGCCACCAAAGGCCAAGGCTTCCCTTGAGGAATCTCAACACAGTTTGGTAACTTCAATCTCACCAACGCTTCCCACGTTAGTAATCACCAAATACTAAACATGACAAAAATTCAGATAAATAGGACATCCGTCCGGTGTAACTCCGTTTGCAGAGAGCCCTCTAAACTCCAGAGCACAATAGGTCTGTGTTTATTTTTTCACCAGTAGCATAATGTGACTGATTTACAAGAGTTTAACTGGAGTGGTAATCTGACAGTGATGAAGGAGCCCCTCACTGGTGCAGTCGCTCGCACTATCATATTAGTTGACTCCTCTAGCAAGGCAGTGTGGTCGATAATTGGAACGCTTTTATGTCTAGTGGTTCTGACAAACCTCTTCTTCGGGTCACATATGGGCGGTCTAGCTCTCTGCTCAGCCCAACAGTGGCAAATACTTTAGACTGAGAAAGTATTGTTCTCCTCACATTGTGAAGCAATGGCAGTTCAAGGGAAGTGAGGCTGCGTGCTGGCTACCTGCTGGTGTGTAGTAAAATGAAATGGACATGATACCGAGCCGGGAGTACAATTAAATCTATTTTGCACCAATGTGTTGCTGGACAGATGAGTTTCCACATGACAGAACTTTATGATCTTTAAGGTAGACTGAACTAATAGATTGGTGTGGAGCGCACTGAAGTTACCAAGGACGGGAAAGCAGGCAGTGGTACATTTGAACTACAGGTTTCTCATATGCCCCGCGTCATGCTGAGTTTTTATAGCTCCTGGCTTTCAAAAAGCCTGTTTCAAAGAGGTTTGCGCTAGACTGGGCATGCAGTTTTGCTCTGCAGATATTGTCGCTGCCGATTTAGTGGAATGCAATTAGGAAGCCTAAATTAAGTGGTAATGGAGAACCAGCTCTTGAAACTGGGGTTTCCACGGCAACCGCTGCTTACAATACAGCCTTCAGTTAGTTTTCCCACTTTATCTGCAAAATGCACAATTGAGCTTTAAAACAGCTCGGTGCTGAAAAACGCACTGTAAACAACTGTTTGCAATGAGAGTTTTACACTGTCTTTAAATACAACAAACCATCACATAAAATTTACTTGCCCGCACTAATAATGCGAAATCCGGGTTGCGGGTCCGGTGAGGAATTTTTTTTTTTTTTAAAAAATGTGTTATTCCTCTGCCACCATCGGATTTATTTTTAAGGAGAGATGTCATGAGTCATTAGGTCGCTCAACTTTGGTCATCCCTGCCTATTTTCAGCTCCCCTGACAATCTGTATATCCCAACAGTCCTACATTAGGACACGTTTTCTCTCACAGCAGGCAGAGCATTGTCTTAAATAATTGTATAACGTTCTTTGTCAATATTCCTTTTTCTCTTAACAACACTTTGTAAATGTTTCTTGTATTCTCCCCTTTATAGCATACTGTACACCTGCAAGATTTCCATATTTACTAATCTGGCTATGTCCCTTCTTCAGATGGGACCAGCATCTCTCTATACATTTAAAGGTTAACCAACCAGGAAGCTCTTATGCCATCCTAACAGACAAGACAGTTGAAATATAGCAGGAAAGTAGGTGTATTTTCCAGCACACAGTTCTTTGAAACAACTATGGGGGATTTGCACCTTTGTAAAATTCATTTTCTTCTGTGGTAGGGAATCCATATTTTATTATACCGAGCTGGCACTTTTGTTTCTGAGTGTCAGGATTATATGCGTACACCCATCCACGACCCATGCATACTTTTCTCTGCACAGGAGGAAAAAAAATCAAATTGAGTTCTGCAAAGAGGAAAGAAGGATAGAATCAAATTTGGGGTCTCCTAGCTATAACACTCTGTTTAATTGCCAGTCTTAACAGGGTGATCACTGGAACATGTCCGGACAGAGCCAAGCAGCTGGTGGAAACTCATGAATCCTCCACAGCACAGAAGGTAATGTTCCCCAGCAGTTTGTGTTCTCTCAAGGTTGGCGTATTATACGTGTGTTATTTTCACTGTGAGAACATGCAGAGAGTAAGGCATGGGGGGAATAGAGACAAAGAGAGAGAGAGAGACATAGAGAAAGACAGATAGAGACACATATGGAGAGAGAAGGAGAGACAGAGAGAAAAAGAGAGAATAAGACCTGTTATACATACAGTCTGGGTAGAAGACAACATTCTGGTGTCAAGGGTCATACCTGTGTGTTCTGCATGTTGATGTACCATGTTCTCTATAGCCTTGGCACATGCCAGGGAGGGGGTGTGCTCTCCACAGAAAGTAGATCTCTTCAGCCAAAGGACCTGACTGTTGGAACCCTGACTTGTTTCAGGGCCTTCCATTTTGACATCAGCTGATTTAAATGGCACAGAGGCTGTGTTAAATACTCTCCCCCCACTTAATCTGCAACCCCCCATTTTCCTATTATTTGCTGATTCTCACAAGTGGTTCTTATTATCTTCACACTTTGAGAATATACCTGCTGAAGAAAACTACAAAGAGCCACATTAAAAATTGGCTTTTTAAAAAAAGACTCCTTGTATTAAAAAAAAAAAAACAAGCAAAAAATTTTGTCACAATTTTTATCACTGCTGTAGGCCCAACCAAGGTTTTATTGTAGCTCTTTAAGATAAAAATATGGCTACTAATGTAACCTCTTTAAGACTTTAAACTTGGGGAAATCCCATGCATCATTTTGTTTATTTAAATATTTTAGCCAACCCCATCCCACCTATCTATGATTAACGAATGCCTATTCTGTTTCCAATGCTTTTAGATAAAAGGTCAATTTCCAAGGGAAGAAACATAAAGTTGTCACATTCATAAAGATGTCCCCTTTCAACATTTCTGGCTGTTCCCCCAAAGCATATAAGATCACACACATACTCTTCTTGTCTGGCCACAATGTGTAAATTGATGTGTCTGCATTCAATTCTTTTTGACAAATCTTTGGGGCAAAGATAAAGTTCCAGGGTAAGAAAATCCGTTGCATATTCCAATAGCACATTCTTTGAGAGCCACATTTTCAGACTAAGCATCTGTTTTGTGATTTACTCTCTCCAGGGAGCCAGTTTGAATTCAGGCACTTGAGGGTAGGGGGCTGCAGCTAGGAAAAGGTTGCAGAAGCAGGGGCATGTAGTGTCTTTAAAGTGAACTCTTTTCACTGTGCAAAAAAAAAAAAAAAAAAAAAAAAAAAAAAAAAAGTAAAGAACAAACATGTGCTCACTGTGCCAGGAACAACTGTCAGTGCCTCCAAGCAGCATGGGCAGGCCATCTCTTAAGTGTCTACCGGTGTGCCTGCCCCTCTTCTCTGTACAAAGCAAAGACAGTTACAGACTCCTGCCACGTCCACTCCTAATCAGTGGCCCGTGTCCACAAGCCACACCCTAAGTGAAATTGCAGACCACAGAATCCTGGTAAAGTCACAGTCATTTACACCCTTTTAAAATTCTAATTAGACACTCCTCTCAGCTCTCTACTCAACCCTCAGAAACTGTGTTCATGAAGGACTCCAAAGGAACCTAGCTAGAAACCGGGGTCTATGTGATGTGCTTGCTCTGACTTAGGTTGGTGTTTAGCAGGTCAAAGTTCAACGTGAGCAGAGGGGATGCACGTTGCTCATCCGTCTCCACCTCTGGAGTCACTGTGTAAACTTGATTCCCAGCCAGTGTTCCATGAGCAACAGACATGAATGGTCCTCGTGAGGGCAGCACATCGGCCAGTGTTCTGGAAAGACTGGTGGTTTGCCTCAGTTTTGAGGATTAAACATGGCTGCTTCGTCCTTTAATAAGGACCTGAACCAATGACACCCTTCCTTGAGCAATCAGTGGTTGGGTTATCCTAGGCAGTCACTGTATTTCATTTTACCTCCAGTGTTGGGAGTGAGGACAGATGGGCGGGGCTTGAGTTTGTGGACAGGGCCGGAGGTTAATGTGGATTCTGCCTTAAACTACAGAGATAGAAGCAAATGTGGTTCCTGAAGGAAGATGACCTCTGCTTCGATTACATGGAAGTGCTCCTGGAGCCCTTTCCTTCAGGTGACGCAAACATCTTAAGAAGAAGCACAATAAATATGTCTCTAAGCACGGTGTATTGTGATTGTAATTAGCTCTTCCTCCTTTTTGGGTTGCATGCGTCAGATTATGCCTAATTACTCCCAGGCAGTTTGCTGGGTTCCTATTTTTGTGAGAAGTCTCACAATACATCTTTACAGCCATAAAGACACTCATTTGCTTATACTGAGGCCTTTATGCACAACTTGCCTCCTCTCTATTTGAAGAGAAAAATTAAAGATGAACATCATTAGGGATTTCTCTTTAAAACCAGCAATCTACACACACTGCAAAATTCAGTGCCTCGTAGGCTGGCTAAACTTCTGCAATAAATTCTTGCACTTAGAGACTCTTACATGGCCAGGTAACTGGTCATGCCATAGAAACTGGGTATCTGTGATGCCCTTATCTCTGCTTAAAATATTTCATTGCTTTTCCTGCACAGGATTGGATTGGACTTGCTGGATGCTAGGCGACTGAGGAAGGAAGTCCCTGAATTGCACAGACTAGGGGGCCCATGGTGCAGGGTTCTAGTGTTAGGAAACCTGACCTGAATTGTGTCAAATTCAATTTTGGTAGAATTTAAGGTTATGTTTTAGTGGAGGTGGATGCAACTGGGCTTTCTGGGTCTCACACATTTATTTTAGTAAAGGTTTTAGAGACCTCTAGGATGTACTCATAGTTTGCATCTTTTGCTTAGATTTTTTAATGTATTCTTTATGAATTCAACATCTCCTAGGACTTTTTTTTTTTTTTTTTTTGATCGCACATGGGGGCATACCTCTTGGATGAGCTTAACATAGAAGCATACCTCTTGGAATTCTATGGAGGAGCTTAAATGCCTAACTTTCAGGCTTTGGCTAATTTTTTGAGATTATAATACAGTTTCAATATTTCTCCCTTCCCCTTTTCCTCCCTCCAAATCCTCCCACATGCCCTTTCCCACTCTCCCTCAAATCAATGGCCTCTTTTGTCATTGTTATTAAATGTATATATATATATATATATATATATATATATATATGCACACACACAAACACACACTATATATATATATGTATATACATATATACATATACATATATATACATATATATGTATATATATATACAGGTACATTCAGGGCGGGCAACATGGCTGTAGACAGGGACTGCTTGAATCTCAGCATCTGATATTGCTGTACACATGTGAACAATTTTTATGACACAAAAAAGCCTAAAGATTCAGTTTTTGTAAATATACATCTTCACATATCTTGGAAGGAGAGATTCTCATTTTGCCTTTTACCTCATATATTATAAAATATTTAACTCTTTCTCGGAATTACTCCCTGTGACAGGAGCCCTGTCATGTAATGCGTTGCTTGTACAAAGAACATGGTGCAAATCTTTGTGTTTCAAACATTCATTACAAAGGAAGGAATCTTTGTCTGCCAATCATTTGATATTGCCCCAGTGCACAGTAGGCACTCAATAGACACTTGTTGAAAAAGAAACGAGTAAATTTAAAGATCTCTAAAATCACAGAAAGGAAAGGCAGAGCCAGTGGCATGGCTCAGCAGGTAAGGACACTTGCCGCTCAGCTGACAGTCTGAGCTAATTTCAAGAACTCATGTGGTGGAAGGAAAGAAAAAAACCAATTCCTGCAATTGTCCTTTAACCTCCACACTTATGTTGCGCTCCCTTGCTCTCTCATTCTCTCTCACACACACACAAATTAATAAATGTAAAAAGAGTTAAATACACAAAGCCACGTTTTATACCATTGTAACAGCCATATTTTTAATATTTAAATGCTAGCAAAATTCAAACCCCACCAATGCCAAACTTCACAGATCACCAGAAGCCTAGAATTTCTGGATATGTAGGGTCTTTGTGTAATCATGACCATATACTGAACAGTAGACACAATTAGAGGTGACTATGACGTATCCTCTATTTAGCTCCCCAATGATGATGATGGTGGTGGTGATGATGGTGGTGGTGGTAGTGATGGTGGTGATAGGATGGTGATGATGATGATGATGATGATGGTAATAACTGATGATGATGATGATGCTGATCATGAGGACAGTGGTGATGATGGAGATGGTGGTGATGGTGATGGTGATGGCAGTGGTGATGATGATTATGGTGGTGGTAGTGATGATGGTGGTAGTGATGATGGTGACAATGATGATGGCGGTGACAAAGATGATGACAATGATGATGATGATGATGACAACCTTGAAGATGGTAGCCGTAATAATATGAGCTCAGTGCTTTAAAAAAACATAAATGTATTTACTCCATAACATAGTTACCCTTTATTATACAGACTCTTTATAGTCTCAGAAGGAAAGGACAGTAAGAAAGATTCAATAAATGGTTCAAGAAAGACATGGGGCCAATGTGTAAGAATGGCAGTAAGCCCCATGTTCTATTACTGTTATTATAATAAAGATGTGCGTGCTTATTTTACTGTCTTCTTAATGAATGGTTACCTGTGCTTAGATCATAGCTGGCTCTTGTGGGCTTACTAGTTCAGTCTTTACAGACGCTGAGGATTATGGCCTGTCCATACATCCCTCCACCCACATTACCTTGACTCTTCAGCCAAACTAAGACCCCTGGGAAATTTCTCTTCTACCATCAATCTCTGTTCCCAAAAATGCCTCCCCATCCCTAGAATATCTCTCCCTTCCTGCCTTCCCCAGTGCTCACAGCTTCCAACAGGGAGACACTGCTCCATTTTCTCTCTAAGTCCACATGACAACAACGGAGCTAACATTTTCATGTGTGTGTGTGTGTGTGTGTGTGTGTGTGTGTGTGTGTGTGTGTGTGTGTTGACCTCTCTTAAACTATATCTTCATCTTAATTTGGAAAATTGAAACGGTTTTAAAATTAATAAAAGTTATCTCGCACCCTAAAACCTGGTCCAGAAAACTGGAACGGTATTTACAGAGCTGACTATCCTGCATTGGTGCATATCAAAAACTGGAATGCACCTGTTTTCACAGCTAGATCTGAGAGGAGACTCCACAGGATGCCTGAAAATGCTGACTTTCTGATTCCACCAATGTTACAAAGAGGCAACCAGATGCATTCTTTGGAGCTCCATGGAATGTTTTTGCTCCACCGCTCTTTCCTTTGAAGAATCTCATCTTTTTATAGTCAGCCCACATTATTTCCAACACACAAATTAATTCCTTCAAATTTATGCCAGACCTCAAAATATTTCTTTTGCAGTGACAAGAAGATGGCTTGGCAGGTGAAGGAGCTAGTTGCAAAAGCCTGATACCTGAGTTCTAGTCCTGGAACCCATGAACATCTTGAAGGGGAGGATTAAGACCCTAAGTTGTTCTCTGATCTTCATACACAAACTACTGCAGATGCACATATGTGTACACATCTCTCTCTCTCTCTCTCTCTCTCTCTCTCTCTCTCTCTCTCTCTCACACACACACACACACACACACACACGCACACACACACACACCCCAATAATAAATTTTTTAAAAAAAGGTTAAAGTTAATATAAAGTTAATATTAAAGTTAATATTAATAAAGTTTGGGTTTTCCAATAAGCCAGTACCATCACTAGTACCATTAGACAGCCTTTCTCCCCACTGCAGCCTGATGCTAGGAAAATGAAGATTTGACTGTGCAGAGAGAATCCTGTTCTGACTGTTAAAATTCCTAGCAGATAAATGAGTGGATGAAATGACTCAGCAGGCAAACATGTCTCTGTGGTCCTTAACCAAAGTAGCCCTTATTCTGTATGTATGCCCCTGCACTAGTCTACATGGAAAAACACACATGAGGACACATGTATAGCACACAAGTCATATGGATTATAGTAATGTCTACATGGAAAAACATACATGAGAACACATGTATGTTTTGCACATCATATGCGCTATAGTAAGGACGGGTCCCTCACAGTTAGTGAGCCTCCTAGAAAGAGCTCCTTGTGGAAACTTCTTCCATCAATAATTTTCTACTTGGAAGAAGACTAGAAAAACTTGGCATCTAAAAATGACTCCATGTGCTAGCACAGAGGAGAAAATACCCTGGATACTCGAGAAAGGACAAGCACCTAGCTGGGGGGATTATTAGAGTGTGATTCCAGAGGAAAATCACGCGCTTTTAAGAGCTGCTAGGTAAAGCCATTTACTTGTTCATGTGATGAGTGTGTATTGAGTATGGCTGATATCAGGCATGTCATGATCCTAGGCCAGCAAACAGCCTTGGCAATAGCCCTCAGGGAACCTGCAGTCTAGTGTAGATATCATCTCCATAGAAAAACATGAGCATTGATCTGACGGCTAACATCTGTACAGTATTACCATGGCAGCTCAGGTTAGTGCTTAAATGCTCCAAATGTAGACTTTTTTGAAGATGTAACCAAATTCGTCAAACATTTAGCATCATATATCCATCTTTTTAAACTAAATTATGTGATACTATGCATCCTATTCTTTAAGAAGCAGGAACGCTCAGGCGTCTCCTCTGCAGAAAAAGAAAGAGGCATGAAGCTTAAGTGTACTCAGATAATAGCAACAATAAAAACAAAATGTGTCCTACATACAAGATGCTCACGGACAAAGACACAGCAGAGGCAGAGGGGATGGCTAACCAATGGCTGACCCAAATTAAAAGCCACTCCATGGGCAAGAACCAATCCCTGACACTATTAATGATACTCTGTTGTGCTTGCAGACAAGAGCATGTTGTCCTCTGAGAGGCTGCACCCAGCAGCTGACTCAGACAGATACAGACAACACAGTCAAACAATGGATGAAGCCTGAGGACCCTTGTGGAAGAATATAAGGATCGAAGAACTCTAAAGGGATAGGAACTCCACAGGAAGACCAACAGAGTACTAATCTGGACCCTTGGGGCTCGCAGAGACTGAATCACCAATCAAAGAACATACATGGGCTGGACCCCTGCATATATGTAGCAGATGTGCAGCTTGGTCTTCATGAGGGTCCCCCAACAACTGGAGCATGGGAAGTCCCTGAATCTGTTGTCTGCCTGTGGATCCTGTTCCTCTAGCTAGGCTGCCTTGTCTTGTTTCAGTGGGAGAGGATGTGCCTAGTCCTGCAGTGACTTGATGTGCAGAACAGAGGAGGCAATACCCCAATGGGGGGGGGGGGTCCTCCTTATTCGAGAAGAAGAGCAAAGAATGGGGGAGGGAGAAATGTAGGAGGGGGTATTGGGAAGAGAGGAGGGACTGATATTGGAATGTAAAGTGAATTCATTAATTAGTTAATTAATTAAAAATATAAAATAAAAACTGTCAACAAAACTTGCTATCTAAATGAAGCCTCTGTGAAGACTTATGGTATCTTAAGCTTACTATTGCTGGGATAAAATACCATATCCAAAGAAGGGAGGAGAGGGTTTATTTAACTTACAGTTCCACATCACAGCTTGTCACCAAAGAAAGCCAGGACAGGAACTCAAGCAAGGCTGGAACCTGGAAGCAGGAGCTGATGCAGAGATCACACAGGGGGCTGCTTACTGGCTTGCTTCCCTGGCTTGCTCAGTCTTTTTTTTTTATAGAACCCAACAGTACTCCCCACAACAGGCTGGGCCTTCTCCTATTGCTGGCTAATTAAGAAAATGCCATGAGCTGGGTCTCATGGAAGTACTTCCTCAATTGAGTTCTCCTCCATTCAGATGACTCACGCTTGTTTCAAGTTGACACAAAACTACCCAGAATGCCTGGATCCTGCTTGTTGCCTGCACCGGTGTGTTACTTAACATCCACCACTTACCTCATGATAACTACAGCATGTCTTTAAAAGTTAGGAAGAAAGACAGTGACTGTTAGATTGAGCCATTTCTGTAGGCCTCCTCACAAAGTAAATGCCCAAGACCTGGGTCTGAGAGCTTCCTCCCCTCAAGGCACACCCTTAGGGATCAGGTAACAGCCCCTGGATGGGGACACATTAAAGGTGTGTGGATTTATCCACGATGATTATTAAGTTTCACTCAAAATACCAGTAGGATTTTAAATAGGTTGTTCTAAGACTCCGAGCAATACGTTAATATGGGATCATCTATTAGTAAAGATATATTTTAAAAATAACAATAGTAAAAAAAGCTATAGTGTGTAACTGATCCGGAAATAGAAAAAGGGTCGTGTGTTCCACACCAGCCAGGTTGGATATGATGATATGTGATAAAGTCTCATAGTCAATCACTCAGAAAGAAATAGCTCGTCCAGAAGCCTGTGAAGCCCTAGCTCCACAGCTGGGGAGTCAACAAAATGTGGCCTCAAAATCTTTTGGAAAAAAAAAATAACAACTGCATTCAACATACTAAGACTTATCCTCTAAACACTGGTCTGATACCTGTCTCCATAACG
The DNA here is from genome assembly GCF_011762505.2 of Arvicanthis niloticus. Lineage (NCBI taxonomy): Eukaryota > Metazoa > Chordata > Mammalia > Rodentia > Muridae > Arvicanthis > Arvicanthis niloticus. The sequence goes on along the minus strand of NC_047674.1, from coordinate 25,533,183 downwards.
TCCACGTTTTATCAAGCCATCTAGAGATGAGCAGATCTTAATGGTATGATGTGCATGGATTACATGTGAACACTATGACCTATTTTGAGACAGTGTCTATCCTGGCCAGTCAGCAAGTTGGTATGTAGACAAGGCTCACTTTGAGCTAATGGAGATCTGCTTGCCTCTACCTCTCCAGTGCTGGCTTTAAGGGTAAGGTCCACCATTCCACTTACATGGTTTTATATAAGGACTTGAGCGACCACGGATGTGGACATTTTCTGGAGTCCTGGCATCAGTCTTCCTTGGGTACTTAGATGCCTGTGTGGTGTGATAAGGATTCCTGGATCACCATTCGGAAAACAGGAAATTGTGTCCTTGACCCATAGTGCATACCAAAACACAAAGCAGATAAGTATTTAGTGTACAGATAAAGCTGAAAACCATATCAAAAGTTGCTAAATGTTTACACAGAGTTGAAAAATAAAATAAAACTACACTCCAAAGACAGTAGCCATAAGAGAAAAAAAGGTAAAATAGCTGAGTGCCTCAAACATTTAAACTTTGCCTGACAATCCTTCAAAAAGATAAGCAGATACTAAAATGCTCTTACAATCCGAGAAGGCAAAAATAGGTACACGGATACTAAAACATTGAAAATAAAGAGGTGGTCAAATCTAGGAAGGAATTCCAGAATAGAATTCTTAGCAAGAGAAGGATAAAATAACAAGAACATGCCTTCTTCGTCTGGACTTATCAAATTTAGGAGGGTGAGGTGAGACCCGGAGGAAGCCCATATTCTCTCCCCTCCACAGACACCATTACTGATTGCCTCATCTGGAGTACAGCATGACTTCCTCCTAATGTGACTCCCTGTCCTGCAAAGACTGGAAAGCTCAAATCTGAACTTAGGACACCATTTAGCATGTGCCACTCATGTATAATAAGCTAGGAAAGAGTGGTGGATACTGCACCATCCCTCTAGCTGCTAAATTCAATGTACTTGAGTAGGAGAAAGACTTTCTTGTGAAGGAGCAATGTGATCCTGGGCCTTACAGTTATTCCTTGAATCTGAGTGCCAGCCTGGGTCCCTTCTGCTACGTTTCTAGAAGTGACTTAATACTTAGCAGTAAATACCTCTTTAGTTAATCAACCTGAGGCAAACTCCTTTGTTCCTTAATGATAATATTTCAAGTTACTGCACCCAACTAAATGTGGGGTGTAGTGAAATCATGAAACTAAGAGTCTGGGTTGAGGAGCCGAGCCGGAGAGATAGCTCAGAGGTTAAGAACAATGGTGACTCTTACAGAGGACCCAGGTTTGGCTTTCAGGACCCACATGGTAGTTCATACAATCATTTACAAATGGTTCCAGGGGATCCAAACCCCTCTTCTGGTCTTTGTGGTTACTGGACATGCATGCAGTACACAAACATATATACAGGTAAAACACTCAGATACATAAAATAAAAATAAATAAATTTGTTTTTAAATTATAATAAATAAGTAATTATTTTAAATAAAGAATCTGGGACTGGATACTGTTAGCAGATGGGGATGGGACATTGTGGTTCACAATACATGATGACACGTTACACTTATTGTCTTATCATCTGTGAGGATTGGAGAACAACTCAAGGCAAGGTTCTGCCTAAGAGATGCATGGATGACTCACTGCACTGTGAGGAGAGAAGGTCCTGGGTAGTGACCAGGGTAGTGACTGAGGGTAGTGACCTGGGTAGTGACTGAGCTTACAGAAAGATATGTGACCCATGAAACTTTGACCTCGGTTCTTGTAACAGGTCTTAAATAACAACGTTGAAAGCCTCAGGCTGGTGGGATAGCTTAGTAGGTATAGCACATGCCTGCATGAGTGAGGACCTGAGTTTTATGCTCAGAACACATGTGAAAGTGCTAGACACGGGAACATAGTAATACAGTGACTCTTAAAGACTTCATGCTTTACTCATAGATGTGTGCCTCGCTCAACCTTATCAGAGAAGCTTCTTCTTGCAGTAGATGGGAATTAACACAGGGATCTACAACGTGACAGTGTGCTCAGTTCAAAGTAGGGTGCTTTCCTCAAATCCTCTTCTCAAGTCTCAGTGATCTCTGAGGAAGAGGAGGAAGAAATGTGAGATCCAGAGGCCGTGGTTGACTCCAAGGAAACAGTGTCTTCCAGACACAATAGGACTGGTGCACATAGAAACTTACAGGACTGTAGCATTACTCACAGGATCAGCACATGTTCAAACCAGATGGAACCCCATCACTGAGAGGGAGAAGTAGACACAACATTCTGCCCCTAACCAAGAAGCTATTTACACCTGATACCTGCTGACAAAGGAACAATCCTTCTCCTCTAATTGAGTATCACTGGCTGGGTTAACTACAATCCAGAATAGGGGACCTGTGTCCTGTGAAGGTTAGGGATAGTTTTTGGATTGGGTGTGTGTGTGTGGTGTATGTATGTATATATGTATGTGTGTATATATGTGTGTATGTGTTCATGTGTGAGTATATATGTGCATATGTGTATATGTGTATATGTGTATATGTGTGTATGTGTGTGTGTGCATGTATGTGTGAATGTGTGTATGGGTATGTGTATACATGTGTGAATGTGTGTAAGTGTGTGTATGTGTACACATGTGTGAATGTATGTGTACATATGTGTATTTGTGTATGTGTGTATGTGTGTAAATGTGTATGTTTGTGTGTATGTGGGTGTTTGTGTGTACTTTTTATTTCAGTTTGATTTGTTTTGTCATTTCTGTCTTATTGACGTTTTGTTTTGATTTTCATTTTTATTTGTATTGAGAGAGAGAAGGTAAAAAAAAAAAAAAAGACAGAGACACAGAACATGATATTGGGTATGTAGGGAAATAGAACTTGAAAGAGTTAGGAAGGGGGAATGTTATCAAAATACATTGTGTAATAAAAATTTTTAAGCAAAAATGTTTAAAGCTGAGATAAGGCTTTAGAATAATAAAATTTTAAAACTGTTAGGCATAATGATTTGTGGTTTTAAGGCCTATGTTAGGGAAGCAGAAACAGAAAGGTCCCTGTGGTCCAATAGGCAGCCAGGACAGCCCAATCTGTATGCTCCAGACAAAAGAGAGACCCTGTCTCAAAGAAAGTGAATGGTATTAACAACCAGACATTATCCTCTGGCATCCTCATGCATGTGCATATATGTCATAAGCATGCTGATGTCATAACCACGCTGTATCAGAAACATGTGCAAACATGTTTGTCTTCATCTTTCCATAATGTCAGATTTGTTGAATAGAACTTCACAAGGTACAGCAGTTTTCTAAATAATCCCACCTAATTTGCTGATCTGACCAAGGAGAACACGGTTCTTTTATTCCAGTCTTAGTTACTAGTTCTGACTCTGTATCACACACCAAACAGCATGCAGTAAATATAAATTTATATGCGTGTATGTGGCTTGCAGGAAGAATTCAAGTTAAAGACTCTACAGAGGAGTTTAAGACGTTTTACATGTAGGTTGATGTAAGTTCAAAGAGTCTATGTACATGCATACCACACACACACACACATGAGAGGGAGCAAGTATAACAATTTTATATAATTTATATAAACATTAGAGAATTGGCTACAAATGTGGAAAACCAAGAGTTGGCATAGGGAACTAAAAACATCTGAGTGAACCCAAATTATCTCAATCCCCAAATCTTGCTGATTTATCCTTTTGAAAAGAGGCAGCCTTCCTTCTACTGGGAAATGAAGCTTTCTCTGCCTTGATTGAAGCCCCCAAAATAACCTCTTCTGAGGCTGTTTCTTGGCAGGGAGATGCCCATGTTCCTCATGTCCCTGCCTATGTAGTCATGTACTGCTTACTGACAGGGATATAGTCTCAGAAATAAATCATTAGGCAATTGTGTTATTGTGCAAACATGATACAGCAACTTACACAAACTTAGGTGCCATAGGTCCATCAATGTGTGTTCTTGGTGTGAATGGGAAGTGTAAATTAGATACTGTACTGCAGCTTATAATAATATTACTCCACGGTTGGAGGTAGGTGAATTGCAAATTCAAAGCTAGACTGAGCTTGGAGACCCTGTCTCAAAATACCAAAGGCAAAAAGGGTGTAGCTCAGAAGTAGAGTGCTTGCCTAGCATCTGGGAGTCCTGAAATTCCACTCCCAGCATCACAAACCAGAAAGATGAGGAGGAGAGACCTGTAGCATTGCCATTTCAGTTACAAGACGTACTGCTTCATAGTAAACTATTGTCTACGTGAAGTAAAAAAGTACACTCTAAAATAATAGTTTCAAAATATACAACAATAACATGCTTGTTCGTTATCCATTTTTATGTGGTATGCATAACTCCACTGCTATACTTTTATATGAATGGCAGTGCAGTAGGTTTGCACTGGTATCACCACAGACATGCAAGTAATGTGATTTGTTTGCTATGATGTCACAATGGCCACATTGCTATTAGGCAGCAGGACTTTGTCAGCTTCACTATCATCTCATAGAATAACCATTATATTATGCAATCTACTATTGTCTGAAATATCATTATGCAATACATGACTATAAGTTTATGCCTTCCAGGATTACAGCTAGGTACTGCAGAGGAGGGGGCCTGGAAACAGCAGGGAGATTTTATATGTCAAAGAATTGTAGGAAGAATATTTGTGGAAAGAATAAAGTGTGTGTCAATAGTAAATTGTGTGCTTTGCACATTCAACCCCTTGGTTTGGGTAAGGGGAAAGAAAGGGGGGGGTAAAGGAAGAACAGGAAGGGAAGGGAAGAAAATGGAAGGGAAGGGAAGGGAAGGGAAGGGAAGGGAAGGGAAGGGAAGGGAAGGGAAGGGGAAGGGGAAGGGGAAGGGAAAAGGAGCGGAGGAGAGGGGAGGGAAGGAGGGAAGGGAAAGGAAGGGAAGGGAAGAATAAAAAGAGTTTTAAAGTGTGCAAGAGTTCCCACTGAGATGGGAAGATAAATGCGTGACAGTGGACCCTTAAACCATAAAGACAGCATCAGACCTTGGATTGGCTCAGATTTACTGATAAGTGATTAACTTAGGGTTTCCATTGCTGTTGGGAGACACCATGACCAAGGCAACTCATAAGGACAACATTTAATTGGGGCTGGCTTACAGGTTCTGAAGTTCAATCCATTATCATGAAGGCAGGTATGGTGCAGGCAAAGCTGAGAGCTCTGCATATTGTTCTGAAGGCTGCTAGGAGAAAACTACTATCCTGGCAGCTAGGAGGAGGGTCTCGAAGCTCACCCCCAAAATGACACACTTCTTCCAACAAGGACACACCTACTCCAACAAAGCCACACCTACTAATAGTGGCACTGCCTAGGCCAAGCATATTCAAACCAGCACAGTGATGTTGTGATAAATATTTATTTTATTTTATTTTTTATCTGTTTTTGTTCATCATAAATATTGGTAAAAGTAATCATATTCATTGAGATTATAATATGCAAGAAATGTATAAACATCAGAAATAGTCAAAAATTCTACATGGTAAATATAAACTGTACAACATACCTCAGCTTTCCTTTTTCAAGAAAGTATATCTTTATTCGCAGCCCCACACACATACACATTTCTTTTCAGAAGAATTGAAAAACCGTACCAAATTGTAAGTTTGGACTGATGGCAGTTTTGTATTTTCTAAAATTTCTAACATAAGTATATTTCTTTCTTTCAGAAAAATATTCAAACAAATTTTTAAATAAAAGGCTTGAGGTTATATACTCAAGACTAGAACACTCGCCTAGCATAAACAAGACTGATCACTGCTAAATAAATGAATAGAAGATTCGGTAGAGGGTTACTGCTCTGTCTCAAGTAGTTGGGCAGTTTGATTGAATAACATCTGGTGAGAAATATAAAGAACGGTGTTATTGGTGTGATATGAAGAAAATAAGGGAACCTGAGTACACTGGGGAAGGTTCTGTTGAAGTTATACCTGGTTCTTCCTCCCAGGCCCACGCTCCCAGAAATAAGACTCAGACTCAAAATATATTTACAAATACCTTGACCATAGAGCTTGGCTCTTCTCTGACTAGATCATAACTAAAATAACTCAATTATTTTAACCTACATTTTGCCATGTGGCCAGTTACCTATACTCAAGTACCAAGCATTCAGCTCCTTACATCTTCATAGGTGGCTCTCCCATCTCTGGTTCTATCCCAGAATTTTTTCTCCTCCCAGATGTTGCACCTCTATTTCTTGCCTAAGCCATAGGCCATAATTGACAGGTGATGCAACCATACAGTACACAAGATACTCTTTATGCAAGGTTCCTATTAGAATTCACAATAAACGCTGTACATACTCCTCTTGCAGTATCTCAAGGAGTCCATGGCTGTCAGCATTCAGATATGTGCAGTGAAGACAGGAAGATATCAACCTGTCAGAGATTACTAGATATTCCCTCTAAATGAAGACCATTCCTGGAGATCTACAACGCCATTGTGGTTCACCAGTGGAGGGATGACTTATGAAGACTAGATGCAAATCGATCTCTGAGCCTGTTCTGTGTCGAACATGTCCATTCCTGTGGGACTCCCTGGAACGGACTTGCAGAGAAAGGAGCTGGTTCAGACTGCATTCTCATTCCATGCTTCCTGCACAGCAGCAAACCAAAAGCAATCCCACACATCACAGGTAAAGTCGTGGAGATGAATTTGATCATGATAGAGCCAAAGAAACAAGAGAGCTGATGCATGGGCATCCTCGCTTAACCCACCCATGTAGTGTATGCAACAGAAGGTTAACCCTTGGGAAATGGTGTTGGATACCATAGTCAGAGGTGATATCAAATCCTATGGCTGTTTCTAGAATAATTTCATTTTTGAAGCAAACCAACAGATCCTGGTGCTTAAGATAAATCTATCAACCTGACAATTTTGTTTTTTTTTTTCCCAATAACCATAATTCATGTGAACCAATTGGCTCTCACTTGGAAGAACATCTTTGCCATGTGATATCAGGGTTGTGTTGGTTCTCTGACTCTTTCATAATCTATTCCACAGACCCCGATCACCTCAGTATTAAATAGAAAAGGATGTTACGTGCTAGTAGATACCAATGTCCTTTGGAGCAACAGTAGAGAGAAGTTCAAATGCAAAGATCTTCCCTCTGCCACCATTGAAATTTTAACTATTCTGGTATCTGTGTCCTATAGGCTCAGCCTCCCTAAAGCTCAAGAGAGCCCACAACCCCTCATGAAGCCTCTTTTAATTTCTAGGGCAAAAGTCTCTACGTTCATTTGAGCAGCTTTGTCCAGTTACCAAGTATTACACAAGGGTATCATTACATTTCAGGGAAACCCAGGACAATAGAAGGTTCTCCAGATGGCCCAGTCCCAACAAATATTTTGGCTTTGAGACACAGCAGCCCTAGTAAGAGATACAAAATGGAATGCTTGTACAGAGTTCAGGGAAATTCTAATAGGAAAAGAACATCTGTGTTCAGAGGACCTTAAAGCAAGGTTATGTTCTTGTGGACATGTTTATCATCCTTTAGAGACATGGTGCTTGGTGTACTTACAGATCCCCAGATAGACTAAATGCCCAACCGTGAGGCAACAAGTAGCCAGGTGTCCTGAACTGGCCATCAGAAACTGGCTGTTACCTGAACCATGAAGCCATTAAGCCGGATGTACCCTGCACTCAAGCATGCCAGGCTCAAGTCTCATAGGGAGTTCATTATAGACAGTTGGAAATTGGAAAAAATTAAAGGAACCTGTTTTACAGACTGCTCTGCATGCTAAAGCTGGTCGCTCTGGTGAGGTGGTAGTTCAGCCGTCCCACCACCCTCCAGTGAAGACAATGAAGAGGGAACTTCAAATAGCAAGTGTTTATTAAGGAGTGTTCATCTGACTCTGTTTTTTGTTTGACTTCCTTCTTCACTTTCTCTAGAGAGATGAGCGAATGTGGCAGTGGCTTCACCATATGATCAAACATGGGGGGGGGGGAGGCTGAAGACAAAGAGTTTGGTGAATAGACACAGGCTCACAGCAGAATGGCCTCAGGTGTGTGAGGAACAAATCTTCATAGAAGGATTTTGTGAAGGAGACTAGAAAGTGGAGTAAAGAGAGTAACCTGTCAATGTTTGCCAGGACCTCTCCGAAAGAACCCTAACACTTCCCCACAGGTTCACAGATAAGTGGTCGTAGCTGTGCATGTGGAGGGGACACACAGACTGCCTCTCTTAGTGCTGTTGTCTCTGGACTTATGGCTCAGCAGATCCATCAGGTAAGAGAAGAGATGGGTGAGAACTGGACATCCTTCAATGAGGCAGAGGCAGTAGTGCCTTCCTGGCCAGGAGCCACGAGGACCTGATTGTTTCACTTCAGCCAGTCTTCCTTAGTTGTTACAGCAACTGAAAAACAGCAACTAAGAAAAATGACGAGTGTATTCCACAGGGGCAATATATCCTCAGAACCAATAATCCGTGTCTGACACTGTTTCCCCCTTGCTGAAAAACATCAGTCAGGCATCCAAGGAAAAGAAATGAGCCTGCCATTCTCAGGTTTCCCTACAGTAATGCACCCATTCCACCTGGGTGCTTCCCACACCTGAGGTACTAGCTCTAGCTTTCCAGAAGTTCCTGTGGAGTAATCCCTTCAGAAGAGATCGCAGCTGTGATAAATGATATGTCACTGGAAACTGCTACCTCTCCACAACTCCAGGATGCCTGTCAAGCATCCTTGGTGGCCCTGACAAAGCTTCCATTTGACTGTACAAATGTTAACAGGGTTACTTGGGTTTCCACTAAAAGCCTTGAAAGCACTGGGCTTCTGAATGACAGACAATACAGATAATGAAATGGCAAGACTCCTTTTCTACAACTTCCACCTACAAGAGATCCTCCATCCCTCCCATGGTTGCAATGACTGATCATAAGTTTCTTCCTTCCATAGCCATTTTGATTCTGGTTGTTTTCAACTGGTAACTGATCAAGCAGTAGAAGCTTATTTGGAAACACAGAGCCCAAAATCTCAAATTATATTCGCTCTTTAACACAATGTTCTCTACTAAAATCCTCCCCAAAAAGAAGAAATAAATGCATGAGTCCAGAAAATGAATTTGCATGTATATATCTTTATTTTAATCCTTAAAAATGCAAGTTCACATCAACCACTAACAAATGGTAAGAAATTTCAGAGTATTTTGCCTGTTGATACTCTTACAGAATGTAGTGGGAATTTCTCAAAGAAATTCAGTGATTGGAGAGGAGGACAAGGATTGTAGCCTGTCATGTCCTGTTCAACAAATGCAGTTAGGAGAACTGGATACTTACACATGAATGTGTGAACGAGAAAATGCAGATGAAACTAGGTCAGTATCTCTAACTCTGTATGGCTAAACCCCAGAAGGATGGAAGACCTGAATGTAAGACTGAAGACCCCGAAACTGTTAGGGGACAAGCACTTTATGATATAGCAATTAAACAAGGACATTCTGGGAAAAAGAAAGACCAGTTACTGCAGAGATAATGCCATTAATTGACAAATGAACTTCATGGGATTAAGAAACATCCATACAGAAAGACAAGTTAACTAAGGGGGAAAAAAGGATAGGATGGGAGACATTCTTTGCTAGCTCTACATCAGATAAAAGATTAATATCTAGCACATACAAAGAACTGAGTAAACTAACACAACCCAATTAATGAATCAGCTAGTACAATACAGATATTCTAAGAAAAATGGAGTAAAATAACCATGTAAAAATGTCCAACACCATTACCCATCAGAAAAATACGAATTAAAACTACATTGAGATTCCCTCTCATCCCAGTAAGAATAGTAGTCATTAAGGAGACAAGCAATCTTTTTTTTTAACTCATTAGGTTCAATTTGTACTGCTTCTGTACTATGGGATGTGGCCATCCACTGAAGCACAGTTAGCATACAGGGGCCACACCATTAAAAAAAAATAACAAAAACAAAAAACCAACCAACCAAACAAACAAAAAACCCTAGCTCCCCTATTCCCAACAGTTGCCAATAGCTCCTGAACCAGGGATCAGATTTCACTCCGTCTTCTCCTCCCAATGCTGGAATTTTGTCTGGCTTGATCATGTACAGGTCTTGTGGGTGCTGTCACACCACTGTAAGTCCTTATGTACAACTGCCCTGTTTCGTCTGAATGCTACTGTTTCTCTTATCTACATCTGCTACCTCTATGCTTACAGTCCTTCCACAGCCTCTTCGTCAATGAACCCTGAACTTTGGGAGGAGGAGATTGGCAGGTACAGAATGATGGGGTGGATCTAGGAAGGGTTGGGGAAGGAGTGAATGTGATCATAACATAATGAATTGAATACCCAAAGGATTAACAAAATGCTTGTAAAAGAATGTAAGGAAGCAACTATTTCATAATAAAGTATCTAGATAAAAATCTTAAGAGAAAATAGTGACAAATGCTGTCAAGGATGAAGCAACTGTCAAAACTAGTTTCGATGTAAATCACTCAGGTCACTTTGGAAATCAGTTCAGAAGCTCTTTAAAATACCAATAAGAAAGCCACCATTGATGTAACACAGGAAACAGAAATATCTATGGCTAAATGATCATCAGTGGTCCAAGACAGGAGATCAGATATCTGGTCTCAGTCCTAAACATATTCTTTCCATCCTGAAGGAAAAGAACTGCATTTAGTTGAATGCAAACACAGGGGCCAATCCATCGCTCTCACAGAACCTGAAATGAGAGACAGATATAGTCCAGATAGGAAGTCAAGCCACCTACAACACAATAAGAAGCATAGATTTCCCTATGACTTTTTTTTCTTAATTTATTGAATATTATATTTACATTTCAAATTTTAATCCCTTACCCCATTTCCCCCACCAACCAGGAACCCCTTATCCCATTCCCACTCCTCCTGCTTCTATGAGGGTGTACCCCCACCTACCCCACCTACCTCCACTCTCACCTCCCCATCCTCAAATTCCCCCTCCCACTCAGTGTTCAGCCTTCATGGGACCAAAGATCTCCTCCCCCACTTATGCCCAACAAGGCCATCCTCCCCTACATATACAGCTGGAGTCATGGGTCCCTTCCTATGTGCTCCTAGGTTGGTGGTTTAGACCCTTGGGAGCTCTGGTTGGTTGGTATTGTTGCTCTCCTCATGGGGCCACCAACCCTTTCAGCTTCTTCAATCTTCTCTCTAACTTCTCCATTGGGAACCCTTGATCAGATCAATGGTTATCTGTGAGTATCTGCCTCTGGGTATGTCAGACTCTGGGGGACCTCTAAGGAGACAGCCATATCAGGCTCCAGTCAGCATGCACTTCCTGACATCCATATCAGCGTCTATCTTTGATGACTGCACATGGGATGAATACCCAGGTAGAATGGTCTCCAGATGACCCCTCCTTCAGTTTCTGTCCCACACTTTGTCTCCATGTTTGCTCCCTTGGGTATTTTGTTACTCCTTCTAAGTAAGACCTAGGCATCCACACTTGTTCGTCCTTCTTCATGAGCTTCATGTGGTCTGTTAGTTGAATCTTTGTTGTTTCAAACTTCTGGGCTAATATCTGCTTATCAGTGAGTAAATATCAAGTGTGTTCTTTTGTGATTGGGTGACCTCACTCAGGATGATATTTTCTAGTTTCATCCATTTACCTAAGAATTTCTCGAATTCATTATTTTTAATAGCTGAGTAATATTCCATTGTGTAAATGTACCACATTTTTTGTATCCCTATGACTTTTAAAGATCAGACTCCTCCAGAATAGCATTTCTGAGATTTAGTCTTTCTTAGGAATTCTGATCACTTATAGATGGAGACACAAGAGGAAACCTTAAAGGTAAGAAGTCTCCTGCTGGCCATGTTTCCTGTTAGATAGTTAAAACCATTAGAGTCACAGAGCTTGGTGTCCAGCAACAACACTGGCTCACCTCCTCCTTCTTCTTCAGTGGTCTTCACCATCAGGCACCATATTTTCCCCCCATCCCTATAGTAATTGCAGGACAGAGGGGTTCAGCCCAAGGTAGCTCTGGGCTCTACAAAACATTCAACTTTCTCTAGACTCCATCTCCAGTGAAAACTTCATGGAAGCTCCAACCCCAGGCCTTCTGTGAGGCTCCACCCTACCCTGGTCCAGACAGGGAAAAAAACCCACACAGATTCACACTTGCCTTTGATTGTTGATTCTTTCTTCCACTGAATCTGAGCTGTGTGTCCGCTGAAAGTCAGCTGAGCAAGAATGAAAAGCCTCAGGCCTTTCTTCATTCCAACACAGCTTGTCGAATGTAACAGGTGTGTTTCTTAAAAGAGGGTAGGGGGTGGAATCATTTTAAAGCACACACTAGTAATTTTAACTCACTAGAGAGTTAGCTATTTAGAGGAACCCTGTTGTAAATCCTTTCACAAACTGAGGAACACTTAAGTAATTACCCCCTAATTTATGTTCTCTGTGAGGTCAGCTATTTAAATGTCTGCCTTTCTTAATTTGAGGCATACCGAATTTATAGTATGTCTTTAGAACTCATTATGGCTAAGAATTGCATTTCTTTCTTTAACAGGGGAAAAAACAGTATTTTGGTGAAAGAGGGAGAAGATACCTATTATTCTGGCAACTGTTGAAATGCTTATTGGGAAGAAAAAAAAAAGATTCTTCTAGAATGAATGGGGGCTTGATCCTGGGATCAAACTGTCTTGTTTTAAAACTTGGTATGAACACATTCGTTTCAGGTTCCTTTAATCAGTATGCAATATTTTAACCCCTCTAATCTATATTCAGTCTGGTCATAATTTGTTTAACTATGTGTGTCTTAGTGTTTATATTTTTGTGATGAAACACCATAACCAAAAGCAAGCTGGAGAGGAAAAAGTTTGTTTGGTTTACTCTTCCACAACTTAGTCTATCACTAAAGGAAGTCAGGACAGGAACTCAAACTGAGCAGAAGCTGATACAGTGGCCATGGAGGGGTGCTGCTTACTGGCTTGCTCCTTGTGGCTTGCTTAGCCTACTTTCTTATAGAACCCAGGATCACCAGCCCAGAGATGGCTCCACCCACAATGGGCTGGACTGTCCTCCATCAATCAGTAAGTAAGATAATGCCTTACTTATGGTTCTGAGCTGGATACTCTGCATATACCTTATTGTTGTGTAGCTTGATGTTTTTTGTGGGATTTCTAACAATAGGATTGGGGGGGGCAGTGTCTCTGACTCTTTTGTCTGCACTTGGGATACTTTTCTCACTACTAGGTTGCCAAATCCAGCCATGATATGAAGGTTTGTACCCAGTCTTATTGTATCTTGTCAGGGCATGTTCAGTGGATATCACTGAGGCCTGTTTTCTCTTTCTCTCTCTCTCTCTCTCTCTCTCTCTCTCTCTCTCTCTCTCTCTCTCTCTCTCTCTCCCCGTGTGTGTGTGTGTATGTGTGTGTGTGTGTGTGTGTGTGTGTGTGTGTGTGTGTGTAGGGAAACTGAGGCAGATTTGATCTGGGAAAGAGAGGAGGTTGGGGAGGGACTAGGAGGAGTGGAAAGAGAGAAGAGACACTGTAGTCTGGATATAATATATAAGAGAATAAAAGTTTAGAGAAAAAAAGAGGAGGAGAAAAAGGAGGAGGAGAAGTAAGAAGAAGGAGAAGAAGAAGAAGGAAAAGGAAGAAGAGAAGAGGAGGAGGAGGATGAAGAGGAAGAGGAGGAGAAAGAAGAGACCCTACAGCTGTATCTTATAAAGGCATTTATTCAATTAAGTTCCCACCTTTCAGATAACTCTAGGTTGTGTCAAGCTAACATAAGACTCGCCAGCACACATGTGGTTTTTTTTTTTTATCTCATTGAACTTAACAGAGAAACTGTCTATTAGGTTAACAAAAGAAGCATTAGAAAATACTGAGAAATATATTAAAATATTTATACAGTGATTATCTTTTACACATGCTACAAATCCAAAGTAAACAGTAAAAATATTGTTCTGTATGTGTGACAACAGAGCTTTCCACTGTATGACCTTGAGGGAAACTGAGGCACAAGTTGACTTGGGACATGAAGAATTTGTCTGGGCTGGTTAGAACTGCAAGTGGAGAAATGCAAATTTCAGATAGGCTGAAGTGTGCTTCCATGTCCTACAAGTTTCAACTAAGTTAGCGGCAAAGACAAGTGAGAAGGGGCTGGTGTTGTCTGTTTGTCAAGGACGAGCAGGTAGGAAAGGCCTTGATAACTTGGAGAGGATGCATGGGATGGTTTTCAAAAAGAGAAGTTGGGAGAAAAAAAGGGAGGGAGTCAATGTTCAGATGACCATCCCAGCCATCTGTGGAGTTGGAAATGTTTCAGTGTGTAACCTACACGGTACACAAGTTACACATTTGACCATAGCCCAGCTGTCGCATAATGTGTCAAGTCCTCTATGCCTGATATTTTATGTTGCATCAAATATGCTTTAATTTGATTTTAATTTATCCCTGCCCAACTTGGTCTTTATCTGAAAGAAACCAGGGTGATGTGGCAGAATGTACTAGAACGTATATACCCTGAAGGAAGTAAATAGTGTCTTTAATTGACAACTTGGAAGATGCTACTTGCCCATCGATGAGAAAAGCTTGAAAGAAAAAAAAAAAAAAAAAAAAAAAAAAAAAAAAAAAAAAAAAAAAAAAAAAAAAAACAAGAGGCAAGATTCCAAGTTCTGTAAGCAAGGCTACAAGGCTACAGGTAACAAGACCTCCAGCCTCTTGTGTGATGTGTTTAAGGGAAAAGACCCTGGCCTTGGGTCAGGTCATTGTTGGACGCCTATAGGAGTCCTATTCATCTACATGCAACATGAATGGCGTCCTCCAGAGCTCAGGGCTAGGACACCTTCTCACACATGCACCCCATGTCCCATGGCATGTCACAACTCTCCACGCTCTCCTCTGGGGTCCCGTGCCACAGACTCTGGTCTACAAAGCCAATAGAAGACTTGAATGACTGTACACTGTCAGCAACATCTTTACAACATAAGCCAGCAGTGTCATCCTTCATAGCAGACCCAGAAAGCCATTGGTGTGCCTTCAGAGCATGGTGAGAGCTGTCACCAAATAGCACAGTACAGATCCTGATTCAAACCAGTATGGAAGGAACACCAGACAGCTCTCCTCTTTTTCTGCAGCCTGAGGACACAAAGAGGTGATTGTCCATGTCCCTGAAGAATCTTATAGATCCTGAATTTGCTGGCTCCCTGAAACTTCTTGTCTCCAGATCTATGTAATATAAAAACAATTTCTGTCATGGAGGCACCATGCAATTCATGGTGATTTAGTATAGCAACTAGATTCGACTGAGATTTCTATCACTCTTGAAGCCTGAGGGGGTCTCTGCTCACCAGGTTCCTAATGCTTCTTGCTGCACTCATTTTGATGGTGTCCCTCTATGTATACCTACATGCTCCAGTTCCTGCCCAACCGCAGGAGTTGGCTCCAGACAGGATGCTGCATCACAGAGCAGGTGGGACATTACAACTGCAGTTCACATCTTTCTCCACACCTCTCATCTCCTACTAAGTACCTCTCTGCTGTCAGAGGCAGTCACCAAATCTGCTCTGTAGTCTGGCAAGAGCAGCTGAGAAGTACAAAGGGGTTGACCATCTGGATAAAAGCACAAGGCTCTGAAGCATCTGGTAAGCCTTCCAGGAGGAACTCAGTGGACTATTCTCAAACTACAGCCTCCCATAAGTGACTTCCTCCCTAGACCTGTCTTCTGTCTCCTTGAGACCTTGCTCTGGTAGCCTAAGCAAATGCAAATGTTTATATGCTCAACCTCCTGGGTGGACCCAACATAGGACAACAGTAACACACTAACTGTTTTACGCTCTAAGGTGTATAAAGCCCTAACTTCCTGTATTTGAAGATGTTATCTTGATAGAAGTAATTACAGTTTAATGAGACCATAGGGAAGGCCTTCTGATTTAATAGAATTAGTGTTGTTTGAGAAAGAAACACACACATGATATATATATATATATATATATATATATATATGTATATGTATATGTATTCACTCAAACAAGAGGTCATCAGAGAACACAGCTATCTACAAGCTATAAAGGACATCCTCAGCATCAGAAATTAACCCTGACAGCATCTTTACTTTGACATTAGGACTCCGGAGCTGTGAGAAGAAGTGAGGAATTAAAACCAGGTTTGTAAGGGAGCATAATATATTGGGTGCTTGCTATATTCCAGTCCTGTGCTAAAACTTTTTAAATATAACAATCTATTCCATCATAAACAATGTCAAGAAATCTTGGAAAACACTTTTTGGCATAGAGGAAGGAGTCAGAGATGTTATGTAACTGAAGCACTTCACAGCCAGAATTAAAATATGGGTGTGCTTAGCTTCTGTGGCTTTGGTTACATATACATGTGCTAAATGCAAGTATGAGGCTTAAGCTTATGAAGTAGAGACACTAAATTTGTTCTGGTACCATCAGATTCTCTGTCACAATGTGGAATCAAATCTGAACCAATTAAATATCAGTATTTACCTATCTAACCTGAAGACAGATTGAGAGATCAAACTCAAAGGTTTCCTGACTTTGAAATGCCATTTAACTATAAGACCTTCTAGTAGCTACTCATTGCATCCTGTTAAAAGACAAAGCTGCTGAATGGACTGTTTATTTCCTGGAAATGAAATGAAGATTTGGTGGGTTTTTTTTTTTTTTTAAGATTATAATGTAATTGTTAAATTTCTTCCTTTCCTACCTCCAAATGTTCCCATATTTATCTGTCCCCACTCTCTTTCAAGTATGTGTGCTTTCAAAGCTGACCATTTGGCACTGGACCATACATCAGTGGGCTCTTTCCTAGGGAAAGAGCCTCTCCTGACCCCAGCTCTCTTTGGCTACCTATAGTTCTTTGTGTAGGGTTGAGCCTTTGTGGGGTTTACCCAATCCACTTTGGCATGCCCATCAGATACATCTACAAAACACTCCCACACATAAGGCTCAAAAAACATTTTAGAAAAGGAGGCAGAACGGTAGTAAGAAGCACAGGATTGGGCAGTTTGCTGTGTGATTGTGTCTTCTGGTAATGTTAGAAGCTACACCCATCGAGTCTCGCTAACATAACTGCCCAGACATGAGCTGAGCAAGGGTGATACCAAGTGAGTTTTAATACCAATCTGTTTAACAGTTAATACATTTGTACAAGATAGTTTGAATTTTACTGCATTCCCCACAATTAATATGTGGAACTGTTAAGCTCCATGAGATAGTATAAGGAGACAGGCCCTTTGGGAAATCATGAGACAGAGTGAGGGACCCTAGGTGGATGTGTGTCCTCATGAGAAGAAAGCTAGCTGTCCATCTGCTTTTGTCTGTGAGAGCACAAAGAGGAAGTCTGGCCTTCTTCAGGCGTGGACTGCAAGCATCATGATCTTGGATCTCCCTACCCAATCCTACACAAGAATGAGAAATGAGTTTAAGCCAACTGGTCTATGATGTATTTATGTTAGCTTTAAACACTATATGTTTACTTCTTGTACTGAGAATCTATTTTTAAAGCATTTCTATATAAACTTTGTGAGAGAAAATTGATCTTCAAGCGGCAGTGTTACCACTGCAGTGTTATCTGAAGTGTGAGGATACGAATAAGTAGTTATTTTAAACTGCTGAAAACATATGTGTTAATGCTATATTGGGTTACTTTGTTTATCTCACATGACAAATTATTTTAAATATGCATATAATTTTGTGATAGCTTAATACTAGCTGAGGTATTACCATTGGGTATTTCTGCGGATTATTTGCTTCAATTAATATCAGACTTGTTTTAGTGAGCATCAAAATATATTTGCAGTTGTTCCATCTGGGAAAAAAAAAAGAAAAGAAAACTAACCAACCAACACAAAGGCTAACCTTGTCGACATAATCAGTCCTAGGCTAGCTACGGCTAAGTGGCAAGACCTTGTCTCAGAAATAAAATAAAAATTAAAAAATCTCTAACATAATGAAGTTTATCAATATGAAAGCTAAATAAGAAGGATTTAGTTATAAACGAGTTATAATAAGTTAAAATTTTTAGTTACAAATAAGAAGGATGAAGTTACAGAGCAGAGCAGCAGGTTCAGATCAGTCAACTGCCACTCAAGCATAAATTTAAAACCAATCCAGGTCTTGAGGGTGGCATGCAGGGAAAGGGAACTGAGTTCACCCTAGCCAATCTCCTTCACTGAGGTCTGGCACTCCAGGAAGAGCAGCCCAGGCTCTTGGGAAACCACTGTTCATGGCTGCAGCACTTGCCCAGGGCCTTCCCAGCCAGTGAGGCTTGTCTTCACGCTCTGCTTCCACACCACACGCACAGCGAAGCTTGCAGGGAGCATTAAGCTCCCAACCTGGTGGAACCAGCTAACATGCCGAGCAGGACAGTGAGAACCAGCTAATACACACAGGCTTTTGTGTCGCATGGCCAACCAACTGCAATTGCAAAGTATGTTTTTTAATGTATCTGTGGTGAATTTACAGGGATGTCTCTCCTGGTGGTTCCCTAGCACTGTGGTCTAACATTATCTGCATGGCATTGACATTGTATCTCTGCTATGTGCCATATAGAGATTACATGACCTGTTCAGCAGAGGTGCATAAGTTAGAGAGCAGTGCTCTCATTTTACACAAGGGGCCATGTAACACATATATGTACACACGCGCACACACAGAGACACACACACAGACACACACACACACACACACTTCATCCAAACCCAACTCCAGAACCATTTTCATCCTCCTGAACACACAAAGCCTGAGTCTTTGCACTTTCAGCTCTCCAAGGACCCATATCTCAAAGCAAAGTTGCAAAGCCAACTGAACTCAAAGACTTTTCCATCTTTCATCTTTGGTATAACATTGTTGTACATGCTTCGGGTTGTATGGTTATATATATAATATATATATTATATATATAATATATATAATATTAGCCCACCAACCACCACTATTACATTTATTATCTTACTTCTACTTACCATTCTAGAATTTGCCATAGCTTTAATTCAAGCATACGTATTTATTCTTTTAGTTAGCCTATATCTACATGACAACACATGATGATCCACGAAACCCATGCATATCACATAGTAAACCCAAGCCCATGACCATTAACAGGGGGCATTTTCAGCTCTTCTACTAACATCTGGCCTAGTAATATTTCACTATAGCTCAACCACTCTTTTAACTATAGGCTTACTAGTGAATATTTTAACAATATATCAATGATGACGAGACATCATTTGAGAAGAAACATATCAAGACCATCATACCCCTATTGTACAGAAAGGACTTCAATACGGAATAATTTTATTTATTATCTCTGAAGTATTCTTCTTCGCTGGCTTCTTCTGAGCATTCTATCACTCTAAGAATATATATATATATATATATATATATATATATATATATATATATGTGTGTGTGTGTGTGTCAGGGTTTGTATTCCTGCACAAAACATCATGACCAAGAAGCAAGTTGGGGAGGAAAGGGTTTTTATTCAGCTTACACTTCCACATTGCTGTTCATCACCAAAGGAAGTTGGGACAGGAACTCATCTCACACAGAGAAGAAACTTGGAGGCAGGAGCTGATGCAAAGGCCATGGAGATATGCTGCTCACTGGATTGCTTCCCCTGGCTTGCTAAGCTTGCTTTCTTATTGCATCCCAGGACTACCAGCCAAGGGATGGCGCCACCCACAGTGGGCCCTCCCACCGGGATCACTAATTGATAAAATGTCTTACAGCTGATAACTCCAGGTTCTGCCAAGTTGACGCACAAAACCATCTCATACACACACACACACACACACACCAATATCAAAGAGTTGACTGTTCAAATGTTGAGGTAAACTGACTTCAAAAATTTATATAACTTAATCCCTGAGCCCTATGAACACGTCCCCTCTGGTGGTTACAAACATTCTTCCAGTGTGCTGAAGCGAAGATATCAAGAGGGAGAGTCAAACCTATGTGCAAGAAGTCCAGTGAAGTCACAGAAATCCTTCAAAGGTGCAGGAAAGCGGTCGTCAGATCAGAGAGGTGGAATCATGGAAACATGTCAGTAATTTAGCTCTGAGTCAAGGACTGTGGGTGGCCCTAAAGAGCTGAAAACATCAAGGGACAAAGATTTTCTTGAGATTTCAGGGGAAGCAGTTGTAAGCGCACCAGCTTCCTGTCCTCTGAGATCTACTCCTGACTTCTGACTGACAGTACAACAATAAACTGGTATTCTTTTTCAGCAAACCACCTCATTACAGCAATTTGTCAAAGTAACTTTAGAAATTAACAACTCCTCTTTATGTGATTCTAGGTGCTTCATAGCACAGGGGTTACGACTATGTTTTATTCCCCAAAGTTTGTAGCTCCATATTCAACAAGGAAAAACTAAATGGAACTCGCTGAGCCACTGGTGTGTACTCTCTGAGTACCTCACTGTCAAATACGGCATCACCTTCACTGAGGAAAAGTCAGGGATCAGGTGTGCTTGGCATCGAAGCTAAAGGAAGTGGGATGTTTTTTAAAGTGTCCTTTCCCTAAGCATCTTTTTAAAAACAATTCTCATCGCATCATTCCAACACATATCTCAGCATTTCAATTTAGATGTGTGAGTCACTGATAATTGCACAACCCTGGAACATTACACACCAACCATGTGTGGGGCTTACATGCAACTTAACTGTAAAATCTCTGAAATCGATCGGTTCGCTTGCTCTCCCAAAATTCATAGTTTAAGCCATCCACAGGCTAGTGTTTATACTAAACAACACAATGTTGTGGATGTCATAAGTGGGTGGAAACATAGATTCTGTGATACTGGCCATGCTCCTGGTGCCTGTTCTTGTATAAATACTTTCCTATCTACGTCCCCAATGTATACCATATATTTTATTTTATTGTGGGTGCAGTAGAACACCTTCCTTTTTAGAAAACAAACAGAAAAGTTTAAGACCTAAGAAGTGGGGGTAAGAAGAAAGTAACCAAGAATTAGACAGGCAAGGTCCAGCACCACACTGAAGTACACTCTGGTTTTCGGAGTGAAGAAGACTTACTCCCCAATGTTCTACATGTATCCAATAGTAGGATGCTCAAGGTCCTCCTGTCAAGGAGACTCAGGAGTCAGGGAAGGAAAACTATTTGGCCCAGAAGAAACGGGCTATGTTGCTGCCTGTCCTGACTGGACCCTAGTCATTCCAGAAGGGATCTGGAAGTACACAGTCACAGTTGTCTCATGGAAACATGTAGCTCTCAGGGAAAAAAAAAAATCAAAAAACCAAAAAGTGTGGCTCATGCATGTGGCAGCTCTGCATAGTGAGATGACTGTCTGAACCGGCACTGGGCTGCCTTCCACGTGGGACCATGGTGGTGATGAGTGCAGAGGCATAGAGCAAGTGCCTGACCGGTAGAGGAAAGAATCATTTCCTGTCCAGGGTTTCCTTTGAACTTGGGCTGCTCAAACTGAACCAGAGGTCACTGCTGCTGTCAAAGAACCAGGCCAACTCACCTGGCTTGGTTTGTTACATCCTTAGGTGTGAGTGTCTTTTGGTCTGGAAAGCTGGCTTGGCTCCTCATACCCACCCTAGGACATAATCTGAAATTACGAATTATCTTGTTTTTCTTGAGCTAAGAAAATGCGTTTGATCACTAGAGTTTGTCAGTGTTGTTTCCTCTGTGAGTTTCTTAATACTTTTTGTGTTTCATAATAGGAAAACAACTCAGGTTAAGACTCCAAATGAAAGGTTCGTGGCCGAGACTATTCCATATACATTACTGTTTATAATAAAAAAAAAAAAATCATCTCTTCCAAATGAGGAAAAAAAGGCATAATTTTCTGAAAGTCAAAATGAGTGAAAACAGAAATTCTACAGCTTATTTGTTCGCATTTTCAACTATTAAACAGGATTCTGCTTCTCTCAAAATTAGCTTGAATCCAAAGGACCTGGTGGTCCCTGGAAGTCCCAGGGCCAGCTAAGCCAAATGAGGGAAGTGGAGGGGAGATGAGAGAAAGCTCTCAGTTGCCAGAATTAGAAAGATGATTCATGCAATAATGAGAGTCAAGACCCACATTGAAGACGTTTTGATCTCTTTGCACAGTGATTACATCCCATCAGAGTCAAAGAAGCCATTACAGGTGATGCTGTACACATTGTGACAGCCAGATCACAATCTCCGGGATGATCTTGAGCTGTGACCCCAGTGGCTGCTTAGCAGTGCGTTTCAGGAGTGCCCTCACTCATTGCCCCTTTCTGTTGTGTGTATATTACCTTTCTCCTCACCCTCACCACACCCACTTTCCACTGAAGTAAAGGCCCCAGAAGGACCAAAAAAACATGCAGGTAGGTTGGGAACAGACTTCTCAAGGACAACTGGCCCAACATGGCCACAGACTACACAATCCCAACCCACTATCTGCTGTCATTTGATGTCTGGAAGCCCCTGACCCAAAAAAGGCCCATGTATTGAAGTTTTCCCTTGGCACTACTAAGAAGTAAGGCTTAGAGTGACGTAACAACTGCAACATGCACCCTCAAAAGGGAGCCATAGTCTCCCATATTTTTCTTCTTAATAGGTAGCTATGATGTGGCTGAGGATCTTATACAGACTTTCCCACCATGACACATTGTCCTGCCAGAGACCCTCCTAAACAACGGCCAATTATTCATGAGCTCAGAATAGTGTACCGAAATAAACCTGTTCCTTTTATGAGGTTAATTATCTCAGGTGTGTATTAGAGTAATGACCCCACTAGTAGACATGCCACCACTTAAAGACAGGGCCCTGAGCCACATCACCATCATATATCCTGTCCCTGAAAATTGAGTGGCATGTATTGATCATCTGCTTCCTCTCAGGCCCTAAGCTCTACACACCCCCAGAGGCTATAGGGGCATGGGATAAAATCACACAATAGATCAATGTCATAATTCAATGAGCTATGACATCTGCAGATGACGATAGCTCCACAAAATGAAAGAATGACGCTTCCGGAATACCACAGAGACTTCTGGACAACAGTAGCCAAGCTGAGACGCAGCTAACGAAGACACAAGGTGGGGAGAGAGTCAGAATAGTGAATAAAAATGGAGTAGCTGTACTAAAATGGGAAGAGAAATTAAAGAAATGAGGCTGGAGAGATTGGTGGGAGTCAGAACGTGCCAAAGCTATGTGTGGAGACCCAGATTTAGCATTTGTTGCAGGGTGTTGAGGAGCATGGCATGCCTAGATGTGTCTCAAAATGTTCATGCTGTTTTACAAGATGGTAAATGGAGAGGAAGAAAATAAGGAGGGAGAGAGGAGACAGAAAGAGAGAAAGAGAGAGAATAATTTAGACCATGGTCAGAAGGACAGTTCAATCAATTCAAACCCACTCTACAATTTTGAATAGAATTTCTACTCCTTGAAGGATGATAAGACCGCGAAAGCAAAAGTGTCTAGTTCAATCCCTCACTGTTAGGGAATGAAATTAACATAGTTGCAGAAATACATCACTAAAAGGCAAGGCAAGTACTAAGAAGAAGACAGGTTCTAGGGATATTGCTCAAATTCTCTGTTTATGGGAGATCTGAAAGACAGAAAGGTCAGTTGGGGAATGATGGTGCCTTACAGTAGTGATGCCACAGACGGTGGAGATTTGACTGCCTGGATTGCTTGATGGTAGGGGAGGGTTGGGGTTGGGGTTGCTTTGGCAACGGGGTGAGGGAACACTTGCAGGGGTACAGGAATGGAAGGAGAAATAAAGAGCGTGTCACACAATCAGATTTTGACATCTTGAATTTGATGGCCATTAGTTAAAAGAGGGGAGAGATGAGGGTACATGTATACTCCTTGAGGTCCTGATGTGGGGTATAAATGAAGCAAGCATCAGAAATAAAGCAAGAAATGTCTCTAATAGGAACATTCTATAGACAGAGCTATGCAATGGCTCGATAAGGCTCAAACAGAAACTCACTCACCATTTGAGATGGAGGAGGAAAAGTGACTCTTGCAGCTTCTCCATCACATCAGAATGTTTTCTGTGGACATCACAATAGAAGACTTGAATCATCTCACCTGGAATTATAACAGTGGTGCACCGTCTTGTTCACATAGTTGTTCTTGACACTTAAGATTCTTGGCCAGAGCTGACAAAATGGATGATGGTCAAGGAGAAAAAAAAAAAAAAAAAACCTGACCTTATATACAGGGTAATCAATCTATAAAGGCTGTCTTGCACATGAATGGACAGGCCACTCTGGACATACAATATGTTCTCATAGCTTTCCAAATCTGTATAAATGTATTTGTGTTCTCAGATGATTGGAAATTTTTATATACATCATTTATATTACTAGTAGAGTTGGAATTTGGGTTCTATGAATAGAACCTACTCTATTTGTTATAAACATAATAACTTTACATATGACCATGAAAGCAACAGGCCACAGAAGTAAATAATCAACAACTAGGTTGCATTCCGGGCCCTTGTTCTCTTATCAACTTATAAATGGAGGCTGATCACTGTAGTAAATAAAGGAACATTTTCTGACTTTTATCTTACCTGTCAAACAGTTGTTTTTGAAGATGCTTTGGTGATTGCCAAAACTGATCAGTCAGCTGGCTTCCTGAAACCAAACAGGGCAATATTCCAAGCCAGAAGCAGACTCCTCACACTTTCTCCCCAACAATTTCTTGTGTTAGGATCTTGATCATCACTGGGCCACACCACCCTGCTTTCCCCAGACCCCCATTGTCTAGCTACTTCTCCTCCTGCCTTCATCAAACCTGTGGATTCTGAAGCATACAGGTTACAGTCTTTCTATGCAACCATTTTCCTGTCCCCTGATTCCTCTGAGGCACACCCAAAGTCTCTAGAGCTATACCAAACTGTTTTCACTCATTTTGACTTTCAGAAAATTATGCCTTTTTTTCTCATTTGAAAGGGATAATTTTTTATTATAAACAGTAATATATATGGAATAGTCTCAGCCACGAACCTTTCATGTGGAGTCTTAACCTGAGTTGTTTTCCTATTATGAGTTCCATTGTCCAGCCCAAGAATACCTACCAGAGCCCTGCCACACCAGGATTATAGAGGTTAGGTCCCCCTCCCAATACCTGCTTTATCAGTAACATCCAGAAATAACTAGATCTCAAAAGGCCAGCATAAAAACACAGTAAACAAAAGCCAGGGCAATATGATAGCTTCAGAGCACAGTTAACCTACTACAGCAACCCCTGTATATCCTAACACAACCAAAACACAAGGAAATGACCTTAAGTACAATTTTGTAAGATGATAGAGGCCTTTAGTATTAATTTATTTTAAAAAATTAATAAATCCCTTAAAGAAAAATAACAGAAAAATACAACCAACAGGTAGAGGCCTTTAAAGAAGAAACAAGTAAGTCCCTTAAATAAATACAAGAAAATACAATTAAACACATGAAGAAAATAAATAAAACTGCTCAAGACCTGAAAATGAAAGCAATAAAGAAAACACAAACTGATAACATCTTGGAGATGGAAAACCTAGGGAAGAGAAAAGGAACAGTGGACACCAACATCACCAACAGAGTACAAAAGATGGAAGAGAGAATTTCAGGTGCAGAAGATACAGTAGAAGAAATTAATACATTTGTCAAAGAAAATGTTAAGTCCAAAACATCTCTGACACAATGCATCCAGGAAATCTGGGATACCATGAAAAGACCTAACCTAAGAATAATAGGAATAGAAGAAGGTGAAGAGTCCTAGCTCCAAGGACCAGAGAATATTTTCAGAAAAATCATAGAAGAAAACTTTCCCAACCTAAAGAAATAGATGTCCATAAATATACAAGAAGCTTATAAAATACCAATTAAACTGGACCAGAAAAGAAAAATCCTCCTAGCACATAATAATCAAAACATTAAACCTACAGAACAAAGAAAGAATACTAAAAACTGCAAGGTGGAAAGCCAGATAGCAAGCAAAACAGACCTATAAGAAGTACACCCAACTTCTCAACAGAGACTATGAAAGCTAAAAGGGCCTGGACAGATGTCTTGCAGTCTCTAAAAACCCACAGATGCCAACCTAGACTACTATATCCATCAAAGCTCTCAATCACCATAGATGGAGAAATCAAGATATTTCAAGACAAAACCAAATTTAAAGAATATTTATTCATAAATACAGCCCTACAGAAAATACTAGAAGGAAAACTGCAATCCAAAGAGGATAACTACACCCAAGAAAATACAAAAAAATAAGTAATTCCAAACCAACAAAAACAAAACAAGGGAAGCACACATACACACACATACACCATACACCAACATCAACATAACAGGAAAAAACAATCACTAGTCATTAATATCTCTCAACATCAATGGACTCAATTACCCAATAAAAAGACACAGGCAAATAGAATGGATGCTAAAGCAAGATCTATCACTCTGCTACATACAAGAAACACATCTCAGCAATAAATGTAGACTTTATCTCAGAGTAAAGTTCTGGAAAAAAAAAGTTTTCCAATCAAATGAACCCCAGAAGCAATCTGGAGTAGTCATTCTAATATCTAATAAAATAGACTTTCAACCAAAATTAATCAAAAGAGACAGGGAAGGACAATTCATACTCATCAAAGGAAAAGTTTACCAAGATGACATCTCAATTCTGAACTTCAATGCCCCGAATGCAAGTGCATCCACATTTGTAAAAGAAACACTTCTAAAGCTTGAATCACACATCTAATCCCACTCATTAATAGGGGAAGACTTCAACACCCCACTCTCACCAATTGGCAGGTCATCCAGACAAACAAACAGAAAAATAATGAAAGTAATACACATTATGAATCAAATGAACCTACCAGATATCTACAGAATATTTTACCCAAACATGAAAGAATATATCTTCTTAGCACCTCATGGATCCTTCTCCAAAACTGACCATATAGTCACTCACAAAGCAAGCCTGAACAGATACAAGAGAATTGAAATAGTGACTTGTATCTTATCAGACCACCATGGAATAAAGCTGGACTTCAACAACAACAACAGAAACACTGGAAACCCTACACACTCATGGAAACTGAGCAACTTTCTACTCAATGATTCCTAGGTCAGGAAAGAAGTAAAGAAAGTATCTGGTCCTCCATGTGGAAATACTGAAAGTGGGTGAAAATTCAAGATGTGCATACTGGTAAGATAACCTGAGGTCATTTGGGGCATCTGCCTGAAGACAATCAATCACTGGCCACTTGGAATGAGTTTTCTCCCAAAAGAAAGTTATTATAAAAACTTGAAGCTCATAGACCAGTGTCTACCTCAATCATCAACAGAGACACTTAGCAGCTAATGGGAGCAGATGTAGAGCCCCACAGTCAAACATTGGTTGGAAACAGTGCAAATTGGACATCTCCATTCCATCCTTTCCCCTTAGAGTTCTGGAAACTCTGCAACAGAGAGGGGAGGAATAATTGTAGATCCAGGGTGGTCAAGAACACCAACAGAATATTGCCTAAAGAATCAACTAAGCAGAACTCATGAGAGCTCACAGAGACTAAAGTGGCAATAATGGAGTCTGAATGGGTCTGCACTAGGTCCTCTGCAAATATGTTATAGATCTTAGCTTGGTGTTTCTGTGAGACTCCCAGCTCTTAACTATAGTTAGAACACAAATCCAGCAATGTGAGTCTCGTGTTCTTAATGATAATGTTGGGCATCTTAAAGATGGTAATAATCTTAAAATATTTAAAGACAAGGTCAAGTATAGTGTGAGTGCTAGTGGATTTCCCTAATTGCATTTAAAATGTCTGATATTGCTGGAGGTCAAATGAAATATGATACATAAGAATGAGTTATATCAGTTTACTACAAGTTTTTATATAAATGTTTGAGTTTTGTGCCCTTTTCCTACTATTGGGTTGCCTTTCCCAGTCCTGATATAAGGCTTTGTGCCTAGTCTTATTGTAATATGCAACCATGTTTGGTTGCTAGTAGGTCTGGTATTTTCTGAAGGGAAATGGGTGAGGAGAGGAACTGGGGGAGAGAGGAGAAGGAGCTGGTGGCCATTAGGAGGAGTGAATCGAGGCAAAACTGCAATCAGAATGTATTGTATAAAAGAAGAATAAAAAGAAAACAAAAGAAGAAGAAAAAAACAAACCTTGATCCTTGAAGAGCTAGTCTAGAATGGCCATAGATGAATCCACTCCTCCATGTCTCATAGTAGCTAAGCCTTATAATAATTATCTTGCTGCAAAAATCATAAGTGCAGAAGTACAGGGAGACTAAGTAGAAATTCTGTCAAAAATATCAGTATCTTTATTATCATAGCTTACAGTATTTTTCTAGTAGTGTCCTGATTATTACACTACGTGATGCAAGAAAGAGAATCACATAGAATCTACCTACAGAATATCCACATGTTGCTTACTCTTTCTCCATATTAAATATTATTCAGGGTCTTCTGATACGGTTTGGTAGGTAAAACTGCTTGCCCCACATTAGTGAGGACCTGAACACAGATCCCCTGAGCCCATGTAAAGCCAGGAGCAGCAGCATGCATCCCAGGGCTCCCACAAGGAGAGGGAGGCCGGGACAGGAGAATCATCAGAAAAGCTCATGGGTCAGCTAGATTGCCACATGTAACAGCAAAATTTAAAAAGAGATCCTGTTTCAAACCAGATGAAAGACAAGGAACGACACCCAAGGGGAGGGAGAGAGAGAGAGAGGAAGGGAAGGAGAGGGAGATGGAGAGACAGAAGCAAAAATGGTTTTTAATCATAGAACTATTACTGGTATGGCCGTACATATTCAAATATTCATTTGGACTCTGCTCTTGTCAGTCTAATACTAAACATAGAAGAGAATACAAGTCCTAAAATATCACAAAAATGCAAATATATGTAAAGTTATTTTTACTTTTACGTTTAAAAACATTTTAACTTTTTGAGATCTTAAAATACCTTGGCACATCTTGGTGGTTCTTCCCCAACTTGAATAATTAGTGAGCAGCCAATCAGAAAGGCTGGCCGCACCTCCTATGCTCCTGTGCACAACTGATCATCTTTGTCTCTAACCTAGCAAGGTAATCCAGGTAATGTCACTCAGCCATGGGCACCTCCAGCAAGTTGGCATCAGTCTTGGAATAGAGTCACTACACAATGTGTCAAGAGTCATGTAGATAGTATCTGTGTAATAGAACAAATGTAAACGAGTGTCACCCCTACCGACGGGTATTTGAAAAACTTAAAGGCAAGCTCTGTCAAGTCACAGACTCAAGTTCCGTCAAGTGTCACATTCCAAACCCCAAGGATGGCCCACCAATGCCTGCTACCTTCTCAGATAAGCCCATGAAAAGAACTTCACTCCCCTTCTTCATTCACAATAACCTTGGTCTATTTTGTTGCTTATTTTTATCACCCACACTTTCACTAAGAGAAAGTTTGAAACCAATTTCCTCTATCATTAACCTGATTTTCTTCCTAATTTCATGAGCAAAGAGTAAATGTGCACCTGACAAGCAGGGCAACAGAGCATTTCTGCATACAACAGGTATTAATGATCCTTCTGACTCTAATACCATGAGGCCAAATAACCAAACTGACCAGTCTTTCCCAATCAGATCTTATTATCATCTTTTAAGGCAGAACACTAGTTTCCATTGAAATCAGTTCCCAACATCATAGGAATAGCTCTTGATTTTTGTAGAAACAGAAGAAGGAGTGGCTGTTTCTCTGAGCCCTTCTGCATGATCTTAGAGAAGACAATTAATATTAAGTACAAACGGGTTTTCTCCTCTTTCATGCAGTAAGTTGAGCGTAGAAAGGCAGATTGCTCTTCTCCCTGAAGCCATTAGAGGGTTTCATGGTTTACATGTATCCCTTAAAAGTCCATGTGTTAGAAACTTAATTGCCAAGGTCATATGTTAATGGAATTTGGAGGTGAGGTGTTTGGGAAATAATTAAGGCTTAATGAGGTCATGAGGGTGGGGCACCCATGATGATGTTAGCGTTTAATAAGAAGAGAGGGGTTGCTACATCCTCTCTGCCTACCACATGATGCCCTCCACCATGGTAAGAAGCAGGAGGAAGCCCTCAACAGATGCCGACCAGAGCTCTCAGCTTCCAGAGCCATAAGCCAAATAAACTCTTGTTATTTTTTTTTTATAGTTATCAGGCTCCAGTAATAACAAAAGAAAACAGACTAAGGTGGACATAAGTTGAATCCATGTGGGGTTCTCCACTGTGCTTTGGTGCTCCCAGTGAGAGCTTGCTCAGCGGCATGCATGGACTGTTACAAGTTTTGGCAACAAATATCAAGGAAGGCTATGTGTCAAGTGTTTGGCAACAAATATCAAGGAAGGCTATGTGTCACATTAATGCATGACCCTGATTCTTGTGTTCTTGGTACAGGAGAAGCTGATGACCACACCAGAATGGGGACTAATAAATCATGGGGAAGAGACGACCGAATGGTTTAAAAAAAAAAAAAACTATTTTATCTGTGTATGAAATTGTCATCCAGAATTTGCACATATTTTCTTCAGATATCTGTTGTACTTACAACAGCATTCTGAGGAAGAAAGGCCACAGCAATTTATTAGGCACATAGAAATGACTTTCCCCTTAAGAAGATAGCTATACGTAATAAAAGTACTCCCAGGTGACTATGGGGTCAAGGACATCACCAGGATACCTCCAAATCTATCCATGATGCCAAGTTAGAAATCAAAACAAAATCTGAGACTCTCCAAGGCAAAACATAAGGGCCTTAGACACACATATGGTTTCCATCTCGAGCTGAAAGAGCTGGATCTAAACGGAGATGCAAGGCACATATGCAGTTTCATAAATAGAATTAGGTATATCAGGATACCTTCCAAGCCAGAAGTTTAGCAGTGTCCTTTGCACAACTGAAGATCTGTGCTTCTGAAATTTAGTCTTTGCTAAAGCCTGCTGGCTTGGTCTTGGAACCTTGTAAGATTCGATTTCCACGTGTGTTGGGTAAGCTTTAAAGATCTGCTTTGAAAGAAGTCTAATGAGAATGCCAATTTTCATTTGAGGGCACAGGATATAAACCAAGCCATCCACAATGTTAGGAACGTTTCTGACCATGCGAATTTGGGGACTCATCCTTTCAATAGGGTGCTTGACAAATGAGCTGGACCAGTAAGACTGTAATCATGGTTAGAACTAGGCCATTTTTTTTCTAATAAAAAAACAAACAAACAAACTTGGGGAATTTTAAATTATAGCTCTTTCATAAGCCATTGTGTGGATACACAACCTAACCACCTATACTGACTAAATATCTTAAAATACCAAATGAATCATCCCTGAGGAAGAATACTTTTCCCACTCTCTGCATTCCTTACTTGCCTGTACTCCTCAGTGTAGGACTGAGAGGCCTTGTGATCTTCCCCATCCACTTTGGCTTGCCTATGATTGTCCTTGCTTGGCTCATGCTTAGGCAGTCATGTTAGTGAGATTATATACGTGTGGTTTCTGACATTACCAAAAGAAGCAATTTTACAATAAACTCCCTGACCCGTACACCAATTGGTTATCCAATACCAAATAGCTATCCCCAAAAACAAACATACAAGCAACACTATACAGACAGAACAGGTTTCTTTAGATGTGTGTGTGTGTGTGTGTGTGTGTGCAATAAGTTATTTTTAAAAAAAAAGAGAGAGAGAGAAGCCATGAATTTGAAAGAGTGCAAAGAGGGGGGGAGAGGAAGTATGGGAGAGTTTAGAGGAGGAAATTCGGAGGGGGAAATGATGTAACTGTGTTGTAATCTCAACAAATAAAAGAAGTAATAAAAAATTATGACTCTGGACTGAGAATCAAAATTTATTAAGAGACTTAGTAGCTCTTGATTTTATCAAAAAAGATGGCACACACAGAGAAAGCCCAGTTGAGAGGCCTTGGATGCCAACGTTCTATGAGCTGCCTATCTTCTTTGCAACGAATAACACACATGCATACATTACTTCCCAATAAACCTCTTTGGGGGGGCAGTGACTGGGTTTAATGATTTGCTTTTGGATTACGTTGGGGTTAGGATTAGCCAGCTTATTTGTCCAAGCTTGTGATATACTTCTTTAAGGAAAACAAATAGAAATCAGAATAAGGCTTGCCCTGCAATGGGCAAGCTTATCATTTTAGATTTATCCCCAACCAGTACAAAATAAGTGTACGTTCACTCTTATGAAAAGATTCCATTTAAGAACTCCCAAACAATCATATTACTTATAATTCTTATGTTTAGTAACGTATGAGTGAAATAATCTGCTTTGGTAGGAGAAAGCTGGAAGTCAGTACCTGGACAAGTCAAGTCCTGGGTTTAAGCTTCTGATTCTGGGTCTTCAGTAATAGCTGTAGACAGTAAGGTTGATGCAGACACTCAGAATTTTTAACGAGTCCATAAAGATATAATGAAGAATATATAAAAACACATATCTACCAGTGTGCATGTTCCTGGGAGTGTGATTTCTCAGGATTTATAGTCTTTGGTGATTAGAGGCAAACTCAATCCACCTTAATTTATAACAAATTCATGAGAATAAGTTCCAAAGAGATGAAGTAATCGGTCCCAGTTTATACTTTTGACATCCATTTCAGTGTCTCTTCCTCACACAGATCACTTGCAAACTTCCCAGTATTGGTCTTGATTAAAGCTAGTCATTACAGGAACGTGAACCACACAGGTGATTCTAACACAACCTTAGTTTCTGATCAAAGCTAATAGGAAGTCTAGGAGACGAGACCATGTGTTGACTTGTGGGTCTTTTTTGCATGAGGCTAACCTGACTCTTCCATGGACCATCCAAGAGTCTTACATACCCAGTCTTTCCTTTCTCATTAGAACAAGGAGAGATGTGGCAACTACTCATCTGATGAAGTGACAAAGTGGCCCTGGAAAGGAACCTTTGAGTATTCACCTTCCAAAGGCAAATTTCTTGGCACATGTGATGTAACCTGTTAACTCCCTATGGAAGAAACAGACTATACTTCCATCAGAACTGGGAGGGTAAGAAAGATATTCTCTTTCTTCAAAGATACACTACTGCAACCCATTGGAAAACAAGAAACTACTTGGACAGGACTCTGCCTCCTCAGATGGAAGCATTAGAGTGAATGTTCCTTTTTTATGAAGTACAATATAGCTTCTTGTATCTCAGGGTCATTTTTGTGCTTTTATTTAGAGGAATGGAGAGAGCCTGATTTGAGAAAACACCTTCACAAGATGGAGGGCCATAGGCAAGCCTGTAGGGCATTTTTCTGAGTATCACAGGTAGTCTATGGGAAGCAGATTTTTCACATGTACTTTTCACTAGGATTCATAAAGACCCTTCTACAGGCACAGCTGCTATTCTCTAGCTAGAATAATTACGTAAGTGGGAAAATAGCTCAGAGAATATAGGCCACAAACTTAAACCCCAATCACCATAGGAAGTCACACCACATAGGCAGTTTTCAGCTCACAGAACTTTTACCAGGTAGTGAGCTTTTCTGGAAAATCGTCTGCTTCACGGTGAATGTGGTTAGCAAAAGCACTGGAGATGCTTCATCCTTAGCATGTCTGCATTCCCCTTCACTGATGCGTGGGAAGACTAGCTAGTTCTGCCCAGTGGTGTTGCATGGCTTTTCCAGAATTAACACAAACAAGCAGCTATTCATACCCAATAGGGAACTGACAACTGAAGAAATGATTCCACTTGAATGAACCAATAAGTTTATTTGAGTTACTTACCAGAGCGTAGATGATTCTCTGGCAACTGTATCACCAAACAGCCCACCCCAGCATGGGTGATGTATCATGAAAGCTGCATCCCTGGAGCCCCTTGCCTAGCTTGTGTCCAGCTCGACAGAAGAGTCTTCTCTTCCCTGTAAATTTCATAGGCTTCCTGGGCTGATCCTTCTGAGTTCCCCTCTTATCCCAAGAGGGATCACTGTAATTCAGAGAAAATACAGAGCAAACGGACTTTTGAGTGAAGCAGTGTGTTTTCAGTCAAAGGTATTTATGAGTTGCCCATGTTCTGTCTCCCACTAGGAGCCATATGCTGAGGTGACAACATCTCTGAATGGAAGAAACTCTGATCCCTGAGACATCAAGTAGAGGAGGTCTCTACTGAGCTGCAGTGGACATTGTAAAAATGAGGCATTAAGCATCTGTTGGACTGGGTTCCTGGTACCTTGGCCTTTATTTGTTACTACAGTACAGCACAATGTGTTCTGATCAGTGCAGGCATTGTATAATCCACTCATTCTTTCTTTAGGACCCAAAATGGGCTTTTAGACAACAATCCCTATAGCTGCCTGACATGTCCATGCTTACCTCACAGTGACCACTGAATTGGTAAATATTTCATGCTTTATGAGATGCAGTTTCAGACACAGTTCCAAGCACAGGGTGTGTGGATTTTTCAATTATCCAAATGTTCTTTGGAGTGGCCATCCCTCTCACCCCACCCATCTCATTTTGCCAATGTTCTGAAATTTTTCAAAACCAAGCAGAATGGATGTGCAGTACTCCCTGGAGACTGTCTAGATCACTGTGGCTATACTTATTGTAAGGTTTGGTGGTTATCAATGATGGAAGATTCTTAGATATCTGGAAGGCAAGTATTGGCACATGAGCTCGGCACCATTTCCTTCTCTTAATTAATCTGCTAAAGGATGATGTTAATTTTTTTCTATGAAATCACATCTATGAGACCAACAAAGACTCAAGAATACTAAAGAGAATTTTCTTACCAAATACTTCTCTCAGATTCTATTAGTGTTTCTATTCACTGTGTTTCCACTAATTTTTTTTTTTACCCAATCCCTTTACAGTGGTGATCATGTTAAGAAGAATACAGAAAATCAAGGTCTGGAGGAATGTTCAGAAGATATGTTAGCTTGGCTCAGGGATCTCAGCACCCTGAGAGAAATTCTCCTAACCTTTAATAAAGCTACTGAGTTCAGAAATGGGATGGTAGAGGACTATGATCCAGGCCTGACCTCCAGCCATCACATGTTCCTGTACCATTCCTCATCTCTGTGAACAGCATTCATTTTCCAAGGCTGTGTTGGTAGATAGGGAACAAACTGAGTGGAAAGGCTGACAAATAGGAAGTCTTGGCAAACACTGGCTACTATACTAACTATGGCTCTCTATAAATGAGTGACCAAAAAATTGTATCCTGGATATGATTGGCTCTATTATCAGCTCTTATGAAATTGGGGAAACATGAGTGAGGAAAGACCCAGAGCTGAAACCGTTCAGGGGCTAGAGGTAGCCATAGCCGAAGCAAGTCTACTTTGACTTGATGGAACACTCTGGGACTTGGGAGAAAACTGGGTATCTGTTCAGTTTTCTGATTAGGGAGCATGAATAGATGAGGAATGTTAGAAGCATTCACAGAGAAACAGAAGTTACACAAATGGAGAGGCCATCCGTGGTCTCCAGCATACTCTCCACCTCTTTGTTTGTAGACTGTGGCCAACAGGAGGCAACCATATAATTATAACTGTAAACTCCGCATGGCCAGTGAGTATAAATGGAAATGTGAGTATCCTGACTCTGGAAGTTTCCTTTTAACATAGCAGGTGTATACACCTAGATCTGCTCCACCACTCTTCCCTGCTGCCAGGAATCAGGTATGATGGAAGTCCACTACCATTGCCTTTTTAGATCACACTGTGGGCCTTGGGAATGCAGGCTCACATGGAAATGTTAGAAAGGAGCAATAAAACACAGAGAACAGCCAACTCTAGAGTCTAGTGATTTAAACAGGAAAATCACTGTTACCAAAGGAAAGGCACGTGGCATCAGCAGAGGTCTTGGATACCTAAGCTAAGATTTTTATGCAGAGAGACAAACATCCACTGTGCTGAAGTTACTCTTACTTTTGATATGACTTTACCCATAGTCCAGTTTGATCCCAATGAGTAGAAACTTACTCCACCCATGTGACCACTGATGGAATTTCTACTAACTAGCTGAGCTGTTAATGGTAATCCTGCTCAACTCTTCTTGGATGGCAATGGCTACTGCAGCACACAACATTATAATCTTCCTCCCATTTAAAGGCTCATCAGAATGAAAATAGAACATCAGACCTTCCGTTGTCCATCTTGCCTGGGCATGGAAATGATTTTTTGCAGAACTAGTCAAAAGAGGGAGGGGGAAGTTGGGAGAGGCACAGCAAAGTCTCCCAGATTTTCTAGGCTCTGGCCTAAGTGACACCTTATGCCTTGGGAATACACACCAAAAACTTTTGCTGGAAAAGGCTCTGGGCTCCCTTCACCCAGAAGTGCCATTTCTCACGAACCTGGCATTCTGTATCCAGTGCGCATCAGCCTTCCTTCTGGGTAAGAGTTGATTCGCAAAGATCACCAAATGCAGGGCTGCTCCTTATAAGGGGACAGGTTGGCTGCAGCCACTGGCACATTCAGATGGTTCCTCTGCCTCAGATACCAACTACAGGCAGAGCAGATTTGAGCTGCCCACCCAGGCCAGCAAGAGGCTGGGAGAAGGAAAAGGGCAGAAGATGTTCTCAGCCAGGTCTTACTGAGCACTGGCATACACCACTACCTTCCATGACTGTTTGAGTTCATTGGACAAGATCCAGGGCCTTGGCTCTCCTCTGGGACTGCTGCTACTGTCTGCCTCATATCTGAATCTATTAATTACACGATTGGTAGGGATGTTTCTAACACCTGGAGCATTTAGACTGGTGTATGCTTTCTTCATACTCCCTGGAGTCTTCACATCAGCTTTTAAAAAGTAAGTATAAAAACTGGGGCACTGAGGGTTGCTTCTGATGGCTCCCATAGGAGAAGCTATTATATTATTATTATCATATTATTATTATTATTATTATTATTATTATTATTATTATTATTAAGAATCTGTTTGCATGGAAAGATACCCCAGGGCAGCCAGGAGGGGCCAGGGAAGCTGAAAGCAATTGATAGAGGAGGTTGGCAGGACCTCCTGGGCTCTTTACCTTGGCCTGTTCTCAAAGCTGACGCTCCACAGGCAGCTGGCAGCCCCAACAAGATGTCATCAAGGATTTGTACACCTTCCAACCCATCTAGGCTCCCTGACTTTACTTCAGAACCTTACTCTGGCTTTTTTTATTTATGTCAACAGAGAGATGCCATTCATCTTGTTCTTTGATAGCAATCCAAATACACAATGCCACATATTACCAACAAGTAAAAGGTCTACTCTCTTTGCATTCTATATTAAGCATCTAAGAACTCCTTTGGAAAGGGAAACGAAGAAAGCAAACTAGAGAAATAGGTCAAGATTTGCGGCTCAAGGCCAGAACTCAACAAGGAGTCATCTGCGGAAGACTGGGAAACTTTGTACAGGGGTGAAGCTCGAGCCGATGTGGAAGTGTGCAAGCCCACATGTGGTGGGTGCTGGTTAACTTGGCTGATCTTTCCATGAGGATACAAGTGACACAGGTGCCTTTGCTTCTGATTTTGCACAGCCGAAGAGAAGTGAATCAGTGTTTGGGGATTGGTTGACAGAGTAGAGTGTCTCCTGAGGGGCCAGCTTATGGGACAGAGACAGTCACATAGCACCATCCTGGCTTCATAAGCAAACCTGCAGGTGCAACTCATACAGGTGGGCTTAAAGTCAGTTACTGCAACAGCACTACCAGACCATCCCGGAGTTTTCCTGTACACACGTGTGTGCGCGTGCACGCACACACACACACATACACACACAAGAAATAGTACGTTCCTTTTTCCTTGTGTGATGAGGGATGTGTCCTGTGATCTTTAGAGGCTGATAATCTTCTGGGTAATGAAACTACAGAACTGGAACCTTCTTTTTGTCCTGTTGGAGGCATAGCTGAGCAACTTAGTTATAAACAAGCATCCGTTCATCTGATTTGAAAAAGAGCGAACTCACTTACTGGCCACCTACTACATGGCAGATGTTTACTCACCCGGGCCAATTAACTTTTTTTCCCCATAGTATCCATAGTACGGCCCATTTTGCAGATAAGGGGAAACTGAGGTCCAGAAAAATAAAACACTTTCTAGGATGATTTGATGAGTGTGACTCAGAGCAAGAACTCAGAACTTCAAAGCCTGCTGGCAAAGTTCCCACCTGCAGTGGAGTTCTCTGGCCTCCTCACCCCTGCACTGGTATGAACATTTTTGCACGGGATAAAGATACAATAATAAAATATTGTTATTATAATAATATAATAACATAACAAACTCCCTGATTGCTCAAGGGGATTCCTCCATGTCAACCTTCATTGCCACTGAGAGACTGATTATGTCTGAGAGTTTCCGGGCAGTATTGTTCCTTTCTCGTCCATGTGTTTCTCCAACAACTGTGAAACACACATTTTCATACCCACTGACTAGATAGCAGAAATAAGTCACAGACAGAGCGTGCACACTATTCATCCATTACGGCAAACAGTGCTTAACTGGGGATGCCACAAACTCCTTTTAAGTCCTGAAGCTCCCATCCCTTGCATTTCACTACGTATATGCTATCGATAATTAAAAATAGAGAAAATGATGCTGTGCTTCCTAAACGTTGTTATTTACGTACTTAAAATGGAGTAACTCAAGTCTAGGGTAGGGAGGGGAGCACCCAGACAGGTGGATTCAACCCAGGTGGTCTACCCCCAAGAAGGAAAACCCACCGTCCAGTGTAGTACCAGGGCTGAAGAAGGGAGGCTCTGGCATTTCATTGTGAAAAGCACATGAAATTCAAGGAAGAAAGGTTTAGACAGAAAAAAAAGAAAAAAAAGTTGGACCTTTTACGTGAAATATGAGCTCACACACAATGAAGAGTAGTAGCTAGGTTAGTAAATAATTAATCAAGCGCAGGCTGGTGGCAGTTTGAAATGTAAATGAGGGGATGGCGAAGGTGTGATGCTGTCATCCAGAAGGACAGGCGTGAGTGGCATGGTGAGCAGAAGGTACCTGCTTCTGGGGAAAGCAGGGGCACAAAGGCGATATGAGGCCATGGACAAAGGAGCCCCGAGCCCTCATTCCTGCCTTTGACCCACGGTTCCCTTTCATGTCTCTGTCTCCAAAGAGATTCTGAGAAATGACGGAGAGCCGCTGAGCCTGAGGGATGGGGAGGGAAGCCATCTGTAGGCATGCCCATGGACAAGCCTGCACCCGGGTCCCAAAACCTTGTTTTCCTTGTGCTTCCCTGCTTCTTGGGGGGGGGGGGAAGGCTCCTTTTGTCTGTCCTCCCTCTCCATCCTTAACTAATTCTCTGGAGCTCTTCTTGCCAGCGGTTCTGTGTGAGGCAAAGACAGAAAACAGCTGCAAGCCGGAGAACAGAACTGACAATGAAAAAGACTCAGGTGAGAAACACCTTATCAGACTGGAAACACTGTGGTTTAGAGAACAAAACCTGTGAGATACAGAAGGCTGGTCCCCTTGACTAAACATTGATCAAAACCTGCCACTCTTGGAGGGGGTTGGGGGGAATATAACAACTTGGCACAAAAAAAAACCACAGTACCTTAGATCTGAAGGAAACATCCATACTGAACTGAACATAGCCTGGTGACTAGGAGACACGAGATGTATTAAATATTCGTTTGTGTCCCTACCCTTCCCTTACTGAATACACCTGCCCCGCATGGAAGACAGCCTTCGGACCTGGCTTCAGTGTGCTACTTTGGAAAATGCCAATGGGAGAGCCTTCAAGGCTTGAGGGCTGAATCCCTGCACGGGATGCATATAAGCTAATGGAATTATGGTCATTTCTCTTCTCGGGTTTAGGAAATCCCACGTGGACTGCACAGCAGATGTGGACACTGTCTAGGGAGACTGCAGATCCTTTCTGGGCAGCCAATCACAGCGTGACAGATGGGCGTGGCTGCATCAGGAATCACTACCTGCTTTGTGTACACAGAGGGGTGGTATTGCTGAGGGTGGCAGGAGGAGAAAGAGCTGGCATAAAGAGTTTGTGGTCAGCTTGGGAAGGCTTGTTAGAGGCAGGTACAGGAAAATTTGGGGGACTGGTGCTTCCCTGATCCTGCCTTAAGTGCTGAAGCCCCCCCACAAAGTGAGTGGTGGGACTGAGCCTATTGAGAGCCAAAACCTGCCCAAGGTGGCCCTACCTCTGCACTTCATTGTCCCCTGCCCTTCCCGTCCTCTCCAACCTCTCCCTTCTCTCCTTTTCTTTTCTTCCCTTCAGCAACCTGACATTTTTCTCCCTTGGAACAAAATCAAATGTGATCTTCTCCTGACCAAGACTGTCCACTTCTGGGCCCCTCCTTGTATCCTCTGTTTCCCTTACCTTTCTGCTTTTGGCTGGTTGATGATGACCCAGTGAAGGTGAGTATAAGAGACAGAATGTTAAGAGGCAGCTAAGCACTGCAAGGACAGTTTTCCCTGACTCTGCCATCCTTCCTGCCCCGCTTCTTAGCCCCATCCCCACGTATACCCATACACTAGGTCCTGTCTCCAACATACTCCCCAACTGGTAATCACTTATTTACTTGGAAAGCTCTGGTTATATTCTAAATAAGCTCTCGTGAAATACACAAAGTCATCCATAGTAAAAGTAGAAATACAACTGAGCAAAGCATAGGACAGCAGTTTCTCCATTGTGTGTCCCATTGACTGCTGCATACGTGTGCATACTGTTCCATATTAGTGTGTCCCATTGACTGCTGCATACGTGTGTGTACTGTTCCATATTAGGTTTGTTTGCTTCTTCGGTTGGTTTTCATGACAGGGTCTCTGTGTGGACCAGACAGAAACTCATAGAGAGGATTAAACCTGATCTAGAAGATCAATCCCTGCCTCTGTCTCCCAAATACAGGGACCAAAGGCATGTACTATCATGTCCTCTGGCTTGTGCCAGATTTTAAAACCATTTTTTAATGTCTTAAGGTCTGGGATGACAACATTGTATAACTAGGCAGCTCCTGGACACTTTCTTCCTGAGAATGTATTATACGCAGTATGCATGTCTCCAGGAGGGGAGTCTGACTGATAAACTGGAGTGAGAACTCCTGAACCTCAGGCTGTAAACAGCATCTACTATTTCTTACTATGTGTAAGAAGCACAGTGCAAATTGTTAGGACCCATTACTTTCGAGGAAAATTAACAGTTTTTATTTAATCTGTGGGCTATTCATTTTTATTTTTATGTATTTAATATATTTACTTGCTTACAATTTCACACATTCTTTGATCAAAGTTGCCTCATCTTCTCTTACCCCCTTCCAATAAATCCCTTCTCCTCCCCAGTCCTCCAACTTTTGTGTCTGTTATTTGCTTGAGAGCAAGTAGCCACTGCTGCTCTGATTTATGGGTGCATCCGCCATGTCTTATCTATAAGAAAGCATTCTGCAGGACCAATTCTGATCCTACAGCTCTTATATTCCCCCATGATATTCCCTGAGTTCTGGGGGTAGTTTATACAGATATCCCACATAGGGCTGAATACCCAAGAGTCCCTTGTTCTCAGCACATGGACCAGTTATGTCCCAATGCAAGCAATAGCATCTCTAACCAAGGGTGCGATCTATGGGTATATAGATAGAGAGTAATTGAACAGCATGTTCATTTAGCAAAACAACAGTAACTGATTCAGCCCCTGCCCACCTGCCTGACTCCCCTGGGTCTATTACATTCCTAAACATGGGCTTAGAAACCTAGATCCGGTTAGCAGTACCAACTATGAGTTCTGCCTTTGGAGTTAAGGGTGAGGAGCAATAATACATATTTCAAAAGAAAAAAAATACCCAAAAGGTAAGAAATGCAGAGCTTTTCACTGTATGACAGTGAAGGGACACACAGGACCAGGGTTATGTGGATGTGAGTATGTGTTGCTGGGTGCATACACACATATGTGTGTTTGTTCCCAAAGAAAGACGAATTCCTATGCAGAATTTTGTAACCATCTGTTCTCTCTTTTAAGTAGTGGGAAACTTGTGTCTTAAATTTGACTGAGAAGGATTTAGAAGCAATGGGCTAATGAGGTGACTCCGCAGGTGATGAGGTGACTCAGAAGGTGATGAGATGACTAGCAGGTAATGAGGTGACTCAGCAGGTGATAAGGTGACTCAGCAGGTGATGAGGTGACTCAGCAGGTGATGAGATGACTCAGCAGGTGATGAGATGGCTCAGCAGGTGATAAGGTGACTCAGCAGGTGATAAGGTGACTCAGCAGGTTATGAGGTGACTCAGCAGGTTATGAGGTGACTCAGCAGGTTATGAGGTGACTAAGCAGGTGGTGAGCTGACCCAGCAGGTAGTGAGCTGACGTAGAAGGTGGTGTGGTGACCCAGCAGGTAGTGAGGTGACTCAGCAGGTGGTGAGCTGACTCAGGAAATGTTGAGGTGACCCAGCAGGTGGTAAGGTGACCCAGCAGGTGATGAGGTGACTCAGCAGGTGGTGAGGTAACTCCAGCAAGTGGTGAAGTGACTCAGCAGGTATTAAAGTGACCCAGCAGGTAGAGAGGTGACTCAGCAGTTGGTAAGGTGACTCAGCAGATGGTGAAATGACTCAGCAGATGGTGAGGTGACTTAGTAGGTAGTGAGGTGATTCAGCAGGTGGTGAGGTGACTCAGCAGATGGTAAGTTGACTCCACAGGTGGCAGTGCTTAATTCCCCAGGTCCCACAAAGTGGAAGAAGAGAACCAACTGCTATCAATTGTCCTGTGGCCTTTATACACACACACACACACACACACACACACACACACACACACAATCAATTAATAAATATTTTTTTAAAAATTAAAAGCAATGTGGAAAAGTATTTTTCTTGATGATGAAAGTCATTAGGGTAGTGGGATGAGTTGTCAATTAGGATGACAGTCCTTCATGGTGGGAGTCCTTCCCTGGTGGCTTTAGAACTCTGTTTCCAGTAGAGAAGAAAGGGGGAGGGGTTTGATCCCCAGAACCACGTGGTAGAAGACAGCTGACTCCTACAAGAGTTCCTCTGACACTTACACGTGTTATATTATTGTATATATGCCCCAAAATAAATAAATATAAAACAAGAAGAAAAGCAGCTAGACAGTTCCCCAAACTTGTTCATCTACACATCTTCCCTGGGATACCTTCAATTAATAGGCAAGATGACAGAGGCAGCATGCTCCAGGGGGAGGACAGCTCTGCACTGGCTATCACAGGGTCTCAAACACCCTTTGAGAGTTGAGCAACTCACATACAGCCTCCGGTTTACAGCTTCACAGTAAACATAGTGATGACCATGCACCTCTTCCAAGCTGGTGGCAAAAGTAAGTGGGGGCTGTGGAAGGATCTGTTGGGGTGCTCCCTACTACAACTGTGGGTCCCCATTAAGTGCTGCATGAAATACAAATAGGTAAGCATGCTCCCTGTACCCTGGATGGTTACAAGAAAGCTACAGAGATGCCGATGATACCTTCAGGTGTTTGGATTTCCATGGCAGAGATTTCCCCCACAAATAAGATATGTGAACGAAGGTAATTTGATCACAGAAGCAAGTCAAAGGTCAGAGGAGTGTAAGTGACAAGAGAGATTACATACTTCCTTCCACCCATGTCCTTAGGAACTGTCCCATCTAACCATAGACCAGTGTCTGCCCATGCAAAGGGTCAAAGGCCCCATAGTGCCATTTACTCCATGAGTCACGTGTCTTCAGAGAATCACTGACATACCTATCACAGTCTTCATGCCTGGAAGGAATGGGGCTTCATGAGTTCTTGGTTCCCATGACAATGCTAACACATCAACCTAAAGCCAAGCCACTGGCAAAGCTACCTCAGGAGCTGGCTTGTCTATCCATCATATGCTATCCATCTTCCTGGTGCTGGCAATCCAACTTGTTCTTTCAATGCATTTGCTGTCTCTCCTCCATGCTAAGGTTGGCTCACCAAGGCCACTGTGGAAATAAGACCTGCGTGGCTTTGGCTGCTATTTCACCAT
This sequence comes from Arvicanthis niloticus, assembly GCF_011762505.2. NCBI lineage: Eukaryota > Metazoa > Chordata > Mammalia > Rodentia > Muridae > Arvicanthis > Arvicanthis niloticus. The sequence continues at coordinate 25,489,322 of NC_047674.1, read as the reverse complement.
CCACAGAGTTGACTTAATAGCAGGCCCATGTAATTATGCTGGAGGTGTCAGAAATGACAGAAAACAGTAGAAGTCACATCAAGATATCCTCAGGGACTACAACCTTAGAGTCAAGTGTCTAGAAGAGGGTATATGATTTAAAGGGAGAAGCCTGGCTTTGTCAATACTAAGGACTATTCTAAAAGAGATTGTAGGTACTGACTCCATCGCTATCACTACATACCTGCTCCGAACTAGCAAGAAATTGGCAACACATACCCACATATAGGAGTCTCAGACACACCTCCAGTGTCAGAAAGGATAAGCAGTTGCCTTCCATTTCCCAGTCCAGGAACACAAACAAGCCTTAGTTTCCATAATCCAAGCACACTTGGTCTCAATATCCACAGCTTCTACATCCTCAGATTTAACCAATGAGTACTAAAAAATGCTTAAAAGACAAATCAAATGTAAACTATCTTCTGACTAAATGCTATGGTGCAACACAGGGCTTATTGTGTGTTTTAAGTCATCTCAAGTTGATTTAAAATATATGGCTAAATCTATGCTTTTTATTTTTTATCTCTGTGTATGTATGAGTGTATGTATCCATGGGTGCACATCTATGTCTAAGCGAGCAAGCACATGTATGCATATGTATGGAGACCAGATGGTCTACCACCTCAGATACAATTATTCGGGTGCCATCCACCTTTGTTTCTTTTGAAGATTTTTATTTTTCCCATTTTAAATTATGTGAACATAGTATGTGCATGTGAATACTGTTGTCAGATTGCCCTGGAGGTAGAGTTATAGGCAATTGTGAGCCACCTGGCAAGGGTACTGAGAATGGTACCCCAATCTTCTTCAAGAACAGTAAGTACACTTAACCACTGAGCAATCCCTTCAACCACCATCAATTTTTAAACAAGGTCTCTCACTGGCCTGGAATTCATTGACTAGTATAATCCAGTTAGCCAGTGAACCCAAGGGATAGTTCAGTCTCCACATGGCCAGGTCTGGGATTATAGGCTTTCTTTGTCATAGTTCTCTTACTGTGGAAAACAAAAAATAAACCATGACCAAGGCTACTTATAAATATATAATTATATTTATAATTAAATATAAACAATTAGCAGCTTGCTTACAGTTTCAGACATCGAGTCCATTATCATCACAGTGGGAAACGTGGTGGCCGGCAGGCTGGCGTGGTGATGAAGCAGTAGCTCGGAGCTTGCATCCTAATCAGCAGGCAGGATGAGACAGAGAGAGAAAAACTGGGCTTGGTGTAGGCTTTTGAAACCTTAAAGCCTATCTGCAGTCATATAACTCTTCCAACAAGACTCTTCCCAAACAGTCCACCAACTCAGAACCAAGCATTCAAACATATGAGCCTCTGGGGTGTCATTCTCATTCAAATCACTACACACACACACACACACACACACACACACACACACACACTACTAACTCTGGCTTTCTCCATGTAATTCCTGGGTATCACATTTAGGGCACAAATTTATCTAAGTGAGCTATCTTCTCAGGGTTCAAATTTTTAAATATGAGAAAATGGGTGTGTGTTATATGCAAGTATCCTTTCATTTTGTGTAAGAGACTTGAGTACCTGCAGGCTTGGTGGCCCAGTCAAAGGCAACCTTAGAACCAACCCCACCACCATAGTGAGGCAAAACTATGCTGTGGCCTGTAGCATATGCCAAAGCTAGTGATCAATTAAAATGACCTTTTCCTTCATTCTTATCAGTCCATGTTCAAACCATGCCTTTTTATGCAGATGATTCAGAAAAAGAGCTGTATCTGTTGAAATATCAAACTGAGCCCCATTAAGTATACAGCTAATATATCTTACTGAAAATAAGGTATTTTACATGTTTATGTCTGTTGTGTAGCAGTTTCTTCTGAGACCAAAACATTCCATCCCATAGGGAAGTTCCTAAAGACAGAAAGTAAACAACTCAAAAGGCTTCAGGAAGTCCCTGAAGCTGACTAGATTCACTAGGACCCTCTCTTGTTATACAATAACGAAGACAGCTGAGAGTTACTCTCAGACAAGACAAAGAAGACACTACAACCAGCAGAGCATCTTGAAAGAGGTTTAGACAAACCAAGTCACTTGGAAAGGACACTTTCCAACCCATTGAGCTACCTGCAGGCTGTGCAGTGTCTCCAAGTTGAGCTGTCAGTCAACCTAGAGTGGACTTCAGTGATGCAATTGTCTTTGAATATTTCTGTTCCTATAGGTAACCCCTCGCCCATACCTCTGTAAGTAACTCCAATAAAACTAATCAGTTCACCAAGTTGGACTTCCGTTGTATCTGTAATTTGCTCTGTTGTAGGCTCACTTCCTCGTGTGTGTGTGTGTGTGTGTGTGTGTGTGTGTGTGTGTGTTGCACCTTCCCAGAAAAAAAGTCTGTCACACAACAATGTCCTATATATTTCACAAATTTTAATAATACACACACATACAGAATGTTCTGCACACATGGACAGGGAAAGTTGCAAAATTCCTTCTAGAAGAGATTTCTTTCTTTGCTAGCCACTCATGAAAAGGGGAAAAGTCTTTGATCATTCCTTTTTGAGGATGAGTGGGAAGGACGGGCAACCTAACCTTTGCTCTTCAATTGAAGACACCAGTGGCATGTACCTGACCTCAGATGCCATATCGCTAGGCCATCTTCTGTGCATCCCAGGCTGTCAGCCATCTCCGCAGCCCCAGTCCAGCAAGTCAGTCACAGCTGGAGGGCTCACTGTGGCTTGAACTGAGTATGTGTTCAGTGGGCTTCTGCTTCTGAACTGAGCCTTTTGCTCCTAGATCAAGGACTGTTCCTGAAGCTGAAGACTCTATATTGCTCATCACAGTTTTGAGGAAAAGATTTCCCAGATGCATGGCACAGTCTGCTGAGTTATACAATGACTGATTTGCAATACACCAAGGAACCAGCCAGGCCTCTCTTTCTACTTCATTTGGAAATATCACCAAAACTCTCTTCTAACACAGATCCTTCAGTGTGGCTGGTTACGTCATGGAATCAGGAACTATGAAAAGGCCATAAGCCTCTTATAAGTGTGCTCTGTATCCACGGGATTCTAAACTAGCCATTTGATCTTTGATTCCTAGATGCACTCCATCCAAAGATCAGGTGGGAAGACTTGAGGAAGGTCCGGCAGTTCTAAGCCTCAGGCCCTGACCCTGTGCACAGCCTTCAGAGGAAGTTGATCACACATTCATAAGGAGGTTATAGAAATCAGGCCTGCACTACTGGGATGCCTATACAGGACTAGACTTTCTGTGTGGGGGTTGTGAGTAGAGGCCATGCCCTCTACATGGCCCCAGAACATGTATTTTGGCAATGGTGAAGTTAGTCTGAAACAGGGCCACCATGGGGTCTCTTAAATTAGGGGCTCAAATAAGCACTACGAAAGTGCAGGGACACTGTGATTCCCATTTGGATGAGTTCATTGTCCTCAGAACTGAACCTGCTGCCTTCTTGGAAAACAAGAGGTCACAGCTAGACAAAGGGTATGACTGAAAGTGTCCCTGCAGAGCAGGCTCAGGATCCCTCCTATTGGTTCCACCATTGTCTGCCCTGGAACAGAACACAGCATGAAGAACCATGTGCTAAAGGCTGACCAAGTAGTAAATCCATGAAAGTAAGTAAGGCAGCATGTGCCTGTCTCAGGGCACTGATGTAAAACTGTTATGATGGGAGTGACCAAGATCCCATGATGCAACTGTCCAGAAGGAACCAGCTAGAAGTAGAGGAATAAGGGCTTCCAAAGATCTCCCGCCACAGAACTGCTGGGCACCAAAGACATGCTTTGTGTGCCTATAGTCCACAGCCAGTTCAGCAGCTCCATCTGTCACTCCACCTCCTCTGACACATTATGAAGCAGGCAGGCCCAACCAAGATTCTCCCATGTTCACACTTAGGTGAGCCTCAACTACACATATTTCTGTTGTGGGGCAGTGGAGACAAGCCATTTGCTTCCTTTTCATCCTGCTCTGACTTAGGCCTGTGACAAAGAAACAAACACCATTGAGTGAGTGTTGAAGGGGTCCAAAGTGGCGGCCGGAGGTGGAAAAAAGGACTCAGCCATCCCTTTCTTCATGGAAGTTAACACATGACTTCAGTGTGTTTGTCATTTTCATGGAGGCCATTCCTTTTCTGTAGGAAGTCTCCTTTGCCTCTTTCCCTGATTGTTACAATCACTGATTGTATTGAGACAATGTATTGATTGATACTTTGTATTGTGTTGTGTTGTATTGTATTGATACAATGTCGTAGTCATCATCATCCTTACCATCCCATTCTGTCCTGTTTTCTTTCTTTCTCCCCCTCTTTCCCTCTCTTTCCCTCCCTCTTTGTCTCTCTCCCTCTCTCTCTCCCTCCCCCTTCTCTTCCTTTCTCATTCCTGCCCTTATCTCCAATACATCCCCCTCTCTTCAGCACAGCACAGACCTCTCAGCTCCTCACTGATCCAAAACCTGCAAGTCAATGCCATTCTTTCTTGTATTTCACTGACCAAAATGCCTCCAAAATATTCTGTTTGAAATTCTAGTCTAAGAGAATCTTATCTCTCTCTCTCTCTCTCTCTCTCTCTCTCTCTCTCTCTCTCTCTCTCTCTCTCTCTCTCTCACACACACACACACACACACACACACACACACACACACTGAGTGGTCGAAATAGCTTTCTTGGGAGAACATTAGACCGGAGAGTCATTCCACTGCTGAACACAACTTAAGACCCCACAGCCCAGCTCTGAGGCAGCCTTACTTCTCCCAAGTTCTTCCCACTCAGAACCTTCTGAGCATTGGGAGTTCCAGGGACCTGCTAAACTTTGTTATGAAGTTTCTATCCAATCCCAACAGTGGCAGCAGCATCAAGAGGGAGAACTGAACCTCTGCTTAACGTGTGGGGAGTCTCGAGGTTAAAGGGCTTTATATGCTAACAGTGAGTAAGGGGCCCAGCTGTACCCTAAGCAGTAGCCAGCCCAGAGGCGAAGCACCTCCCAACCCCATTCAGGTCTCAAGGTCACCTAAAAGTGTTGAGTCCCTCCTGAATAAGCCTCGTCTGGTGCACCTGTTCTGCGCACAGAGCAGGTTTTAAAAGGGTTCACTGAGTAAATTTATGGTTCTCTAAACCAGTAACTAAACTAACAAATGTCACAGCTTTGAATGGTGGCAGGTTTTGTGTCTTCTTGGCTGCAATTGGACATACCTTCAGTGAGTCTGAGGTTATGGTGCAATTCCAGAACCAGGTGCATGCCAGCTCTTCCTTTGCAGGTGACAGCCCCTTTGATAAAAGCACTCCGTTCTATTGTCACAGTGACTACTGCTGTTTGCTGTGGACTATCACTATGCTTGGAGTTTACGCAGATGGGTTCTGGCTCCATTCATAATTCCTTTGATTTAGGAAAGGTCACCGTCACAGAAGGAAACTCAGCAATTGCCAAGCACCAGGACCCAAAGCAGCTTTGGTCTTGGCACAGGTGGATGTGATCTTATTCACTGGTGATCTTGTGCAGGTCTCTCCCTTGGATGTCCTGGGCAAAGGAAGGAGCCAGGGCTCACCCTCCCAAGAGGGACATTGAGATTCCTGGGCAACAGACCAACACAGCCATATGTCACCCCAGAAAGTAACTGCTTTTCCCATATATGATCATAGCTAATGCTGCGAAGCCTGCTTCGCCTGGATCCTTTCACGGAACCTATGCAAAGCACGCTGTGTGCTCTCACTCGGTGCCTCATCCCAGGGATGAGTGAGGCTGAGCTCCCGGGGAAGCAATTCCATTCTGCTCAGCAGGAGTGATCATGGGTCTGTAGGTTCGCTCAGTGTATTTGTTACAGGAGTGACACCCTGGCTCAGAAACAGCGGCTGAGGGGAACAGAGATCCTATTGGGCAAATGCATCCCAACTCTCCTATCAATTCTCCCCCACCCCTTTACCTTTTAGAAAATGTTAATGTATTCCTGATGAATTCAGTGTGAAAAAAAATATGTTTATCAGCTTGGGTTTAAATTTTTTATTCATGATAAGAAAGATAGTGGCGCCGATGAGCCTTCAGCCCCTCACCTCATTGCCAGTTCTTGGAGGCTTTACTAAGATGACCAGAGGGGAGAACATGGTGCCAAGATGACAAGCAAGCTCACTTGCACCAGGTGTGAGTGCCATGTATGGAGCTGAGGGGGGCAGATAACCCGCAAGTTGTCATTTGGTAGCTACATAAGTTGTGTCTTTAGTTGGGGGCCAAACGGATGAGAAGTTCGTCACTGTTCACAGGCGCTCAGTACTTGGAGCAAGTCGCTCTTTTCCCAAGTACACTCCCTGTCTTGGAACTCTGCTAGCTGGGAAGACTGGGTGCCTGTGCCCTGCAGCACAGAAGGGTGACTGAAGTTCACAACAGCTTATCATGGGTTGCACAAGGAGCTAGAAGACAGAGGATCAGAGTCCCCAAAACGCAGAATAGTCACTATTCAAGCAGACGGAAATGTGAATTGTATTGATTTGATCTTTGTAAGATGTGTAGAATTGTCACACTACCCCATTCCTACAGACTATCCTATATGTTGGTCAAATTTTCCTGAAGAAAACAAAAAAGAAAATGAGGACTGGAGAGGGAAGTGTCTTCCCATGCAGCATTCTCTCTTTAAGACTTGTATTTAAGACTGCCACACACCTCCGATGTCACTCCAGTGTGTGATGTCCATGCCCCCTAGCCTAGACTGGCTACCATTGTGCTTCATATACATACAGACCACCTTGGCAACCTCTCACTCTCCCAGTCCCAAAAGCCAGCAGGTCTGTGAACTGCAGCTGGCACCAGGGTCTTTAGTTTGTTGTGAAAGAACTTAAGTGTCGCATAGCTCAAGCAACCATTGTGAGATGTGTACCTTAGGGCTGAGCACAGCTACAGTCTCAGGACTACTGCAGGTGGTCATGTGTGGGAACACGGGAGTTCCCTGAGTTCCCTGAGGGAGAAGAGGAGGAGGAAGAAGAGGAGGGATAGGAGGAGGGGGGAGGAAGAAGAGGAGGAAAGAGGGGGAGAAAGAAGAGGAAGAGGAAGAAGAAGAGGAAGGGTGAGGGGGAGGGATGTTGAGCAGCATAAAGATGGATCAAGCACCAGGGAAATGGAAAAATGGGAGAAAACACTCATCTAAAAGTCACGCAGCCGGAGAGAGGGAGGCCTAAGGCCCAGACCTGTTACCTCAGATCCTCTTCTCTCTCCAGTAAACAGAGCAGGCCGGTGGGAATCATGGGGCTCAGAACTCAGTCCTTGCCACTGGGAAGACTCCAAGGCCTCAGGGCATGTACAGCAAACAGTGCTGCCTGCTCTTCGGTCAGATGGGGCCAGCCAGCCCTCCAGTTGTTTGATTTCTAAACCTGCCTCTACCTCCCTGAGGCCTCAGAGAGCTCAGGGCTTGTGAATCAACACAACATTTAATTAACTGCACATTAAAGTTTCCATCTTTCAACGAAGGGAATTAGGGACAGTGCACTTTCCAAAGCATTCGTTAATGAAAAGACAAATTCTAAAGTCTCCCGTGTGTGGAGTGGTCCTCAACACACCAGGCTGCCGCCTGTCTTGCTTTTGGGGGTTGGCCATTGGCTTCAACTGAGCTGCAGTCTTCAGAGTCCTTTTCCAGGCAACTGCTTGCACCTTGAGGCTTCCTAAACAATACTTAAGAGCCTTTGAACAATACTCAAAAATACTTGCAATTATATTGAACTGTGAGATCGTTGTATTAAATACAAAAGGCAGAGAACTATCCTCTTAAGACGTGCATGAACAACATAATTGAAATAAATAACTGGGTTGCCTAAAGAATGGCATATGGGTTGACATTCTTTAGGGACAAAGCAGTCAGTGTGACATGTAGAGGAGTGGAGACTGCAAAGGACGGGGCAAGAGAAGGACCGGGATACAGCCAGCCAGACTTACAGCCAACAAGCTGACTCTTCAATCATCCCCACACATCCTGCCAGGTCTGGACATCTGGTCTGGGTATCAAAGCCCATCATGAGTAGAGAGAACATGGTTCATAAAGCCATGAATGATGGTCATGCTTCTGTCTCTGCCCACTGTGCTTCATTTGATCTCTTCCTCCCCCTCCTCCTCCTTCTCCCCTTCCCTTTTCTCCTCCCTTTTCTCCTTCCTTTCCTCCTCCCCCTCTTTCTTTTTCTCTTTCTCCTCCTCCCCCAACTCCTCCTCCCCTTCCTCTTCTTCTTCCTCCTCTTCCTCCTCTTCTCCCTCAGTAAAGTCAAGGAACTACCCTGTTCCTGCACATGGCCACCTTCAGTAGTCCTGAGATTGCCGCTGCACTCAGCTCTAAGATACACATCTCTTAGTGGATGTCTTAGGATATTTCTGTCTGAATGCATGGCTCCTCCAAGTTTGAAGAATAGATAATCACCAGTGTATTAGTTAGGGTTTTACTGCTGTGAACAGACACCATGACCAAGGCAAGTCTTATAAATGACAACATTTAACTGGGGCTGGCTTATAGGTTCAGAGGTTCCATCCATTATCATCAAGGTGGGAGCATGCCAGTGTCCGGGCAGGCATGGTGCAGGCAGAAATGAGAGTTCTACATCTTCATCTGAAGGCTACTATTGGAAGAGTAACTTCCAGGCAGCTAGAACTAGGGTATTAAAGCCCACTCCCACAATGACACACCTACTCCAAAGCCACGCCTACTCCAACAAAGCTACACCTCCAAATAGTGCCACTCCCTGGGCTAAGCATATACAAATCATCACACCCAGTTAGTGATTCTTGACTTACTGACAAAAGTTTACCGGATAAACCTTTGTTCCTGGCTGATTTAATGCATCCAAGTCGTAGGTTGAGTATCCCTACTCCAAAAGTCTGAAGCCGGAGATGCTGCAAAAACCCAAAATGTTATGAGTGCTGACTAATGCCATAGGTGGAAAATTCTACTTCTGACTTCTTGTGAAGAGTGAAAACACAGGTAATCTAAAAATACTGCCCAAAATTAGCCTTCAGCCTTTGTCTATAAGGTGTACATAAAATATAAGTAATTTTTTTTTGGGGGGGGGGTGGTTTCCAGACTTAGGTCCCATGCCCAAGTCATCTTATATGAACATGCAAATATTCCAGAATTCTTACAAATTTGCAACTCTTCTGCTCCAGGAATTTTGGGTAAGAGCTATTCAACTCTTGAGATTTGAGCTAAAACATGCTTGTACAGAGATAAAGCAAACAAGTTTCTCACTTCCCAGGGGGTGAAGAGTCTAGGGAAGGAAAGGACACATTTCCTGGTGACTTCTCCAAGACCCTGAAACACCGAATGCTCTGTGCACCCTCAGCTACCTGGATCCTGTTCCTTGTTGCCTCCTCTCAGCCTCCAGTACACATTTAGATAGCAACAGGATCACAGAGGATCCAGGCTCTCATCTGTAACTCTATCATCTTCTTCAGTACTTCTAGCTAGTCTGTAGATTTTTCTCACCACCATGGCATCCTGGTGGAAGCCACATCCAGGGTTCTTACACATTTTCCTTGAAATCGTCATCTGTCACAAAAAGGCACAGCAGAGGGAAGTAAAGCTCGTGCTGGCAGCTGGCTTTGGGTCACTGACATGTGTATCCTATCTTGTGACAGGAGAATTGGGGGGGGGGTGTCCAGATTGATCAGCCACTTGGCCATCACTGCCAGGGTGCTATGGCCTCCTGCCTCTCTGCTGGGATATGCCAAGGGGGTAACTTGGGTGAGGGTTGCAAAACAGGAAGAACCTCTTCTGCAAGGATCTAAGAGGGGGCAGTTTTTGACTCCGTGCTCAGAGGATGAGTGCTTCTATTGCTTAATAAGAACTGCTTCCCAAGTGCCTAGGATCCTGTGCTGTGGCCCTCGTAAATGGAGAGGAGACAGATAGAGACAAGAATGTCATGGATGTGCCACCCAATATATACAGCAGCAAGAAGCTGAAAGATGTTCCCCCCGCTCCTGCTGTTCTACCTGGTTCTACTGTTCTCTCTCCCTTCCTCTCCCCTTCCCTTGTTTCTCCCCTCTCTTCCCTTCATCAACAGTTCTATAAGTCACAGGTAATGCTGAACCTGGCAGACCTTACTTTTGACATCTAAACCTGGCATGGATCCAGGAGGCAGAGGCTCCAGAACAACTGGGCAAAGAAGATGGAGAAGACACAGAAGATGGTCCTGTCACTCAGCCTGGGGATATATTAGGAAGGTTTCCCAGAGATGGAAAGGCCAGCATTATTTGATCCAGAGTAAGTCACAAGAAGATTTAGGTGAGTTTCAACAGGCCCATTTAGTAACATCTGTAATCCTTGTCTGTGGCTCTCATGCAGGCATGTATGTGAGTGAAAAGGATTGTGGGACCGTATCAAAGTCAGGATAGGTCTATCTCACCTGGGAGCTAATTCAGCAAGTCTGGTTGGGGATCCAGAATTTAGGATATGTAGTATATGTTCATTTATTTGATTCATACAACAGTTTTTTGCTAGCATTAGTCAAACCAATGAAAACTTGTCACTGGGACCCAAGAACCTCATGATGAAAGCCCAAAGGCTTAGCCAAATATTTCTGATACAATAGATCTGCTTTGACTGCATGATGTTCCTTTAGACTGGGCTGAGATTTCATCTGTGTTAGGTGGAACACTTTCCATCATCAACAACAAAAGGTGGAGTCTTCGATACTCTGGGAGAATAAGCTTCAAAGGTTCTGCGTCATTTTTTTAAGGCATCTCAGCTTATTTTGACATGGCAGAAAAGTTTTGCATGCATCCCAGCATCCACTGTTGTGACAGCTGCATTTAATGAGTGCAAAATGATCAGAAAAACATCCTTCGCCTTGAGTTGCCAGTTGGTGACAGGGGAGAGGTGACGCTGTAATCAGAGCACTAAAGTCCTGCACACATCTGGGGAGGTGGAATGCTCACATGTCTGGCCTGTACCAGGTGGCTCCAAGCATGGCCTTGAAACCAAATAAGACCTTCAGACCTACGTCCCATGGAACCCTTCCTCAAACAGCAGGGCAAGGACAGGGCTGGCCCCCTCAGGCTGTTTTGTAAAAGGTTCATTCAAAATCAAGCTCTTCTTAAAAATTCTACATAGCTTCCTTTCTGAGAAAAGATTTTTTTTAGCTAATCTAACATACTGATAATTAACAAACTCAGGAGAAACCAAAGGAAATAAAGGGGAAAGCATGCTAAATAATTCATGTGTAAATGCTTGAATTTGTAAATAAAGGACTCCCATTAAATATTGATAATCATGATAGATTGAATTATTTTTCAGCAAACATTCTCGGCTCCTATCTTGACACATAAACATAGGTCTCCATGGGAAGGGTTTGGTTTTGTACCCAGTGCAGTTAACCTTGAGCCTGAGTTTTATTCTGCCAATGAAAAGGCAGATAACCAGGTGCCAATATGAAGCCTTGATCCTCACCCCACTACAAGCTTTTACTTGCACTTCAAAGAATCATAAGCCAAGGACTGGGAAAGCTACATGAGAAAAAAAACAAAAAACAACAACAAAAAAAAAAACCCACAAGGACCTGAATCCCCACCAAGCATGTTAAAAAGCCAGACATGGGGTTATACTTGTAATCTCCATGCCGGACAGGGCAAAACCAGAAAAATCTCTAGGGCTTATTGGTCAGGTGGTGAGCTCCAGGTTCAGTGACAAGGCCTCTCTTTAAAAATAAATTAGGAAATGGTGAAGGAAGATGGCAGATGTCAACCTCTGGGCTCCACACACATGTATACATCGGCACATGTATCTACACACAAGAACATGTAACATGTACACACAACACACATGTACACATAATTCTTATACAAACACACACACACCCATAAACACACACAGCACAGCAGTACTCATATACACACACAGTAACACACACACTTATAAGCTGGACAGCCGTAGGCCCTCTGAGAAGCAGGTGAAACGGACCTGAGCTCAAACCTGCAGTGGAAAGCAAAGTTGTCCACACTACGCATGTGCACTGAAGAGCAGAGCATCCTGGGAAGAAAGCTGCCTAGCCGAGCCCAACCTCCATCCACCAGCCTCCAGCTGACCTGCAGCCCAGGAAGCAAGAGCATAGAAGATGCTTAATTGAAGTCCCTGAGATTTGGGGTTGTTTGTTATTCAGTATCATTGTGTTGTTTCATAAGCTTTTGATGGAGATCGCCAACAATGTGTGCTTGATTACGTGACAAAGAAATGATTCCAGCTGTGCTGAATGCCTCCTGCAGTTCTGTGGACACAGATTGAGGCTGCTGTTGACTGAATATGTGTCTCCTTGAAATGCATGTTAAAGCCCTAACTGCCAACAGGGCAGTTTCTGGTGGAGTGTTTAGGAAGCGATTAGGTCTTCCTACCATGTAAGGACAAAGGAAGCCAGCTGTTGACAAACCAGGATGAAAGCCCTCACCAGGAACTTTGATCAGATGGTACCTTGATCTTGGACTGCTGGGCCTGCAAACTCTTGAGAAACAAATTGTCGCGTGAACTTTCTGTTCTGCAGTATATTTCTAGTACCCTGAATGTATGGAGGGGACACAGATGGGGCAAATGCGCCGTCCAATCTATTGTATTTACAGAAAGCTGGGTAAATAACACCACTCTGAATTACATTTACTGCTTTTGTAGCTCCATTTTGAAGCCATGGAATCACACGTAACAAGAGAACAGGTGTAATTTTAGGAAGTCTTTCCAGCCAGCTCTTGGGTCCCCACTCTCTCCAATGACCTCACCTCTCACAGACTGTACTAGTCATCTTTTCATTGCTTAGACCAAAATGTCTGACAAAAACAACAGAAAGGAGGGAGGGGGGATGGACAGACAGGCAGGTCACCTCCCGGTTGCAGAGAAACACCCCCCAATGAGGACGGTATGGTGGAGTAACATGGTCTGTACTGCTCTGAATGCACTGGGAGCTGATAAGGGAACAGGGACCAAGAGTCAGACTGAATTTTCAATGGCCTCCTGCTAGTGACAGACTCCTGAGAGCCAGACCCCACCTCCTGAAAGTTCCACAGTTCCTAAGGTCGCCTCCCCCACCAGCTGGAGAACAGCATTCTAAACATGAATCTGTCAAACCATAAGGCACAGGAAAATCAACCCCCGCTGGTGTGTAGCCCTTTGCCCCAGCATGTATGCAATCCTTCCCCCAACCCTGTGTGCAGCCCTTTTCCCAACTTGTGTGAAGCTCTTACACACACACACACACACACACACACACACACCTGTGTGCAGCCCCTCCCCCTACCTGTGTACAGACTTTCCCACCACTTGTGCGAAGCCTTCCTCCCCACCCCACCCACACACATCCCTGTGTGCAGCCCCTCCCCCTGGACCGGTGTACCACCCTTCCCCTTGAGTCTGATTCATTTCCACATGGCTCCAGCCCTGGCATCTACCTTTCTTCAGTCTCAGAAAGACAACAAAAGCCAAGAGTCTCATGAGGCACAATGACAATTAACTCTCCAGAGGAGAATCCTCTGGGTGTCTGAAAGCTTACTCTAAGTTGTATTTATTTAATTTATGCTCTACTGATGAATAATTAGGGCAGGAATTAATTTTGAAATGCAAATGTGTCATGGGTCTCCCTGTTTTGTCTTGGGTACCCTCTGTCCTCACTTCTACTTCTGTTAGAGTCTTAATGGATTTAGTTAAGCAAAGGAATGAAATTATTTTTTCTAATGCTTTATTTACTTGATTGAGTCAGACTTTTTGTCAAATATTGACAACAAATGTTTGTTCGAGATCATATGCCACGGAATTTAATAGAAATAAAAAACCTGAAGTACAGAGCCGTCATCTGCTTCATGTGGTGTGGGCGATCTATCCAAATGATGGTTGGTTGCCAGGAAGGTAATGTCTAGTCATAAGCCTGTCTATAAGAACTGTTCGTTTATTAATCAGCATAGAAGCTCCTTGTTATCTCTGAAAATGTTGCAGAGATAGTCTCTGAGAAAGCTTTCTGACTATAAAAACAAGCAAAACTGCCTTTTCTGTCTTTTGCCTCAAGTGCAGAGGACTGGGAACACGGTACAGTTCTGGGAAACATTCCCTTCATGGCTGGTTCACCAGCCAGTGACCAACACCTTGTGTAAAGTGGTACTCTTTTCTATATGAGATTTATACCATACAAGTCTATACTGAGTCAAGCAAGAAGACCTCTGTTGTATTTTCTTTTCTTTCTTTTTTTTTTTTTTCTTTTAGGTTTTTTGAGACAGGGTTTCTCTGTGTAGCCCTGGCTGTCCTGGAACTCACTCTGTAGACCAGGTTGGCCTTGAACTCAGAAATCTGCCTGCCTCTGTTTCCCAAGTGCTGGGATTAAAGGTGTGCACCACCACTGCCGGGCTACCTCTGTTGTATTTTAGTCATGACACACCTTGGCCTTCTCATCCCTGGTGTGTGCTTGATGGTTCTCTGCTTTCACAGAAAGCAGGCTCCATGAAGACAAGCTCCTTGCCAGCTGAAGAAGATGAAGTGTCTGTTAATAGCAGGGAGGTGATATCTCAGAGAAGAAATGGAAATCCAAAGGAAAGATGCCTTCTTTAGTATGGGTATGGTGAAGGTGGATTAACGGGAAAGGAAGATGTTGAAGCAGGGTTCAGGACTGGACTCTGCATCCTATGAGGGATACACACCAGGATGCTCAGGATGTCAGGTACGAATTCCAGGACCTACAAGCTACCCAGACAGGTCAAGAATGCCAAGGTACATCCTAGCACTTAGATCATGAAGGGAGAGGCAGCAACTGGGGCTGGGGCTGGTAACAAGACCCAAGTAGGAGATGTCTTTCACCTAAGGTGAAGAATTTTCACTTTCTGTGTTCACCTAAGGAAAACAGTTGTTTGCTTTGACAGAGTGCTGAAACACACCTTCTTTTCAAAGTACAATGTGTAACCTGGCTAAAGGACACTGCCAAAGCTCCATCCACAAGTCGTAATGGAAGCCTTGGTCACTGTCTTAGTTAACACTGTCAATGGGACACAACCTGGAGTCACTTGAAAGGGGTTTGAGCTGAACAGTTGGTTGCCTTTGTCACATCGGTCTGTGGGCATGGCTGTGAGGAATCTGTCTTGTGAATTGATGCACAAGGGTCACACCCACTGTGGGCCAGCACTGCTCCCCGGGTAAGTAGTTCTGGGCTGTAGAAGAAAGCTAACTAATCGTGAACCTGTAAGAATTCCAGCAAGCAACATTCATCCTGGGGCCTTCCTCCAGCTCCTGACTGCCCCAGGTTGCTTTAGGTCAGTATTTTATCACAATAGTTGGATGAAACTAGGGTATTCCCAGCCAATAAGTCACCTGTAGCAATGACTTTGTCTGATTGTCTAACTATGTGACAGAAATCAGCATTCAGATTTGGATTGCCTGAGTTTTCTCACAATTCTCCACTGGCTAATAATAGATACAGAGAAAGAAAAGTAAGAACAGTGGTGGGTGCCTGTAAAGCCAGGCAGTATTCCTCCAGAGGATGGAGACTCAGAGGCCACCCTGAACCCAGAGTGAAGCAAGGAAGAAAAGAAAGTAGGGGAAGAGGAAATGTGAAGGAAACAGCATAGGAAAAGAAAATAACTTTCTCATAAGTATGGCCCTAAAGTCAATCCCTGAACAGAGAGAATAAGGGGTGGGGCTAGAGAGATGGCTCCCCAGGAAAAGCTCTCATTGCACCAGGATGAGGCCCTGAGTTTGGATCCCCAGAACCCACATAAAAGCCAAGAGGAAAATCCCTGGAAAAGACCCTGCTTCCATATATAAGAGAGACATCAATTGATGAAGACACCCAGAATCAACCTCAGATCTCCATCTGCAAACACACACACACACACACACACACACACACACACACAACTGAGATGGTTTAAACTGCACCAAAACTATTTGTCTCTGTTTTCACCCAGGTAAGGAAATAATGTACTTCACCACAGAACTAATAAAAGACAGTAATGGAGGCTGGGTTTTGCAGGGGCCAGGTGGGAGTACTATTCTCTTTTGTTTCGTGGACTTTTCTGTTGTATTAGAGGAAAAAAAAAAACTACACAATTAGTTGGAGCATATACACAGAAGCCAATCCCCGGCTTCTGCTGGTTGCAGGTTGAGGTCATCAGTAAGTGTTAACAGGGTACTTCTATCTAATTGTGGATTCTTTTCATGTGGAGACAGACTCAGCCATGATAACAAGGATTTTTGAACAAGGAGAGGAAGAAAGAGAGGGAGAAGAAGAGCTGGAGGGGGGGAAGAAGGAGGGAGAGGGGAGAGGGAGAGGGAGAAGAAGATGGAGGGGGGAGAGAGAGAGAGAACACACACTGAGGTGACTATCCATTGTGGGCCTGTTAGCTTGGCAGTCTCGGGAAGGGTTGGGAACGTGAGGTCATCTGATTTTTCCCCCCAGTCGAGTCTTCACAGGAGCTGACCACCAGGCTAACCAGGGGTCCTCTATCAGCAGTCAAATCGGTGTCCTTACAGACAGTTGTCTGTGTACTCTAACAGTAATGAAAAAAACATGTTCTTGATTTAGAAAAAAACAATGTGGAAGGAAATCCAATTGTAAATTTACTTAACTGGAACATTTTCAAACTGAAAGATGTGAAGGGTTTTTTTGGTTTGGTTTGGTTTGGTTTGGTTTGGTTTGGTTTGGTTTGGCTTGGCTTGGCTTGGCTTGGCTTGGTTTGGTTTGGTTTGGTTTTTGACTAGTCTTCATGTCCCCTCCCCAACCCCAATGTAAGCTTCACATCAGTGTCTCCTAATGGGCTGTCACTTTCTTGGCTGCCCTGACAGCCACACTGGGCAGACTCTGTTCTAATCTCATACCCACCTCACCCCTTCATCTCACCTGAGGAATCAGAACACAGAGATCACAAATATGAAAAAGAAGGTGACCCACGCTCTGTACTCTTTTCTGCCACAGTCCATATTGGGCTTCCTTCCCTTACAATGCAATTTCTCCATGTTTGTTTCTGTGTGGAGCTCACCTTTCTATCGTAAAGTATGACACATGGCCATCAGTTTTAAACATGAGGCCCACCTTTCAAAATCAGGTCCTACATGTCCTAACACCTCTCGGGGTCATTCTGTTGTCCACTGTTGTTAGGTTTTTGTCGAGCTTCTTCATTTGTACCAGTAACCAAACTCACTGCAAAGAGCCTCACCATTTTCGGTTGGTTTTCTCTTGGATCTGGTTTTATTTTGAAACTTTCATGTAGCCCAGGCTAGCCTTGCACGCATGACCCTCCTTTCTCAGCTCGTTGAGTGTTTGGGTGACAGATGTGTGCCACCATTTGCAGAAAGACCCACACCTTAAGTTTTGTAGACTCTTAAAATGTCCAAATACAAAGGTAGTATTTCGATGCCTGGGGTGTGGATTCAGTAACTGTGCTACAATATTGTTTCCCTGTGTTGTCTGACTACACTGTTCCATGGCGTAGAAAACAGCTTCATGGCAAATTTGCTGGAGAGGAATGGGAAAGGTTACTAGGGGATTTTAGAGGAGATTAAAAAGAACAAATAACAAAAAGCAAGACAAAGGGAGAAAGCTTTGTAAAAGAAAGTCTTGATGGCTATAAAAGAACATGACTGCATCTTCTTGAGGCTAACGGTGGTGGATGTGAGGATTATTATATCACAAACTTACAACATATAGATTAACGAAGACAATGCAGTTTTACTAGATGTTGGAGTTATTGTCAGGGATGAATCCCGAGGATGTCTAGCAGAATCCAGAAACTACAAAACAAATGCCAGAGTGTTAACAGAGTGAAGAGCAAGAAGAATACCCAATTCCTCATTTTTTTTTTAATGTCATAAGGCAACCAACAAAATAAAAATAGATGCCAACCATGCCCGCATCACAAAGAACATGCAAGGCACACAGTCAACATGATGCTCAAGGAGAAAAATACTGAAATATCCTCTTCTCACATAGGGAAGATGGCTCTTGCTATCTTTATGCAACACCATGCTACTCTTCCAGCCAGAGAAATTAAGTGAGAAAATTGCATTGAAGCCATTCAAGTTAAAAACAAGAAATGAAATGTGTTGGTGTTTGTAGGTGACAATTTCTTGTACAATGAAAGTAACCTAAAATTCTACCACATTTCTATAGAGTATAGCAAAAAGCAGCCCCAAAACAGAAATTAAGAAAGTAGTTCCATTTGTAATAACATAAAAATATAAGATATTTGGGAATAATCTAAGCACAGAAATTTCTGTAAACTGATCTGCAAAAGCCATCAATGAAGGACACCAAACAAAAATAACTGGAAAGATACTTTGTGATGGTGTATTGTAAGACTTAATACATCAATAACACCCAGAGAAATCTACAGATTCAATGTAATGTCTGTAAAAATCCAAGTGGCAATTGTTTAAAGAAATAGAAAAGACTCACCCTAGTATTTGTATATAGTCACAAGGAACCCCCAAATAAACAAAAAAAATTAGGAAAGGAAGAACAAAATTGGTTCATGTTTTCTGGTATCAAGACATACTACCAAACTACAAAAATTAAAGCAATGAGCTCGTGTGAAGACACAAACCAGTGAAACAGGGTTTCATTTCACAGAGACAGGATTTCATCAGTTAAACGACCTTCCCCATGAAGAGGATCATTTGATGGGAAAAGGACTTTCTGTCTATCAGATGGTGGTGAGAAACTGAATTTGCCTTACATGATGTAGAAAAAAATAACTAAAATGAATACACACAGAGAGAAAAGATGCTAAGATGATTTAATCATCATATGATTATAAAAGTAAATCGAAACCATAAGAAGATATCATTTTACACCTACTAGGATGGTGATTACCAAAACTAGAAACATGAAAGTAAGGCAGCAAGCAGCTATGTTGACAGGAGCCCTTGGGGAGTGTTGTTGAGATTGTAAAATGGAGACTCCACCATGGAAAACCATATATCAGTTCCTCATAGAAACAGAATTTCCATGTGACACAGGATT
The DNA here is from genome assembly GCF_011762505.2 of Arvicanthis niloticus. NCBI lineage: Eukaryota > Metazoa > Chordata > Mammalia > Rodentia > Muridae > Arvicanthis > Arvicanthis niloticus. The sequence continues at coordinate 25,470,360 of NC_047674.1, read as the reverse complement.
GCACTTCTGAGTACACATCCAGGTTTCAGACTTCAGAGCAGTGTTCATTAGACAGCTGTGCATTACAACCAAGAGGAAGCATGGTCCTAAATATCCATCAAAAGATGTGCACACAGACAAGTTGGTTCATTCACACAATGAAACATCGTGCAGTAGTTTGAAGTGTGTGAAATCCTCAAGTCAGTGGGCCAGGTGAAATAAGCAGTCACCAAAAGACACTATTGTGTAATTCCAGTTATTTGAGGGGTGTAGATTAGTCAGCCCCTTAGGAACACAGAATACAATGGAGGCTACCAGGGGCTTGGAAGGGAGAAAGGAGAGTGTCAGATATTTGAGTTGAAAAGTTCTGGAGGGTTTTCACAGATGGGTGTAATTGACATCGTTGGGTTCTGTAGGCTTCAAACTGGTTTAGTTTGTGTGGTACGGTGTGTGTGTGTGTGTGTGTGTGTGTGTGTGTGTGTGTGTGTGTGTGTTGTACCTATGTCATAATGCAGGTACAGAGAGGTCAGAGGACAACTTTGTGGTGTTCTCCACTTCCACCTTTAGATGGATTCTAGGGATTGAAGTCATGTCACCAGTCTTGCATGGAAAATTCGTTTACTCACTGTGCCATCTCGACAGCTTCCAATTCTCTTCTGTTAAAAGGGAGAAGACCAAAGCAGGGGAGGGTTCTTTTGTGATAGGAAAGGGGGACCTGAGGATGAAGAAGATTTGAGGAGAAAACAATCAAGAAGAAGTGTATCTGGCAATGAAAAAGCACAAAGACCAAACTGAATCTCAAGAGAACATGACCTGGCTTGGCAAGTAGACCAGTGAAAGAATACTTTCTTAACACATGAAGGTGCTAGCCTCAGTCTCTAGCACCAGGATTATCAGGGCCCCAAGCTCAATTTGGAGAGAGACTGCTGGAGATGGCATGAGCATGTCTTGCCCAGTAGTCTAGCTTTTCAGCAAAATCAAGTAAAGAATTTTCCCACAAAACCTTGACCAGTGGCATCGTGTGTCCCACTTGGAAAGAAAGCAAACCAGTGTGTTTGGCCAGAGCCCACACCAAAGCAAACCAAAGAAAGGCCTTATCCAATCCATGGCAGATCTTGAATCTCTCATCCATCAAGAGGGCTATTCCTCTTTGTTAGGCACTGTTGTAGGGACCTCATCTATGGGACTTGGTACAAGCTTTGCCCCAGGCACTCTCCAAGTATGCTTTGCTGCTCATGTGTTTCTGAACTGTACATACACTTCATCCCAGCATATGAGGCTCTCATTCTCTTGCTTTTCTGTTAAGAGTTAGTAAACTGCTCAGTATGTGGTCTTCCCCCGCACTCCCCCCTTCCCACGGCAATAAGAAAATAGTTTTCGTATTTGTGGGAGAGAAGACCAACCCTAAGATAACTACGTGCATAAGGACAGACACAAGAGAGAAGAGAAAGTAACCAGAGCACAGAAGAAAAAGCAATAGGAAAACCTCCCATGTCTTTTGCACCAATATCATGTTCCCTGAAGTTCACAGGAGCCCATGGAGACAGCTGAATGGCAGAAGATATGAAAGGACCCCTAGCCCATGAGGACGGACAGAGTTTCATGTCTACCTCTAGTCTACTAGTCACCAAAGAACCCATACATGGTACAGGGAGATCACGAGGAGCAAGAAAACACGCAGTAAATTTTTTAGGGGGCTGGGGTATGGATGCAGCCTCAGGTGGTATTAGATGCTCCAGAATCTTTACACTACCATGCACATGCATACACCTGTATCCACACAAACAAACACACATGTACTCATGCATATGCACACACACATGCACGCATGCACGCACGCACAAATGCATGCACACACAGAGTCTATGACACTAAGCATAACATTAAATCTATTGCCGTAACTGTATCTTCCCCTAGTAAAAATAAGCAAGGTTTTATTATTATTTAATTAATTAAAATGTCACTATGTTAGTTCTATCACAACCTCTCTTCCCTGTAATCTCCTCCAGCTCTCTCCTTCTCTCAAGTCCAGGATCTTTTTCAATTGTTATTGTTATACATATGTAACTAAATATATAAATACAACCTGACGAGCTTGTTTAGTGTTGCCCTATGCATATGTTTTAAGGGCTGACTGCTTGGTATTGGATAGCCATTTAGGGTTCTCATTCCTGGAGATCAATAATTCTTCCTTTCTCGGCAGTCTTTAATTACCCATAGCTCTTCATCTAGGGTTGGGGCCTTATGAGAATTTCCTCATCCACATTGGCATGTCAATTGGTATTGTCATTGTTTGGGTCTTGTTTAAGTAGCCACACTGTTGAGGTTTCATACTGTAACGTCTAGAAAACACAATCTGAAGCAAGCGTTCTTCAAGGTCTGCATCTCACCAAGATGCCAAATAGGTGGATTTATTTGTACCTTAAAAGATATAGGGAATCTTACCATTTTTTTCAGAATGTGTAAGTATATATGTCATGTATGCAGGTGTGCATGTTTGTTTGCATGTGTGTGTGTGTTTGCATGTGTGTGTCTGCATGTGTGTTCATGTGTGTCTATTTGTATGAATGTAGAGGTCCAGAGTTGAGATAGGATATCTTCCTAAAATTCTCCCTACCTCATTTTTCTAAGTTCAGATCCCTCACTGATCCCAAAGCTTGCCAATTCTGCCTAATCTTTCTATCTAGCTCCCACAGGGGATCCCTATCTCTGTCTCCCAAAGTATGTCATTATTATTATTTGATTAATAAAAGTGATGGAATTCAGATGGCCTCAACACCTGACTGCTATGGTTTCTCAGAATCCAAATGCTGGTCCTCACACTTGTATGCCAAGCTTTCAAGCTTTTTACCCATTAAGTCAGATCAAAGTGTTCCTAAAGTAGAAGCTGAAGACAAGCACAATAGCAAGCCTGGTGAAGAGCGGGGGAGGGGGGGCCTTCCACAGTTGACATCAGCGTGGACATATCCAATGCATTAGCAGGAGCTTCCTAGAGATTCTTTGTCTCGATATGCCACAGTTTAATTGATGAGACTTATTGATGGGCATTGAGATGGTCGGACTCCTAACTTTCAATGCAGCAGGGAACGACGTTAATCTAGATTTTAGGAGTCAGGTATCCATGATGTAGATGTGGTATCAGAAAGCATGTATATTTCAGAATCTGATCTGAATATGATCTCTTCTAAACCACTGAATTAATTGTCTGAAAGAGGCCTTTCTTCTATGCATTCACACCAAGAATCCAACACCAAGTGGTTAATTACCATGACCTTTACATGGATAATTGGTAGGGTTTGCACCCACCTCAATATGTTCATGGACACTGGCATTCACTGTGTTGTCCACAGTTTATGCAGCACCTTATGATCTAAGTTGAACTGTTTAGATCCAAATCCATTGGTAAGAATTAGTTTTACTGTTGAAGACATTAACTCCCCAGGTTTTATTCCATCTTTTTAGCATTGCAGATGGAATTTCTTCCCCCCCCCCCCGTGAAAGTTTTACATTTGAGGACATTTTATTGAATGTTAGTGTCTTAATTAGGGTTTCTCTTGCTACAGTGGAACACCATGAGCAAAAGCAAGTTGGGAAGAAGAGGGTTCCACACTGCTGTTCATCACCAAAGGAAATCAGGACAGGAACTCAAGCAGGAACCTGGAGGCAGGAGCTGATGCAGAGGCCATGAAGGGGTGCTGCTCACTAGCCCATGACTTGCTCAGTCTGCTTTCTTATAGATTCCAGAACCATCAGCCCAGGGATGGCACCACTCACAATAGCCCTCCCCCCACTGATCATTAATTAAGAAAATGCCTTATAGCTTGATCTCCTGGAGGTATTTTCTCAATTGAGGCTCCTTCCTCTCTGATGATTCTAGCTTGTATCAAGTTAACATAAAACCAGACAGGACAGTTAGCCACCAATTAAGTTGTTGCTTTATGTTCTCGGTTTCCCGTCAAGCTCAAAGAATCTATTCCAAGACTTTCTCTGTAATGTTTTATGCTGATGTGTTCCCAGCTTCCTTTGCACATCCTTACATTCTTCTGGAATTTACTTCAGACCTGCTGCTGCTACAGCAGCACCACTTGTGTCTGTGACCGGAGCTCCACAACATGCTGTAGCACCCCACAAGGCAAGTGCTCCCCAGTGACTCAAGCTTTGCAGAGTTTGTGCACTCTCTCCTTTATAGTCACTAGTCCAGATGAGCCTTTAAATCAGATCGTAATTTTTAAAACTCAAATAGAGTGAGACTAAACTTTCTATGTGCAGCGTTGACAGTAACATTTCCCATACGTGGTTTCAAAGATAGGAATTAACAAATATTTTCTGTCTAAGACCAGTGAATAAAGTGAATATTTTGGTATTTGCAAGCTGTATAGTTTCTCTGTGTTACAACCATGGAAGTCTGCCAGCAGCATGCATTAAATTGCCTGATTGAGTGTAAAATAATGATCATGGTCAGGAAAATCTTAAGAAAACAACAACAAAAAATACAGTGGAATATTACTTTTCTATAAAAAGAAATGGAGACAAGCTTGAAAATAGTACACCAAGTAGGAAAATCACATACAAAAGGTCACATAAAATATGTGAATTAAAATATTTGGAATATCCAGAAGAGATCAGTCCAGTGGACGTAAGGCAGAATGGTGTTGGCCAAGAGGTAGAAAGAGGAAGAAGTAACTATTTTACAGATAAAGTCAGGCAGTAGTAGTACATGCCTTTAGTCCCAGCAGAAGGCAGAAGCAGGAGGCTCTCTGTGAGTTCAAGGCCTCTGGTTTAATCCCAGCATGATAAAATTTAATAAGCAAGCAAATGCCAGGGTGAATCACTCAGGGTAGGCTATGCTGAGCAATAAACACCCCCCAAGTCTTGAGCAATAGACCCACAAATTAGTTCCTGTCTATTTAACACTACAATCAAGTTGGAGGAACAGTTCCTTGCAGAAATCTTTCTATTGAGGAACGGACTCCAGCCTTTTCTTTGACTAGCCTATTTCAAATTGTAAGGTGTATATTGTTTAAAAAGCAGAAAAACATTCAGAAGGTCTGCATAGGACCTGAGACTGTACTTCTCTGGCAAGGAGAACCCAGTACTGATGGCTCTGGTCTGAAAACTCAGAGACTCTGAGGTCTGAGGATTCTTCAAGGACCATCTGGATAGGATATTATTGCCAGGTACAGAGGAATGCAAGGAGGAGATGCAGCTACTGTTTTTTGAATGGTGACAATTCCTTCTGTATTCCCTCTACCCATCTTCATGGACTCATCTAACAGCAAGAGATGCAGAGCAGCTGGCCAACGTTGCTTCATTATGGGGAGAAAGAACTGATTGGGATGCACAGTCAGAGTTTTTACATATTTTAAATGCAGCTGCCTCTCAGTATCCAAGAGGATTGATTTTAAAAACCATCACACCTCCCCCTATAGATATAAAAACCTAAATATGTTCAAGTACCTTGCATGAAATTGCATAGCACAGAGTTTCCATATATCCTCCTAAATACATGAATCATGTCTGAATGATTTCCAGTGCTCAGTACAAGCAGACCCTGTGAAAATGATGGCTGCAACATTTTACCTAAGGGAAGGGGATATGGGAAAGTCTGTTACCTGGGGGACACTGATGTAGGAAAGTCTACATGTGTTTTAGACTGACACAGTTTTTTTCCCCCAAGTAGTTTTAGTACCTGGCTGTTGAATCAATGGTTATAGAGCCCATGAATATAGAAGGCTGACCACACACTAAAAGGTGAGACAACTGGGTTACTTGTATGTTCTATCAAAATATGACCTGTTCAGAGTTACAAGATCCTAAGGAAGTGCAAATTAGACCCTTTTCTACTTGGAAAAAAATCAACATAAAAATCGCATGGTCAAGATACATATTATACTCACTGAAGGGCTTTAGAAGACTTTGTTGTTTTGTTTGACTTGTTTATAAAGAAAATTTAGTTTAAGTAAGATAAGGCAAGTTGATCCATAAGTAAGAATTTTTAATGAATTGTTTCAAGGAAATACCCAAAAATGAGTAAATGGCAACTGAGTACCAGGGAAGAAACTGAAGATGAATTGATACAAGATTTTCATGGGTGGAATCCAGAAAATACCAACCAAACAGTCTAGAGCTCCCTGGGTGGCTAAGAATGTTCCTTCAACAACAAAGAGGATCATTATTTAAATAAGAAGATACCATGATCAAAAAGGTGCCTAAACCACACAATGGGAGCAAGGATGATTTCATCCAAAGACAGTGCTTCTAAAAGTGTATGTCTGCATGCAACCATATACAGAACTCTGCCTCACTTCATACATAACTGACACAGAATCCCATTCCCTGTTCTTGGCTTTGACTCCAAACAATGAGAGCAAAAATAGGCAGGTGGAACCACATCATACAAAAATTCTGTACAGCATAGAAAGTGGTCCACACAGCAAAGAGACAATATGTAGACTGGTTGAAAAATAGACCTTCAAGGCATGTATTTAGTCAGAAATTATTATCAAGAACGTGAAAACTACAACTCAGTAACAACAATAAGGGCTTCGGGTATTGCTCAGATGGTAGAGTGTTTCCTGGAATTTCAAAAGCCCTGGGTTCTATCACCAACACTATATAAGTCCAAGCATGGTGGCACATGCTACATGGGAAGTACAGGTAGAGAATCAGGAGTTCAAGGTCCCCTTCAATTACATAATAAACTTGAGGCCAGTTATATAATAATATTGAGGCTACATGACACCATGTCTAAAATAATAATAATTAATGATGATGATAATGATGATGATGATAATGATGATAAACCTGACTGAAAAATAAGCAAATACCTTGAGTCAAAAGTTCCCTCTACACAGATGACCCATGAACACGGGGAAAGACACTCACAGCAGTTAGTCATCAGAGAGATGCAAATCAAAACTGCATCCCCACAACAGAATGACCCTGTGAAGGAAAAAGAAAGCAGGGTGACAAGGATGTGTAGAAACTAGGATCCTGTGGACCATCAGTAGGACTGTGAAATAGTAAGGCACCTCCATAAGACAGGATGGCAACTACGCAAAAGATTTAAAAATAAATGATTGTAAGCCCTGCCTCTCACTTCTGGGTGCACATGGAAGAGCTAGAATTGTGATCATAAAGAGATGGTTTATTCCTGTGATCAATGAATATCCTTTTCAAAAGCCTTGGAATAGAAGACAAATGAACAAGACTGGCAGAGACCTGTGGTGGAACACTGCATGGACTTTAGATGGAAAGAGATCTCAGTGCATTGTACAACATGAATTAGCCTTGAGGCAACTATGCTATGTGAAGAAAAAAAAAAGTCCAACAAACACACAAATACTAAATGGCTCAAATAACACTGAAAATTATAAAACTCGAAGACAGAAAGTCAATGGGGGCGGGGGGAGAGCTGGTGACTAGAACAAAGTAAAGTAGAAAGCTGGATAGAGCAGAATTATTTTGTTGCCAGTGTAACTTATGCACCCAGGCAGGTTGTCTCATTCACAGCTCCCCTCTCCATCCCCGGGCTGCCAATTGCCAGGACTTGAGACAGGAAGGTGTTAGCAGGATGCGTCTCTGTACAGGTGTGTTTGATAAATTGTCTTTTATAGTATGAGGGGGAAAAAGAGGGCTATATTTCCAAAGTGCCAAATCTCACCTTGTCTGTTAAATATTCTTTTCTATCCCATTCTGTATCTGGAGTTTGGGATCTTTGAAACTGCCAGTGGCTTATTCTTCAGTCATGGTTCCCTCATGATGAAGAAACTGTTACTCTGTAGATGGCCCTGGGCACTAAGAACAGTTCTTCTAGATCAGTGTCAACAGGAGAGGAAGAGAGTCACCAGGGTAGACTCTTGGGAAGACTTTTGTGGAGCTTAGAAAGGAAGAGACCACAAAAAGGAGGGTGAAATCTTCATTTCTTCAGTGAAAGATATAGGCTTGGTCCAAAACTTACTTTAATATGGGCTCTAACACTTCAACCTCCCTTGTAACCCATCACCCACCAGAGATAAGAGGGGCACATGGCTAACAGGACAAAGGGGATGTGGACCTGTTTAGACAATCTTTGTTCTCGCTAGCAAAACTGAAGCAGAAATGTCTTGTTTCTTTGGAGACTCAGTTATGTCATAGGATGTTTTATTGGAGCAGACAGGTGAAAGGATGTTTTGCTGAAGCAGACACAGGTAAAGGGATGTTTTGCTGAAGCAGACTGTGAAAGAATATTGAAGCAGACACACTAAAGAATGTTTTGCTCAAGCAGACACAAGTGAGAGAATGTTTTGCTGAAGCAGACATGTAAGAGGATAGATGATGTTTTAAAAGAATATAAATATGATCCCACAGACAGTGGGAGGAGACTTTTGCATTGGTCTGCCTCACTAATCTTCTGCTGATGACATCATTTATTTATTGGTTTGCCTTACATCATGTTGTTGATCTTTGCTTGTGGTAACTTCATAAAGAGTAACTCACCAAAGAACTTCACATGATAGTTCTGCAGCTTCTTGCTGCCTCCATAGACCTGTGCTGATTGGTGGAGCCTTGCTGTTTCTTCTGGATTGAACTGCCATTGTTGATTTGTGAGTGATGATCACCAAATGGACTGGACTGCAGCTGCTGATTTGTGTTGGTGTTTTACTAGAGGATTGGGTGGTTGGCAAGGAAGATTAGAATAGCCCCAAAGAACAATTTCTAAACCGGTCCACACCCCCTGTTTTCTATTAACCTTTCTTTTCTACTACCTCTGGTGGGTAGTGGGCTAAAATGGAAGTTGAAGTATTTAAGAACCCTTATTAAAGTAGGTTTTGAAAAATCTACACCAACACAAAACAACCACAAGACTCTACCAATCAGAATGAGTCAGCTAAAGCACCAAGGAGCAGCCAGAACACCACCAGACGTTCTTTGGTAAGTTTCTCTCTTCGAAGTCACAACAAGCAATGATCAGCAAAGAAAGCAAGGCGAACCAATGCCAGTATGTCCTCAGAGAAGATCAGCAAGGTGAACCAATGCCAGAGCATCATCCACTGTCTGTTGGGTTATACATATATATTTTCCAAACATCATATGTCCTCTCAAACATCCACTCCAGCAAAATATTACATGCCCTTTCATCAGGCAGCTTCCAAAAAACACCACATGCCTTTTCTCAATAAAACATCCTCCCATAAAACAGCTTCCAGAAAAACATCATATGACACAACTGAATTTCCAGCAAAACCATAAATTCTCACTAGAGAGAGAGAGAGAGAGAGAGAGAGAGAGAGAGAGAGAGAGAGAGAGAGAGAGAGAACACTTTGGACTTTGTTGCTCATCTTCAAAACTCCAGTAGTACTCAATTGCTGGGTCTGCATGGCCTCTATCCTACTCCATTTTCTGTTGCCATAACAAAATGGCTGAGGCTGTATAATGTACACAAAAGTTTCATCCAGCTGTGGCAAAGGTGTCAAAATCATACACTGGAAAAGAAAAAAATACAAAATAAAAAGCCTAGGCTAGTCAACAACTGGTGCTGACAAAATGGGACATCTACCTGTAGAAGAATGAAAAGAGAGCTGCATCTCTCACCCCATATAAAAGTCAGTTCAAAGTGGATCAAAGCCTTTAATTTAAAAACCAAACTTCCAGAACTTTTAAAGGAAAGCATGAAAAATACACTTCAAGAAATAGGTATAGCAAGAACATTATGGCAAGACACTGACAGCATGGGACACAGCCTGAAGAATTAGCAACTGGATTGACAGGCAATGAAAAGCTTTCTACACATCAAAGAATGCTCTCAGGAATGCAAAAGCCCACAAAATGGGAGAAAACATTTGCCAACAATACTTCAGACAGGCAGTTAATATGCAGAACTTTAAAATATTTTTAAATGCCCACAATTTATAAAAATTCCAACAAAATTGGGCACCCAAAAGCCAATGGGTTATTGAAATGTTGAAATAAATAAATAGTTCTCAAAATAAGAAACATGGGCTTGATGGTGCATGACTTTCATCCCAGTACTGAGGAAGCAGAGCCAGGTAGATCTTTATGAAATTGAGACCAGCCTGGTCTACATAGTGATTTCTAGACGAGGCAGAGCTGCAAAGTGAGACCACGTTTCAAATGAGAGCAAGAACATAAAGAGCCACTAAATATTTTTACAAGTGTCCAACATCCTTAACCATCAAGAAAATGAAAATAAAAATGACTTTGACATTCTATCTCTACCTAAGCAGAAAGGCAGTCACCAAGAGAATTGATGACAATGAATTTTCAAGGATGTGAACGAAGAGGGTCCCTTTCTCACCACTGGTGGAAGGGGAGGGAAAACTGATACAGCCATTATAAAAATCAGAATGAATGTTTCTCATAAAATTAAAAATAGAAGTAACATAACACAACTATACTGCTTCTGGGCACACACCCAAAGGACTCTATGTTCTACCACAAAGACACCTGTACAGCCATGTTCATTGCTACTCAATTCATAACAATCAAGAAATGGAGCCAACCTAGACACCCATCCACAGATGAATCAATAATATGGTCCACATATGCAATAGAAATTTATTCAGACATATTCAAAAATGAATAGATAGACTCTGAAAGTATTATATTAAGGGAAATGACTCAGTCTTAGAAAGAAAGAAAATGACATGGTCTCTCTCATATGCTGAATCTAGCTTACAATATTTATATTTATAATGTGGGTGTGAGTGTAGGTATAGACTATGAAACTAGAAGAAAAAAAAGAGACCACTATAGGGAAAGTGAGATGTCAATCAAGGAGCTGGAGGAGAGAAAATGACACACGTTACAGGTAGAGAAGAGGCTGGGGCAGAGGGTGTGGAAGGTAAATAAGGAAAGAGAATCAAAGGAATTTTGTTATGGTATTTCAAAGTAATAATAGTTTGTATGCTAATAAAACTA